>NW_024424897.1:40391968-40507895 GCF_017311325.1 Ursus maritimus
CATGGTCTCCATTCAGGGCTCAACTTGGGGCTTGGTCCAGGACCCCAAGTCATGACCTGAGTCAAAGTCAGATGCTTCACCAACTGAGCCACCGGGTACCCCAACAATCTGCAGAATTTTTGATTGTTAAAATGGTGCTTGCTCAGAGTCAAATAATAAACGAGTCAATATGAAAAACCGAGGTTCCCTAACCATTGCCATTACAGGGGCAGGGGACCCTGTCGCAAATATTTTACCTTCTTAACTGGTCTTTTGGATTTTTTTCCCCTCTATAACTTAAAATAACAGGCCTATAAGACTGCTGCATGATTTTTCAGTTTTAGGATTATTTACTGGCTTTACACTGTGCAAAATGAGGATTTAGCCTTGAAGCTCTTCCTTGTCCTCCACCACTAAGACCCCTCTCCCCATCCTCCGAGTGCCATCTTTTTCTACTTTTGCTTAGATTAATCTTCAGTACCTACACTGTTACGACCATGGACATGCCAATCACAGCGGAATGGAATGGTAGCAGACTATGATGACTTTTCCTTTCCTGCACCATTTTGTTATCTCAAGAGTTCGTCATCGCCTCGTTTTTTGGTTTGGTTGCTTCTCAGCTTCTCTAAATCTCTTACCACTGCTCTATCAGCTTTCCAGCTCCCAAGATTTTATAGCTATTGTCTCCTCTATTGGAGAGGAAAGAAACATCCCTTTACTGTAGTTCTGGCAGATTTGGGGGAGGAAGTAAAATTAAATGCAAATATTTTCTCCCCGTCTGTGGCTTGTCTTTTCACAATTTTTTAATGGTGCCTTTGGAGGTACAAAAATTTAGAATTTTATTTTTTATTTTTTAAAAATATTAATTTATTAATTTGAGAGAGAGAGTGTGCGTACACGCACACACGAGCGGGGGGGAGGGGCAGAGGGAGAGGGAGAGAATCTCAAGCAGACTCTCTGCTGAGCGTAGAGCCCAACGAGGGGCTCGGTCTCACGACCCTGAGATCACACCCTGAGCTGAAATCAAGAGTCGGAGGCTTAACCAAATGAGCCACCCAGGGATCCCCCAAATTTTGAATTTTAAAGAAGCCCAATTTTTCATTTTTTCTTTTATCATGTCATGTTGGTGTGTACGTGGGTGTGGAAGCCCAATTTTTCATTTTTTTCTTTTATCATGTCATGTTGGTGTGTACGTGGGTGTGTGTGCGCACGCGTGCACGTGTGTGTTTTATTTTATTTTTTTTAAGATTTTATTTATTTATTCGACAGAGACAGAGACAGCCAGAGAGAGAGGGAACACAAGCAGGGGGAGTGGCAGAGGAAGAAGCAGGCTCATAGCGGAGGAGCCTGATGTGGGGCTTGATCCCATAACGCCGGGATCACGCCCTGAGCCAAAGGCAGACGCTTTAACCGCTGTGCCACCCAGGCGCCCCACGTGCACGTGTGTGTTTTAAATCTAGCTGACAGGATTTGCTAATGCACTGATTGTTGGGAAAGAAAGGGAAGAATCAAGAATGACTCTAACGCTTTTGGCAGAGCAAGGGGCAGGATGGTGTTGCCATCTTCTGAGATGGGGGAGACTGGGCGAGCAGCAGGCTGAGGGTGGGGGCATCAGGAACTCCATTTGGACACGCTGAGTTGGTAGTTGTCTGCTAGAAATCCACACGGAGATGCGGAAAGGCGGGTGGAATTTGGAGCCCACGGACAAGGTCAGCTTATAGGTGCGATGGCCGGTGGGCCACGAGGAGGGGAGGACAGAGGCCTGCCTGCCCCAGCACTCCGTGGTTAGAGGCTGGATGACCAGGGAGACCCAGCCAGGAGACTGAGAAGGAGTAGGCAGTGAAGTGCAGTCAAATCTTCCTAACCTAAACGTCAGTTTCGCTGTCATAAGTAGGGATTAGTAGTTATAGTACTTCCCTGATAAGGTGGCCCTCAGGATCCTGAGCTATGCATTAACAGTGGTCAGAACAGGACCTTCCTCGCAAGTAATAAGTGCTCAGTGTATGTTAGCTAAAAATCTGCACCTTGTCTCTGAGCCTTGCGAAGAATCGCTCAACCTGGCCGCACTGGTCTTAGCTGTGAGGAGAGAGCATCTAGGGGGAGGGTTGGAGCCTGTGTCGACCAGGTTGTCCCTGCGCCTGGCACCTGGGGCTGGTCGAGGCCCATCACGGAGCCCGGAGCTTTGTGTGACAGGCTTAGCTTCCAAAGGGGAGGCCCAGACACGCCCAGGGACAGGGCATGGATGAAGACTGTGATTAAGGAGGGTGAGTGTTTCAAGTCCTTGTAAGTGTGATATTAACCAGAAATGTGACCTCGTTTTATGCTCCTGAGCCTAGAGTCCCCTCGGATGCCCAGGCCACAGGGAATAGACACAGGTCTGCTGCATTTCAGCTTCCATAGAATGGGGATGACCCTTGCAGGTATGTAAATAATTGTAGGAACTAGTATCTTTCAGCAGCTCCCTTCCCCTCTAGGCATTTATCCACCCACCCAGCTCTCTCTAGTCCTGTCGGGAGAATAAGAAGATCAGTCCAAGACTACAGACTCTTCTCCAGTGATGGTATTTCAGGGACACAGTTGTGTTTATGGGGAGCTGTAGGTGGCAGGAGGGAACCTTTCCAAGTCTGTCTTCTGCCTGGGACTAGGTTAGTGCCGCCTCGATGTCTTGTAAAACAAGTCCTCCCAGCATACGAAATCCAACTTGAGAAAGACCTTTATACTAATTAAATGGGTTCATTTGGTACAATGATGAACCACAAACTTTTTGGAGCACTGTGCAACGGGCAAAGATCCCTTCCCTTGGATTGCTCAGGGCCCAGGGCAGGAGGCAGAAGAGGAAACAAAGTGTTTTGATGCAGGGCGTCCTGTGATCTTGGGACCCAGCACAGGACTTTGGAAGCTTGGAAGAGGTGAGCAGGGCCAGCTGGGAGGGCAGGGAGGCCTTCTAGGAAGAGGCAGCACCTGGGTCCTGAGTCTTGGGTTGCGAGTTGGACTGTATGAGTAAAAGGTGAGTGGGTGATGTCTGGGCGAAGAGTACTTTGAAGGTCATTTGGCTTGTAATTTGGTAGGTCCAGGGGCCTAGGCTACCTTTTGGTTATTCTGTGAATGTGGGGCCGACCCCCAACAATCAGTTTCTCTGGGTTTCAACCCAAGGAATACCACCACATCCCGAAGATGCAGAGTTCAAGCGAACTAATGTAGGTGAAAGAACTCTGATGAATTTCAAAACAATGGGACAATAAAAAAGGCAACACATTATCATTATCATTAGTTATATTACGGGTGTAGAAATATCTCTTGGCAGTCAGATCCTAGGAATTTCTTATTATTTATTTATTTATTTATTTATTTATTTATTTATTTATTTGACAGAGACAGAGACAGCCAGCGAGAGAGGGAACACAAGCAGGGGGAGTGGGAGAGGAAGAAGCAGGCTCCCAGCAGAGGAGCCTGATGTGGGGCTCGATCCCAGAACGCCGGGATCACGCCCTGAGCCGAAGGCAGACGCCCAACCACTGTGCCACCCAGGCGCCCCAAATCCTAGGAATTTTTGAACCTGGCGTCGGACACGTGCTGGATTACCCGGAGGTAGGCAACACACCAAGGGCACAGGAAAATGAAGAGCTCGGCTTCAATGAATTTATCTAGAATTTTGCAATTAGAAGATCTAGGGAGGAAAAAAAGCCATTTTCACTTCAGCATTCATGCAGATTTTGTGTTTTGTGGTCTTATTTTTATTTTGGGTCCTATTAGTGGGAATGGGTACCATAACCTTTCAGCGCTTTGACCCCGGCAGGGATATTACATTATCTTTAATTTCTAGTCATTTCCCGCCCCCTTTCAAACAGCCTGCCAGAAACAGCTGCCAGCCTTTACCTCCCCGATTCACATTCATTGCTCCCTTTTGCAGGCTGTGATCAGTGGGAGGCTTCTGAAATTGGAAAATTGTATCAGAGCTGTGGAAATGATTGGAACTAATATAGTGTGCTTGCAGGGCCAGGCTCCGAGGCTGAGGGCTTTTCATGCGCTGTTCACTTAATCCTCATGACAGCCCTAGCCAGGCAATTATACAGGAGAACCTAGAGGCACAGAGAGATAAAGTCACCTGGTTAAGATCATGTTATGAATGAGGGTTAAAATGGAATTTTTAAAAAAGATTTTATTTATTTATTTGAGAGAGAGAGAGAGAGAACACAGGGGTTGGGGAGGGGCAGAGGGAGAAGGAGAAGCAGGCTCCCGCCGAGCAGGGAGCCCCACGCGGATCTTGATCCCAGGATCCTGGGATCATGACCCGAGCTGAAGGCAGCTGAGCCTGAGCCACCCAGGCGCCACTAGAACTGGAATTTAAACCCAGTTCTGGCCTTATTCCACCGTGCTGGCCCTTGACCTGACCCTTGACCATTAACCAGACGGGGCCAAGAGATGATCTCATTCTGAGTCTTTACGGAACTATGTGACATGAATATGGAGCCCCGTCCACTTCCAAATCTGTATTGCCAGATTCTCTGCTCAGGTTCTTTCACATATACGTATAATAGATGTGAGTATAAATTTAATAGGAAAGGGAGTTGCTTTCAAAGGAACCAATAGAATGTTTAAGTGCCTCTCAGGAAATTCAGTCTTGCAGAAGCAACACAGTGTTCTTGAATTATTGGCTTTCTCTTATTATGTGACATTGGCAAAGTTCCTGATCATTCATGCAACAACAGTTTACTTAGTACCTGGTATGTGCCGTGCACTGTGGAAGTACTAGGGATGTAGGAATGGGCGCCACTGCTGGCTACCAAGTCCCTGCATAAAGAAGGAAGCAAATCCATTGGCCAAGCAGATTGACAAATAGCGATATCCGAGGAAGGAAATGAACGGGGCAGCATGACCCAGCGCCAAGGCGGGAGGGCCGCTCTGGAGAGTGTGGCTAGGCGGAGCCTCTGTGGGGAGGTGGCACGTGAGCTGAGAGCTGAAGAGTAAGAAGACGCCGTGCATCTGGTCAACCGGAAAGTGGACGTGAAGGTGACAGTCCTCATAGGTTCGGGGTGGAGCCCTGGAGCAAGCTTGATGAAGAGGATGAAGGGCTGGCAAGGAAGACCGAGCAATAGCACTCAGAGAGGCAGGAGGAAAAGCAGATGTCTGAGGGGCACGGAAGCCAAGAGAACTGTTTCAAGATGGCGATGTGGCCACTGCTTGAGAGGCTGGCTCTCATTTGGGATCGTGGCCACCACTGGCGACCTTGAAACGAGGAATTTCGGTGGAAAGCTTGTCAGGCTGTATGATGGAGACCAAACTAGACCAATAGGTTGGAAAAAGCATGAGAAGTAAAGAAATTGAGCATAGACAACTCTTCCAAGAAGCTTTGCTATGAAAGTTAGCAGAGAAACAGGGCAGAAGCTGGAAGGGTATTTAGGGTAAAAGCAAGGGGAGCTGTCCGGTCTCCCATCCAAGATCTGTTCTCTGCCCATTCATGTCCCGCTGTGGGATCTGGGAGGGGGACCTTTTGTACTGCATCACCTAGACTGTCCTGCTAGAATGTTCCCAAGTGGGTTCAGCCAAGGGGAGACAAAGGCAGGAGAGCTGAAGGTAAGAAGGAAGAGAGGTATTGTGTTCCTCCCCTCTCCCTCACTGCTTGGGGGCCTTGTCTCCAGCAGGAGCCCTGTCCCTTATGCTTGCAAGTCCTTCCTGGCTGTTCGTTGTTCCCTCCTGCATGGTACAGAGAGCACTATATCTTCCCCTGCCCTTTGTGCACTAGGAGCTGCCAGGCCTACCCAGCGCTGCTTGTCTCTGGCTGCCCCAGCATTCTTGTTTGGTCCCTTAACGGTGTAAGTGGCCTGTTCTTTCAGGTCAGTTGAACAATCTGAGTGAAATTTTGCTTCCTGCCAGGACTCTAACTACTACAGAGGTCTGCTTTCCCTTCCCCTTCCTCCCTTCCTTCATTCCCCCTTCCCTTCCCTTCCCTTCCCTTCCCTTCCCTTCCCTTCCCTTCCCTTCCCCCCTCCCCTTCCCTTCCTTCCTCCCATTCCCTCTCTCCCTCTCTCCCTCCCTCCCTCCCTCCCTCCCTTCCTTCCTTCCTTCCCTCCTTCCTTCCTTCCTTCCTTCCCTTCCCCCTCCCCTTCCTTCCCTTCCTTCCCTCCCTCTCTCCCTCCCTTCCTTCCTTCCTTCCTCCCATTCCCTTACTCCCTCCCTTCCTTCCTTCCTTCCTTCCTTCCTTCCTTCCTTCCTTCCCTTCCCTTCCCTTCCCCCTCCCCTTCCTTCCTTCCTCCCTCCCTCCCTCCCTCCCTTCCATGAAGGGGGTACTAGAACATGTCTGTGTGCAAATGAGAATAACGGCAGAAAGGGAGAAAACGATGATGCAGAAAAAAAGCAAGATAGTTGCTGGAGTGGAGGCCTCAAGCCTGCTGGAGGGCCTGTGGGTCACCTCTTCTGCGGTCACAGGAGGACGGGCAGGGAGCACAGGCACAGGGCTGGAGAGCTGTAGATTTGGTCTGATGGCCTCTAGTTTCTCCCTGAAGGATGAGCCCAGAACATGAGCTGACAAGTGCAAGGTAATTTGTAGAGAGAGAAGAAAGCATGAAATAGCCATCTCTGGGAACACCTCGGGGGGCTCAGTCGGTTAAGCGTCTGCCTTTGGCTCAGGTCAGGATCCCAGGGCCCTGGGATCAAGCCCCGCATCAGGCTCCTTACTCACTGGGGAGTCTGCTTCTCCCTTTCCCTCTGCCCCTCCCCCCTGCTTGTGCTCTCTCTCTGACAAATAAATAAATAAAATCTTTAAGGAAAAAAAAAAAGAAATAGCCATCTCTGAGAATGGGAAAATGAACTTTCTAGGAAAGACTGGTAGGCTTGCCAGGCCTGAGAAGTGCCAATTTGAGGTTTGCGGTCATGAATTTAAAGAGCAGCCCGTCAGCAGAGCCGTGTTTTTCTGCGACATCGTTCAGCTGCTCTGGCACAGGCCTGGCGAAGGTGGAGGGCTGGGTTTTCCGGAGGCTAGGACTTCGTTAGCCAGGTTCCTCCGGCGGGAAGACAGGGCCAAGTTCGCTGAGGGGGCTAGCCAGGGACCAACCATCGTGATGGAGCGAGGACTCTGCGTGGGGCAAGGAGGGAAGGAAGGCTGAGGGCAGGGGATAGTGGGTAAAGGTGACAATGGGCACAGGTGGGAGGGTTGATGAAGCGCAGGGGTTGGGGCCGGGGGAGCCGGAGCCTGCAGTGACAGAGCCGAAGCGTGTGGGAGATGCCGAGCACACCGTGGTGGCTCAGAAGGACAAGGATTTGAAAGTGGAGGTGGGGGAAAGGGTTGGGAGAGTAGAGGGTACCCATGTCACCTCCTGCCCTCCCTGGATGGGTTTCTCTCCACCAGGTTGCCTGAGGAAGCACACAGCAACTGGAGTGACTTCCGTCTCAGGGCTGAGAAGGGACCTTCTCAACTCGGCTCTTTCTTGTGACCGGAGCCAGAGTGCGTTCTGAGCACGTGGCACTGGTGGTGGTGATTTCTGCTAGAGCCAGCACCTAAGACCACACAGGCTTCCTCGAGAGAGGCCCTGGCTTCTTCGCCTATAAAATGCAATCCAGGGGCGCCTGGGTGGCTCAGTCGTTAAGCGTCTGCATTCCGCTCAGGTCATGATCTCTGGGTCCTGGGATCGAGCCCCACCTCGGGTTCCCTGCTCAATAGGGAGCCTGCTTCTCCCTCTCCCTCCCTCTGTCCCTGCTTGCGCACTTTCTCTCTCTCTCAAATAAATAAGTAAAACCTTTAAAAAAGATAAAATGCAATCCGTCCTTTGTTTATTCAATCCCAGGTTAAGCAGTCGTGTGCCAGGCCTATCTATTTCCTCTATCTCTTTGGGCCACCCTGGAGGGAGAGATTATTATTTTTTTATTTAAATTCAATTAATTAGCATATAATGTATTATTAGTTTCAGAGGTAGAGGTCAGCGATTCATCAGTTGTCTATAACATCCAGTGCTCACTACATCCCGCGCTGGAGGGAGAGATTCGTACACCCATTTTTATAGACGAGGAGCACAGGCTCAGGGAGGGGTCTCCCAAGGTCATACGGAATCTGTATGAGTCCAAGAAGGCTCATTATCCAGTCAGGGAAACGGGCAGGGGAAGAACCAAAAATACATGGTGTGTGCAAAGTTCTACAGGCATCTGGAAGTTAGAGTGATTCTGTTGTGGGAGGGGTGGTGGGGAGCATGTGAGCTCCATCTCCAGGATGAGTGGAAATGTATGTGGAGGAGGTGGAGAGGAAGGACTGCAGAGAGAAGTGACAGCTGAGCGAGGTCACTGTGACATGACACTCCCCGATGTGACCCACAATTGTTGAGTAAAGGCAGTCGGGAGCAACCGCTAAGCAGGGTTCCTAAGCTTGTCTACAGCCCTGGGGTTCATGGATACCCTTAAGGGGGCCCCACAAACCCCAGGAAGTTGTTTCACAATTGTGACTGTGTGTATATTTTTCTTTCCTGGAGAGGCTTTTTTTTTTTTTTTCCAGATTTTTAAAATTGGGACATGGACTCCAAAAAACCTTGAGTGGCCCATGAACTTGGACAGGGAAGCGGGGCCTGGGAATGAAGGACTTTGTGGGCCTTGTTTCAGGAATTCATACTTCAGCCTGAGGTCAACGGGACCCCATGGGGTTTTCTAGCAGGAGAGCAAGATGGGACAAGCCTTAGAAAGCACAGCATAGGTTACTGTGAGCGTTCCTTTCAAAGGAAAGTCTATTTATAAACTATAAAGGGCTGTATCACTGCTCTGTTCCCAGAGGCTAACGCAAGGCGTAGCACATCACGTATTGGGGGCTCAGTGGATATTTGGTGAATGAATGAAAGAATGAATGAATGAGCACAGGGAACAGATTAATAGAGTCCATCTCTCCAGGGTGACTCATGCATTTCCTGGATAGTTCGACTGACGGTAAACGCCATGAAAACAAAGCTTCTTCTGTACTGCCCTAGGTTCCAAGAGAAACCTGCCACCTGTCAGTCCTGAGCTGGGCGTGGAGGTGGGAATGGAGCAAGTGGGTGCGGCCACACCTGACTGCAGGGTAAGGTTCCTCCGACAGCGCCCCGCAGGGTCTTAGGATGGGCAGCGGCCAAAAGGGCCCAAACCATTTCTTTCCTCCTTCCTCGTTCAACCGCTCGGCTTGTCGGCATCCTGTCTATTTCTTCCGTACCCTCCTCGCGGACTGCACTTGAACCTGCGTCTGTGACCTCACGTGGGCCACTGCAGCAGTCTCAAAACCAGCGCCCCTGCTGCATGCCCCTGCCCCTCTCACATCCACGCTTCATGTGGTCAGAGAGATGTTTTAAGACACAATTGTCAGGAATGTGGCTTCTTTCCATGTACTTAGAGAGCTGTGCTTCTAAAACTTTAACACGTACTCAAGTCAAATGCGGATCTTGCTAAAATCCAGGCTGCGATTCAGCCGCTCTGGGGTGGGGCTGGAGACCTTGCATGTCTAACCAGCTCCCAGACGATGCAGGAATCCTGGACCCCATTAGGAGTAACAAAGACTTAGAGAAGAATCCAAACTTCCTTCCCAAGTCCTACTTTATTGGGCCCCTTCCCAGCAGTTACCACCTGCCCCCGCCCCGCCCCGTCCTCTCCAACACCTGTTCTTCTCTGCTGGTGCTGTAGCCACACTGGCCTTCGTTCTGTTCCTGGAGTGTGCCAAGTTGTTCCTGCCGCAGGCCATTTGCACGTGATGTTCCCATTGCCTAGAATGCCCCCTTCCTGGAGCTCCACATGGCTTGCTCCTTCTCGTTATTTAGATATTAATTAGACAGCAGTCGGAGAGTACTTCTCCGACCACTTCAGCTAATGAAGCACCACAGATCCTGGGGACTCGCTATCAGCTATTAGCTTCCCCCCACTTCACACCACTTATCCTTCTTCGAATTTATTCTGGGAATATATTTGTTGACTTGTTAACTTCCAGTCTCCGCTCTCAGGTTTGTTGCACGGGAATAAGGACTTGGTTTCCTCCGCTTGGCCTATCCCAGAGCCTGGCACATGGCAGGTGCCCTTCTCGTGCCTCCTGGGTCTAAGCATGAACTTGGCCACGCGGCTGCCATGGCGTTGAGACGCACGCAGGGTTTTGCAAACTTCGAAGACTTAGTGTGCCGATGGAGCAGGTCCCTGAGGCCGAGGGGAGGGGGAAAGGAGGGCGAGAACTCTCTGTACTGAGGATGCCTCAGAAAAAGTCTCAAGGGCGCGGAGATGAAGTTAAACCTAAGAATCACCACATGGTGGATGAATCCGTCAAACCAGGAGAGACTCGCTCGGGAGGGTGGGAAAGGAAAGTAACTAACGTTAGTTAAGTGAGTTGACTAAGGACGGCGCTTGGAACAGTGCTGCCCATAGTAAGCATTTAATAAATAAAAATAAGTATGTCGAACCCTTACTCTGTGACCACTGCTTTGCAGAATTCTCTCTGTTCATCCACAACACGTGACCTCCATCTTGCAAATGAGGACAAAGACTCTCCGAGATTAGAGAGGGCTTGCCCGGGGTCAGACAGCCACTCCGAGCCAGAATTGAGAACCCCATGCCCTGAGACAGCTCCGGGGAAGGTCGAAAACGCCACACTCCCTGCCCCTCTCCCTGCTTTCTGCTGCCTCCCAGCACCTGTTGCCATCAGCCATACTGGGCATTCATTCCACTTTCTTCTTTCTTGTCTGTCTTCTCTCGCCAGAATACAAATTCCCGGAGGGCAAGGATTTTTGTTTTGTTCGCTACTGTTTCCCTGAGCCTAGAATAGGGCCAGCCACATAAGTAAACACTTAAGGAGCACTTACTGAATGTTGAAGGGATGAATGGAGGGATTATTTTTCAAGCCTTGCTTTCTGCATCTCTGAGAGGCAGTTCTGTAAAAGTGTGGCTGACGGGATACCCGAACCCGCTCCAGGAGGGTGTCAGTGCCTCCGAGATGGAGTGGGTAGGAAAGCAGACTGACTGCTTTCAACAGATCAGAAGGAAGACCGTGTCCACAGAAGAAGGCCTGGCCACACGGAGCCCGGAGGGACAGCAGCCAGAGAGGCAGGGTTTGTCCAGTGTCCAGCCCCAACACCATGGCCAGGCTGGCAGTTATTCTCCTCAGGCTCTGGCTTCCCCTGGGGGGAAAATGTGTCAACCAGGCCCCAGTGACAATTACAGCTCCATGGAAATGCATAAATAGGCACTTCCCAGGAAACCTCTGGTGAGTTGAGTTAGAGTGAGTCAGTCACTCAAGCCCGCAGCTCTGGCTGCTGAACAGATTATCGACCAGCAGGGACACACTATGGACGGTCCCTGGACATAGTTCTCTGGGCCCACTGACCTTCCTCTGCACCAACGGTTCTCGAAGTTCAGGCTCTCAGAGTCACAGCGGCAGCAGCAGCACCCGAGGACTTGTTAGAAACGCAAATGCTCCAGCCCCATCCTTAAGCCACTGGATCAGAAACCCTAAGGGTGGGCTCCATCACTGCCTATGACCAAGACCCCGGGGAGATTCTGATTCACGCTCAGGTGGAGAACGACAGGTGCACAGTTCTCTTCCGGGAAGTTACTACTCTCCTGCAAGGGCCGTGGGCTGGGCTACGGTTACGGTCAGGGGTGGGGGGCTTCATAGATACAGAACAGGGAGTCCTGTTTTAAATAAAGTGAGGAGTGGGAAGGGTCAAGAGTTAGGGAGGAAGCCCCTTGTGTTCCAGAGAATTATCAGAGGAGGGGTTAGTTTGCAAAAGCACATTTTAAAGTTATCATAGTTTTGTATTTAAGTTTTGAAATTTCAAATGACATTAAAGGAAGGTTTAATATAAACTGCCACCCAGTACTATGTGTAGAGTTCAGGCAAGAATACAATGCTGGGACCTTACCTCCTGTTCAATCCTCATTCTTCAAACAAAGATGGGAGAGACAGACAGACAGACGCAGAGAGAAAGAGCCCAGGCCTGGGCTGGCCTAAAAGCTAGGAGAAACTCAGCAGAGGATGTGTCTGAAGAATTCATGAAATGGGTTGCACAACTTCATGGAGCTCCTGCTGTGGGCCATGCGCTGTGTTGGGCTTTGGGAAGAGGATACAAAGATAAATCAGCCAGCCTCTTCTGCAGCCAAGGCACTTACAAGAGAAAATTCAGAGCTATTCCTTCTGGTTAGCAGATGTTGGAAGTATGGAATTGTGCTCTTTCGATTAGAGTCTTGGCTTTTCGGTTTGGCCAAGTAACAGGGCACATGTGAACCCGGCAGGAGGTAGGGGGTGGGGGGAGTGGGGGGATGGGTTGCAGCTTGAATGCTGAGTTAGAAGGCACAGACAGGCCCGCACAGACAGGCCGGCACACACAGGCGAGTGGCGGTACTGTGCCCGTGTCCACAGCTGGGCTCTGGGGCCATGGTTAGGACATCTGAGGTTGGCTTGTAGCAATTGCTAGCATTTATCCAGTGGCAAATGTGTCAGTAATCAATTTAGGTCTATACATTAACTCATTCTTCATATGAACTCTATGAGCTAGGTACTATCATCACCCCATTTTTACTGATGCAGAAACTCAGACACTCAGGGGTAAGCTCACTTTGCCCAAGTCACAGAGCTAGGTCGAGTGTGAATTTGAACCCAGGCTGTCTGTTCTAGAGCACTCCAAGCTCATGACAAATCAATGTGCCACCCCAGGCGTCTGGACTGGCCTGCTGGGTTGGGGTGGCGGAGGGACGGGATACTTACTTTGGTGGGTAAATAGGTTCCTGAAGAAAGCCCTCAAGTCTTTCTCCAGGCCTGAGCATTCCCTTTGGCGTAGACAATCGAGAGTCCAATGCTCTGCGAACCAGCCAGAGGACAAGTACTTTAGGCCCCTTCCCACTAGATGGCGGCTCCTAAACCCACATAGAAATTCTGGAACCTCCACTGTCCCCATCTTCCAAGGGTTGAGCTGCCGCTGCAGAATTGCAGGAAGCCCACCCTCCGGCCCCTGCCCCGCCCCATCCGGGGGTCGTGGGAAGCCCCCAGGCTGGAGGCGGGAGTGGCGTTGTGGGGGGCGGGGATAGGGCGGGGAGACGAGGCTCCCCTGGCTCTGGGCGCCCGGGGGAGGAGCTGGCGCGCAGCAGCCACTCCCGGGCCGCAGAGGCGGGGCGGTCTCGCACAGCCCGAGCCCGCCGCGGAGGGGGAAGGTCTGGACCGAGGCGCACGGGGCTCCGGGCACCGGGCGCGGATCCGGGCCCCGAGGGCGCGGGCCGGGCGGCAGGTGCGCGGCGCGGACTACAAGTCCCAGCATGCCCAGCTACCCTGACCCGGCCCCGGCTGCCACTTAAAAGCTGCGGGAGCCGCAGCCGTCGGGTCGCCGCGGCTTTCGCTTTGCCGCCGCGGCTGGGCGGGCGGGAGCGGCGTTCTCGGCGGCCGGTTGTCCTAGCGTCCGGGCTCCGGCTGCGCCGAGGGGCGCTCCTCGTCTAGTCCTCCCCGCTCGCGGATTCCCTCCCTAGGCGCCCGCGCCTCCCGGGCTCCTCGCCTCGGCCACCCCGCGGCCCCGATGCCGAGGCATGGATAGAGCGGCGCTGCGCGCGGCGGGGATGGGGGAGAAGAAGGAGGGCCGCGGCGGGGGGGACGCGGCGGCCGCGGACGGGGGCCCCGGGGCCGCAGCCAGCCGGGCGCTGCAGCAGTGCGGGCAGCTCCAGAAGCTCATCGACATCTCCATCGGCAGCCTGCGCGGGCTGCGTACCAAGTGCTCCGTGTCCAACGACCTCACCCAGCAGGAGATCCGGACCCTGGAGGTAAGGGGGCCGCGCGCCCGGGAAACGGCCCCCAGCACCTCCCTCGCTGCCCCGGTGCACTCCTTCCCAGATGCATCCTGGAGCTCGGGTCGCCCCTTTGAGGGTTCCCCTCCTTCCTCCACTCGCTGATGCGGCGGCTTGGGGACCCAGGACCAGCTCCTCACCTTGGGCGGGATTTGGGGGGGATGGGCGGAGCGGGAACTGGGGTGGAGGCTGGAGGCGCCCGTGGGCGGGGTGGGCTGCGAGCAGGCATCCCATGCTTCCCCATCTCTGCCCCCCACCCCATTTCCATTTTGCGGGGCTGCAGGACTCATTCTCCCACTGAGTCACACGCTGGACTTTTCCCTGTGTGACTGTGACGAGCAGCCGTGGGCCGGGGTGACGGGGTGTGTGTGGGTGTGTGGGGGGGTCCCCCTGAAGTGTGACCACAGGCCCGCCATTCTGTCCCTCTCTCTTCCCCTCACGCCCCAGACTCCGGCTTGTTCCTTCCTTTCCTCTCCTCCAGGATTTTTGTCTGCCGCTTTTCAAAACGTGTTTGCTGAAACTGCATTTTTACTGTTCAGGCATTTGGTGCTTTCCTTTCGCACAGCCACAGCATTTCACTGCTCAAAATATAATTACCCACCGACTCCCCCACTCCTCCGCACACACTGGATTTTGGTTTAGGGAGGATTGTGCTGGGCCACGACGCCTTTGGTGGGAAGATGACACTATTTAAGGGGTTCTGGAAGAGCGGGTCTCCAGTGTTAAAGAAGAAATAAGATCTGCAGGCCCTCCTCCTTCAAATTATGGCCGGAGAGTGCAGTATTAAAAGGATTTGGAAGAACCAGTCAGAAGGGTGGTTGGGTTTTCAGAAAGGGGGAGTCTCACCCTCCCCCATACACAATAGAGGGAAACTAGTGCATTCCCAACTAGCTTTTGTCCGGAGACTGGAAAAGGCTGCGAAATGCCAGGCACCACTTAATTGCTTACGCGATCTTGAAGAAGCGCCTTCTTTCCACCTTGCACCGGCGCATCTGGCCTTGGGCAGATCTGGGACTGTTTTGTTTTATTAGAACCTTAATTTCTCAACCTCCCTGCTCCCCCCCCCCAACCCCTTATTGCTGATTGCCTCCGCCAGCTGTCAGAGGGCCAGCCAGTGATTTTGAGCACAGCAGAAGCCGAATCCCTGTTTGATCCAAAATGCTTGGGGGTGACTTCTCTCCTGCAGTTCTGTTTTCTTAAGAGCTGCACAACCGGGGACATTGGAAGCATCTAATCAGTGCTGGCTATTCTTTTTGTTCCAGTTGCTATAGCAGTGATGACCAGGGCTTTGCTTAAAAAACAAACCAACCAACACCCCCCCCCCCCCCAGCTGTCCCTTCTTGCATGCATGCTGCTGTTTTCCAAGTGGTGAGAGAAACTGGTTTCTTGAACATAGCCGAATGTGTTTGCCCAGCAAAGTTCAGTTTTTACACGGACACAATAGGGGGCCTGTGTGGCTTAGTTGTGGGAGGAGGGATCATCGTCGGGTAGCATGTGTCTGGTTGGACTGCTGTGTTACTGAGATGAGAGAAAGTTCTCTGTGTGGGCCTCTCTCGGGTTGTCCCCATGTCGCTCCGAAGAGCTCCGGCTTCAGAGTGGATACAGGAGAACCGTTTACTGTTCATTCCCTGGAAACGGTGCCTTGCCCCTCTGACTTCCAGAGTCCTTCATTTTGGCAAAGGTATGGCATCAGGACACCACAAAGCATCCAGCTCTTGAGGTCTCGGGGCTCCCTCCCAAGGGTTTATTGGAGGATGGTCTCTGGCAGCCAGAAACCCATCCAAAGGCCCAAAGGGGGAGTACCCAGCTCCCCGTTCTCTCCATGGTGTCGATTTAGAGCCATCCCACTCCCTGAAAAGGCAGGACCTGGTTTGTTTTTCGGGATGGGGATTTAGATCCTCGGAACTGGTGCCCTAAGGCTGTCTCCAGCTAGTTTGAATGAATCTCTTCATCCTGGAGGCCTCAGCCTCCTAACCTGAACAGGGAGGTTGGAGTGGATCTCTTCAGGCTCTCGTGGCTTGAAATTCGGTGGGTTAGTGAAGGGGCCTCAGTTGGGTTGAATCAAATGTTTGTTAACACGTGCCCTGTTTAAAAATAGTTCTAAAACCCAGATTGACCAAACTGATAAAATGGGGGGGAAGTGTAGTCATCAAAGAATTCTGCTGATAGGGACAGTGTGGTGGACAGCTTTGAGTTCAGGTTTGGGGGGGGTCTGTCTGTGTGATCTTGGGCAAGTCCCATGACTTCTGAACCTCAAGCTTTCCCATCTGTAGAATGGGGATGAGACTGCAGAAACCTGCAGTGTTGCGAGTCTGGAAGTCTGTGTCTTACCACCAAAAGATTCTGCCTATAAACTTTCCCTAGTGAGGGTCCAGTGACATTCATGACCCATGCCACCTGCAGGGGAAGGTACTTTTACAGAGCTGGCTCCTGTTTCCTGGAGGTAGGTGACCCAGGCCAGGAGACAGTCCCACCAGCATGGAGTGAGGTAGACAGGGCAGCGGCGATGTCCGCTCTGGATTTCTTTTCTCCTCTGCGGGCTCCTCTCCCATCATATTCCAGGCCAGGGCCCCCAGGGACCGTGCTTGCAACATCGGATTCCTGGCTTTTGAAGAAAGGGGCTGACCAGAGGGCTTGGCTTACGCAACTGCGCCCGACTTCTCCCAGAATGTTAGGAACCCCAGCCCACTCTCGCCTTCGTTCAGTAAGCGCTCGCTGGGAGAAACAGCACGTGGGCTGCCCCGGAAGCCTCTGACCTGGGCTCAGCTGCCGGTGGCTGAGATGGCGGGTTGTGGTGATGTGCGGGGATCAGCGTGTCCAGCTGCCCTGTGAGGACTTTCCTCTGCGTAGTGGTCCAGTTTGGATTCAAAAGAGTGGAAGGAGGGGGGCCTGGGTGGCTCAGTTGTTAAGCGTCTGCCTTCGGCTCAGGGCGTGATCCCAGGGTCCTGGGATCAAGCCCTGTATCAGGCTCCCTGCTCCACCGGGAGCGCTTGGAGCCTGCTTCTTCCTCTCCCACTCCCCCTGCTTGTGTTCCTTCTCTCGCTGGCTGTCTCTCTCTGTCAAATAAATAAATAAAATCTTAAAAAACAAAAACAAAAACAAAACAAAAAAGAGTGGAAGGAGCCGGGGTTTAATGTTTGCCTCCTACCTGGCAGCCGGTGTGCTGGACCCTTCTCGGTCTCCTAATATTTCCTGGAAATCCACCAACCTTCACCACACAGTTTTTTCTCTAGATGGGGATGGGGGGAGACAAAATCTGAACTCAGAGTCTGAATTTGCAAACAGGAGTTGTGAGGCTACTTCGTCCTGGTGGAAGCTGGTGCCCTATCTTCATCAGACCCTCCTAGGAGGTCTGAGAACTCCACCCCCCCAGGCAGGATAGAATGTTCCCGTTCCCAGGTGTGCTCACATCGGAACACCTGGCTGTCCTCACAGGTGGGCCTGGAGCCCCCATGCCAGTTCTTTGTGGGCCTTTGTGGGCCACGTCTGTGCTGGGCTCTGGGGAGATAACAGAGCCTCGGGAAGATTCGTGTTCAGTGGCCTGGTAACTTTGCCCTTGTCTGCCCACCTGCTAGTACTTTTCCAGAAGAGGCCAAGGCATGCCAGGTCTCCTCACCTTGTGCCCTTAGAGAGAGAAATCCCTCCTATGCAAGTGACTTGGAGAAAGGAGTCCCCAAAGGATCTTGCCCATGGGCCTTGCTGGGAAGGCGACACTGGGGAGCTGTGGTAGGTACAGGCTGTGTTTGGCCCCTTCCCTGAGGAGTGGCCTGGGAGCCAGGAGGCCCCTAGGGGAGGCCCTGCTGCTACTCGGAAGGTCAGAGAGCATGCCTTTCATCCAGCTTGATTGTGGGTGACAGGGGTCAGAACCCTGCTGTGAGGAGTACCTGATCGCTCCCCGTGCCCCCTCCCCCCGGAACTGCTGGAAAGGAGAGGGGTCCATTCATCGTCACAGATCAGGCCCTTGGGCCTTGCATGGACATCTGCTCACTGGACACACCTTCAGGTATTACTGGTTTGTCTGCTGAGCTCGCTGCGGCCACGCTGGCAAGGATTCTGAGGCAGGGCAATGCTCTCCTGGACTTTGGGGGACACTTTGAGTCCAATGGGGAGCCAGGCAGGTGAACTATAGTGCATCCAGTAACTTGGCTTGCTGAGTGTTTAGGGATCAGGAATAATGACCTAATGGTTGGCCAGGCTAGCCTTCTGTTGTTGTGGGAAATGTTCCCAGAGTCTTGGTGTCCCAGATTATGTCCCCGGCAGAACTGCGAGCGAAAGCTGGTTTCCCTTTTCCCATCCGCCATTGCCCCAGAGGGGGGCATTTCTCTCCTTCTGCTCCATTGCCAGAGTTTTCAGCCTCCTGCTGGAGGGACGCAGAGATGGGGCACTGTCCCCTTTGGCGTCTCCTTTTGCCTTGGCAATTTTCCCCTGGTGGAACTTGCCACCGGCGTTCCTCAGCGGTGGCCGGGAGAGGGTGCTACAGTTTTCCGAGGCTGGGGAGGCCTGGATAGCCCTGGAGGAGGGCCTCACTGTGGCTGCAGCCCCGAGTTCATGCCGATGCCAGGAGGTGGCTAGTTTGCTGCCTGGGGACAATAATGGGAAGGCCTTCTTCCCCTCTGGGCCGGCCCTACCTTCAGGGGAGCTGCATTCCCCACCACAAGTATTCTGGACCTGCCTGCTGGCTGTGGTCTGGAGAGGGACTGCAAAGGCCCTGGTCCTCAGTGACCGTGTCTGCGGTCATGGGGGGACGCAGGGAATGGCCTGCCTGCACCGTGAGGGGGACACAGAACAGAAACAGTCTTGTTCACCTGTTCTGGGTCGGGCACTCTGCTGGGCTCTTGTGTTGCCTTAGGACGGTTTATTCTCATTTTGCAAATGAAGACTCTGCGGCTCAGAGGCCTCAGGAGGCTGAGTGAGCAGGTGGCCGTCCTGGGTTGCCTGGTCTTCGGAACCTACATTCGAACCTTGCAGCGGCCTCTCGCGGACAGGCTGGCCATTCTGATCGGGATCAGAGCTGCTAAGCCCCGGGAAGTGGCCAGTGGAAAAAAAAAAAAGGGCAGCGAGGGGTGCTTGTTGGGTCCCGATGACTGGGCCTACTGGTGGCCACCCCAGGCTGTGCGGCCTCTGAGCTGGGCTTGGGGCCGCTTCCCTAAAGTGCAGCCCGGCACATCCTCAAAGACGGGTCTGTGCTGGTGTCACCCCGAGAAACGAGAAGCTGCCTAGAGATCGGCTTGCTCATAATTTTTTAAATGGATACCTGCCTTATTCTTCCTGAATAATCCCTCTGGTGTGCAGAATAGTTTAGCTTTCTCCTTTTTACAAAAATATTTCAGAAATACACATAATGGTCTGTGGTCAGTGTAAAGAAGAAAATACGGATGAGCAGAAGGGAAAAAAAACACCCATGATGACCCCTCTCAGATCTGGTTAATTCTGCTAACATTTTGCTGTATATTCTCGCAGCGTCTCTGCCGTCTGCATTTGCATACAGACACACGCGGGTGTATTCGTGGAGCTGACCATGCGCCTTATAGTGGGAGATCTTCTCCCTACCGGTACACACAGATACACAGCGTCACTGTCGGTGGCTGCATGGTGGGGTCATACCATCGACTCCTCGAACCAGCCCTCCTGGTGTTGGCCTTTCAGGCAGTTTTCAAGTCTTGCTGTTACAAATCCTGCTGCAGAGAGCCTCCTCCTAGAAGTAGAATTTGCTGGCTCCAAGTGCAGGGACACATGCAGTCCTAATCCTATTCTTTAAAATCTTGGGGACGTAGGGGCGCCTGGGTGGCTCAGTGGGTTAAGCGTGGCTCAGGTCGTGATCCCAGGGTCATAGGATCGAGTCCTGCATGGGGCTCCCCGCTCAGCGGGGAGTCTGTTTTCTCCCTCTGCCCCTCCCCCCTGCTCACGTGCGCTCTCATGCTCTGTCTCTTAATTAAATAAAATCTAAGAAAGAAAATCTTTGGGGTGTGATATATTGCCCCTTCCCCAGCACGAATGGCAGGATTTGTAAATGGCACCCTTGATGCATTTCCCCATTTGCCAGTGCGTCTACATCCACGGTGAGGTCAAGGACGGCGAACAGGAGACAGGAAGGACATGTCCCCAAGGTGGAGGTACCGGGTTCTGTGTGGGTGGTGTTGGGTTCTAGGTTTGCAGCTGCTGTGGCTGAGGGTCTGGGGTATGTGTTGAGGACTGTGGATTCTAGTTCTGTGGTTGCCTGCAGCAAATTGGGAGGGGGCTTGGGCTGACCAGTTAGAAGAGGGAACGTTCCTTGATGCAAGACTGCGGAGGGGATGCTGGGTGTCAGGTCTTGCTGTGTCCAGGGACTGGGGGCCTCTGTGCGGGGAGGTCTTTATCCCCGGGAGCTCATGAAAGGCACCTCACTGAACTGGAGCCTCGTGTTCCTCACCAACCACAAATACCGATCAGATAGATAGCTCTTTGGGGTGTCTTGGCAAGAGGGTTTCAAAGGATCTTGAGCTTTCCATTTGGTCCAGCCTTGTCATCCTGCAGGCGACTTGAAGGCCTGAGGGGGAAGTGACTCGGCAGGAATCCCTATGAGAGAATTAACCTTGTTGAAGGGTGGAGGAGGGACCAAGCCCTAGGATTCAGATCTGAAGAGGGGCTGTCTAGACTGATGGCCGCAGCCTGCTTTCTCACGCTGCCTGCTTTCTCACTGTCCCGTGCTGCTGGGGTCCTCGCCTCCAGGAATTCCCTGCAAGAGCAGGCAGATGGGTTTGCCTTCCCAGCCCCAGTCTCTGTGTCTTGGGGGCCCTGGGCAGTGGGGAGATTCTGGGGGAGCAGCTTGGGGTATCCTGTGGGTGGGCCCTTTTTTTTCAAAACCAGTCTAGCCAATGGGCTGGCTCAGTCAGAATGGGCTCTCCGACTCTTTGAACCTGTGTACTTTCAAGGGCTTCTCATCCTTCCACTGAAAGATCCCCTGGGACTGGGGTGCGCATGAACTTTTACTCCTGCAGGGCCTGCTGTTTGTCTTAAATTCGTACAGATGTTGCATTATCTGCCACAATACATTGTTGTTGGTTTTAAGGTCAAGGTAACATTATAAATTATTTGCTAACACTTCCAGAAGATACCACCTTATAATCCAATGTCTTTGTGTCCATCTTGGCTTTCTGCCCTGTCGTAGACCCCAGGTAGAGACGCAGAGGGTCAGATGCTGGGATCAGAAATGCTTTGTCATCTGTTCCTAGGCATGACTGTCTCTCATCTGCATTGAAAAAGCCTCAGTTCGAGCTGCGGCCACATAGAAAACCTATATATTTACCTGCGTCTGTATTCCTCTGCCATTCTGGCCTTGGTGGGCAGCAGTGTGTTTTAACTGGGCAGATTGCCTTTCAAAATAATGGAGCTGAAGTATCCTGTTTGCTTGCCATTTTTCTCTCCTTTTCATTTTTCCACCCACAGAATAATTGCAAGAATGAATTAAGACTTGTGTTTAAAATTAAAAAAAAAAAAAAAAGAGGGGGCAAGAAAGCATACTGCAATCCATGGAAAGACCAGCTATGGTTAGGAAAAATAACTTTTTGCATAGAATAAACCACAGCCTCCAATCTATAACATTGATGAGGGTTTTGCTTTTGTGGTGAGATAAACTGCTTCTTGAGCGGTGGGGTTTCTTCAGCATGGCACCCGCAGCTTTTGAGTCCCAAGTTAGCCAGTGAATTTGGGTTGGGTTTGGGCAAAGATGAGCAGCACTGGCTTTATTCATGGTGCATTCGGAGTTTTTGTTGGCTGGGAAAAAAGTTACGGGCATATTTAAAAAGGTGACTTGAGTGTTCTCCGTCATTGGGCACTGTCTTGAAGCCTCCTCCCCCAGTCTGGGGCCCTTGAAAGGGCTTAGCAGCTTTTCCCATACTGTACCCGTGAAAGAGGCCTTCTGGTGGTTAAGAATGCACCACATCAGCCCCCTCCCTCCTGGAGATTCCTGAAGATGATTAGTGTTTTAAAGGCTCTGAGAAGTCCTGCAGCAAGTGTTCCCAAACTTATTATTTATCCAGGGATCTTTATTCCACTGAACATAGTTGGGAAAGTACTTCCTTAAGCCATGAACAGGGAAAGAGGCAAGAAAGGGGAGACTTAGTTTCAGCTAATCTTTATGTTTTTATGATGCTGGCGTCCCATTTGAGATTCCGGTTTAAATCAGGTGGGTTGAGGAGAGGTTGGTGACTCCCAAGACTTACCAAGCTGTGTGGGGTTGCCTTTTATCAAGGGAGGTGCTTTACAAAGAGAGGCAGAGTCTGTTGTGGGCCCCATACCAGCACTTAAAGACACATTCCACCTAATCCTTCCAACTAGGTGAGGAAAGGAGGTCCAGAGAGGCCTGGGTGCCCGGTGTCCCTGCTCGTGCTCTGCCCCACATGCCAGTTAGCCTGGTGTCAAGGGCATGCTCTCTCAGGGTCTACCAGGAACCTCAGGACCATGCTGGTGGGCAGAAAACAATCCAAGAGCCATGCAGATGGCTGTGGGTGTGTTTGAGCCTGGGGCTGCTGAGGGCAGGGGAAGGGCTGGGCTGCAGACAAGGAATGCTTTTTAAAACAAAAAAGGAAATGCTGGCTCAGAATGGAAAGGAAAGGAAGCAGCTTCCTGTTTCTCGTGCTGGCTTTTTGAAAGGAGGAGCTCTCTCTAGCCCTTTGGCCAATGGAGGCCTGGGTCGGCCTGGGCTACTCTAGGTCCGCTGGACACACTGCTCTCACACACTGCCTGAGGTCTCAGAAGTGGAGGGTTAGTTTCACCCTTTTCATTTTCTCTGGATTACTGATCGAATGGATAAATGGTTTCTGAATGACTATCCCTGCTGTCGCAAAATGGATGTACCCTAACAGCTGACTTTCACTGCAAGCTTACTTCATGCCTGGCCCCCCCTGTTAGGAGTTTTCTGTGCCATTTACTGCCCCCAGCAACCTTGTAAGGAAGGTCCTATTGTTATCCCCATTTTACAGAGGAAGAAACCGAGGTACAGAGAGGTTAAGTGACTTGCCCAGAGGCACACAGCTAAGGAGAGACCAAGCTGTGACTTAAACGTGGACAGTCTTAATGACCTGCTTGGATGCCTGGCTTACATTTGCGAACTGCTCTCTCTTCCCCCTGAAAAACCTGTTGGCATAGAATAATTGTTTAAGACTCTGGTGGCCTTTGTCTAGGATCCAGGGGCAGCCCCAAAGCCTCGGCCAGGCACTGGTGATTTTTAGATGAAATGCCTGGGTTTGAGTTTACATGTTTTTGAAAACTCTATTATGGAAATGTTCAAACATGCACAAAAGTAGAGAGAATGGTAGGATGAACCCCCACACAGCAATCCCCCATTTTCAGTAATAACCAGCTCTAGCCAGTCTTGGGTCATCTATGGCATTTGTCCTCTGAGTAAGCCTGGCTTGGGAGTGGTGGCTCTAGGCGGTTGGCCTTAAGGAAGCAGAGTGACTCAGGGAGGCCTTCTGGTCCAGCCCTCTGCCTCCAAGCAGAGCTGTACCTACCCCAGCAAGCAGGTGGAATTGCTATACTTTGTCTCATGAAGTGACTGTCTCTGTTTCCTCTGGAAGCTTGCCCTGGCTTCTGGTAGCCACAAGGTATAGGGAGGCCATGCCACCAGCTAAGCCAAATCTCCGGCCTGCACCTGACACCTGTTCTCAGACGATGGAGTCCAGGAATGGTGCATTGCCTTCCTTAGTCCCACTGCCCTGCTGTGGGCCACCAGAGCCCGTGGTCACACTGGCGGTCCTGATTTCCAGTCCACTCATCTCCCTGGTTCTAATATCTCCCCTTCGGTTTTTTCTCTTGCTTTATCTACATACCACGAGATGTGTGTATTTCAGCCAGCATTTGTTATTATTTTTTTAAAGATTTTATTTATTCATTTGACAGAGAGAGAGAGAACACGAGTAGGCAGAGCACAGGCAGAGGGAGAGGGAGAAGCAGGCTCCCTGCTGAGCAGAGAGCCTGATGCAGGGCTCGATCCCAGAACCCTGGGATCATGACCTGAGCTGAAGGCAGACGCTTAACGGACTGAGCCACTCAGGCGCCCCTCAGCCAACATTTATTGAGCCCTGCTGAGTGCGGGCCCGGGGAGAAGAGTGGGCGAGGAAGGGCAGACCCAGTTTCCAGGAGCTCCTGGCTTGCTTGCCCTTCGTGCTTTGTGTCTCACGGTTCTGCTCAGTCCTTCCCAACGCCTGGTCTTGCTGACCACCCTCTGGCTTCTTTTCTCTGTGCTTTCTTGCCCCCAACAAAGGTGTTATCTTTTGTCGTTTTGTTTTCTTTGCTTCATGCTATATTCTCACAAGTGTTTCTCAGGGGCCCTGACACTTTTTGCTAGCTGCTTCAGATCAGGACTGGCCGCCCCAGCACAGTCATGATCGGGAAAGGACGGTCTTGAGCACTAAGGAGGACATGGGGGGGGGTACAGTGAGGACCTCAGGGTGTGCATGGGCTCTGGGGGTAGAAGGTCACGTATACATCAGGACTCTGCTCCTTGCTAGCTCTATGACCTTGGGCGGGTTCTTTAGCTTTCTGAACCTCAGTTTCCTTGCTAGTTAAAAGGAATAGGAGTAGGTTTCTTTTGGACTCGTGTGAAGTGTTGCTGAGATATGGGAGGTGTGTTGGACAGTGCCTGGTACTTAGAAGGGATTCAGTACTTTTTTTCTTTTTTTTAAGTTTATTTGACAGAGAGAGAGAGAGACAGTACAAGCAGGGGGAGTGGCAGGCAGA
Organism: Ursus maritimus; assembly: GCF_017311325.1. NCBI lineage: Eukaryota > Metazoa > Chordata > Mammalia > Carnivora > Ursidae > Ursus > Ursus maritimus. The sequence goes on from NW_024424897.1 coordinate 40,416,416, forward strand.
AGGAGAGGCAGAAGGATGCTTCCTGCTGAGCAGGGAGCCCACTGTGGGGCTCGATCCCAGGACCCTGCAATCATGACCTGAGCGGAAGGCAGACGCTTAACCGAATGAGCCGCCCAGGCACCTCTGGATCTAATACATTGTAACCTCCTCTCAGCACTGTTCTAAAACACGTTTCCATAGTTCTTTCTTCTCTTCCTTTCGGTCATTTTAATTGCTGCATGATATTCCATCCAGCGAACGCGCCGTAATTTGCCAAAGCATTTCCCTTATTATTGGACATTTCGGTTGTTTCCAGATTTCTGCTATTATAAACAATGTGACTGTAATCGTCTTTGTACAGACGACTCTTTATTTTTGTTCCAATTCTGAATTCATTTCCTTGGGATAATTCCCAGGAATGGAATTATTGGGTCAAAGAGCATGGGTCTTTTTCGTGGTGGGAATTGCTAAACTGTTCTCCATTTTACGCTTTTCAAATGATAGCTATCTTAAAAAAAATCGTACTCCTGGGTAAATATCTTGGTTGGTTTTTTTCTTTCCCCCCAATCTTCTTGGCCTCTGTTCTTCTCCCCCACTTTTTCTTTATGTTTATTTTTTGCCCTTGTTAAATCATTCCCCACCTTTCTGTCTTCTATTAAAAAAAACCAAAAAACCAAAAAAACCAAACAGGTGTAATCGACAAGGAAGATTGTAATATATTTGAAGTGTGGAAATCTTTCCCCATCCTGAACTTGCTATTTATTTCTCTCTTCTGTCGATTGATCGAGTGACCGTTGAGTATCTCCCGTATGCCAGGCGCTGTTTTAGGCCCTAAAAAGAAGCACTGAGAAGACGGAGCGGTTCCTTTAGCGGAAAGAGAAAGATTCAAGCCAGCACACAGGGAAGGGGGCCTGGGAGAAAGGAAAGGAACCTGAAAGGGTGAGAGCGATGGGGGCCGGGAGGAGGTTGCTGCTTTAGCTTCGGTGGCCAGGAAAGGCGTCCTTCCCGGAGGTGATGTTTGAGCTGAATCTTGGACAGATGAGAAAGCAGCAGCCTTATGAAAACCTGGGAGAAGAGTGTTCTAGGCGGAGGGACCAACTTGTGGAAGAGCCCTGAGGCAGAAATGAGCCTGGTGTTTTCAAAGACGGGAAAGGAGGCCAGTGTGCCGAGAGGTCAGTGGGACATGGTGGCCCATGGGACCCTGGTTGGCCGTGAGTGATGTGCCGTGAGGTCAGGGATGTAGACAGGAGTTTGGGACTGTTTCCCTGCCGTTGGGCCGTGGTAGAGAAGTCCTGTACTTACTCAGCAGGTAATTGTTGCCCCCCAGTTACGTGCCGGGCACTGTTCTGGGATATCAGAGTAAATAAGAAAGTCGGCTTCACAGACAAGTTTGTAAATGAGTAAACCACTAGAAGGTGCTGGTGAGGGTGTGAATGAAAGCCCGTCGGACGGCACAGTGACTCATCTCTGCATCCTGAGGTGTGCAGGGACTTGGGAAATGTTTCTTGATTTGAACCAAGCTGTGCTCTGTGCCACCAGCCTTCACCATGCTAACTGAAACTCAGTTCTCTCCTGTAAGGCCTGGCAGCCACAGCCTGCCAAGTTGGGGGGTTGGGGGGGGACCCTGGGCCTCTTGCAGGGAAGGGGCCCTGAGAACTGAGGTCGCCAACTCAGAAGTGGGGCTGCTGATACCAGGTATGAGTATCTAGGTGCCACTTACGGGAAACAAGGCTGAGAAATAGACTCGGGAAACCCCCTTCTTGCTGAACTGCTCTGCCCGGCCCCATCCTTCCCAGACCAGGGACTCCGACTTGTGAGTCTTTTTGGGAATATAGACTAGAGGGCACTGTGCTTTTCAAGGTTGTTTTTTTTTTTTTTTTTAAGATTTTATTTTTTTAATAGAGAGAGATGGCGAGAGAGGGAACACAAGCAAGGGGAGTGTGAGAGGGAGAAGCAGGCTTCCCGCTGAGCAGAGAGCCCGATGCGGGGCTCGATCCCAGGACCCTGGGATCAGGACCTGAGCCGAAGGCAGACGTTTAACGGCTGAGCCACCCAGGCGCCCCAAGGTTTTCTTCCCTTAGAGCAGAGCGAAGAGATGGGGAGGGGTGAGGTCTGAGCAGATGGTCCAAGAGACTCAACCTCGGGGCAGCCTAGAATGTATTCACCTACTGAGCTGTGACCCTGTGGCAGTTCCAGGAACTGGGCCTGTGGAAGCTGTTGGCTGCCATTTTGTTTGGAGCAAGCTAGATGACACGTAAGCTAGAGGGTGCTCTGATAGCATTGACTTGGGGATCAGCTTTGACCAGCTCCTTGGGTTTCTAGTCTATGAGTTTATTGCCAAATGGGAAGGGAAGGCCAGATCCTAGGAATATGGTATCTTGGGCTCCCCATGTCCTCCTCCCTCAGTTATAGCTAACCAGAGGCAGTCTTGCCCAACTTTAACAAATCAAGCTTTTTACAGATGTTCTTTCCATGATCTCCTCAGTAACGATAGCTTTACTAGCCCACTTGGTGGGTGAGGAAATAAGGCCCAAAGTCACATGGTAGTTGGTGGAGCTGGGGTTCAAATCTAGAATTGTCCTAGTTCATATTCGTGTTCATTTCTCTGCACTCCTCAGAAATCTGCTTGATCTTGGGTCATGTCTGGAGCAGAGAGGTCAGAAAAGGCTTTGGTAACGCTCAGCGTTTTGGAAGAACGCTAGGTGGAAAAAGGTTTCAAAGTCTCTCCTTTTCCACTGGGTTTGAACGGGATGACCTCAAAGTTGTGAAGAAGTGGAGATGATCCCGATTGGCAGGTGACCCTTTGCAGCAGAAAGGAGGCACAGTGGGAGGTGATGGCTCCGGGTGGGGAAGGAAGCTCGAGAGAGAAGCATCCTTGTGTGGGGGAGGGGAGGGGGAGGCGCGTTCAGAGCCAAGGCTCTTATCTGACTCCATCTCAAAGAACTTGACTTCTGGTGTAGAGCGCTCTGGTTAGAAAGGCAACGAAGTGGGTCGCACTTGGGCCTGGTGCGGGCACAGTTGGATCTCGAATGTTGGTGGTGAATTTTAGGAGAAAGAAGGTAAGTCCCTGGGGAGATTCCCTGTGGTGGCCCTGACGCACCCCGGCCCCAGGGGACAGAACAGCGAGGAAGAATCCATCAGCGAATGGAAACTTGTCTCTTCAGGGGACAGGAAACTTTTTATGTGTGGTTGGTCTGGTGGTTTATGAGGAGAGGTGAGCAGTAGAGACAGAGCCCTGGGCCAGTCTTGCAACTGCATCTTTGACAATGTTGAGAGTTTTAGGAAGTAGTTTAAAAAAAAAAAAAGTAAAAAGAAACCAAAAGCCAAAGATGTTGTTTCATCCCCATACCTGTGAGCGGTCAGCCACGTGGGCTCTGATTGCCACGGGACTAGTGGAAACCTGTTCGTTCGCACCCTCCCCCACCTTTGGTCCCTAAATCAGAGGGGGCTTCTGACTATTCTTAGAAAGAGACTTAGGTGGCCTCAGATGACCAGACCTTGTCTTGGGCATCTCACAGCTTAAACTAAACTTCCTTTCAGGCCTTGTTTGGTTTAAGCAGTTTCCTGGTCTGGCAGGATTTGTTTTCTTAGCACCCTGCTTGTCAAAGCCCCAATTCCACTTGTCACAGCTAACTGGCCTCTGTCACCCTGTGGCCGCCAAACTAGCCTGGGCTTGCGTTCCGAAAGTCACACTTGCTGTTCTCCTGAGGAAGTGGAGCGGGGCTGGGCTCCTGGGGTCCACTGCTGGGGCTCCCCACTCCTGCCTCCTCTTCCCCATTTTGATCACAGGGTGGATTTTCTCTCTCTCTTTTTTAAGTAAATTCTGCCCCTGACATGGTGCTCGAACTCATGACCCCAAGCTCAAGACTTGCCTGCTCTACCGACTGAGCCAGCCAGGCCCCCACGGGGCGGGGGGGGATTCTTGGTCTTGTTCTGGAAGGCTCTGCTAGCCGATACAGGGCTGCTCTGTATTTGGATAAGAGGCCGGGAGGGTAAGCAGCACCTCGTAGGAAGGAGCACCGATTCTGGGCACTGGACAGCCTGGGTTCGAGCCCCACACCCTTGCTGGCTGGCTGTGCATCTTTGGGCAAGTTGCAGAACCTGTCTGAGCAACAGTTTCCTCATCTGTAAAATGGGGATTATAATAGGATTGTGGTTGATAGTAAGCGGGATGAGCCGTGGAAGCTATAATGCCTGGCACTTTTTATATTTGTTTTTTCAACAAGTATTTAATTAGTGGGTGGGGCCCCCACTGTGGGCTGGGCACTATTCTAAACTTGGGGAAATAACAGTTAACAAAATGGACAAAAATACCAGCTTCGTAGAACTTCGGTTTTGGTGTTGGGAGATGGTAAGGTAGTAAGCAAGTTAATAAAATAGATTGATACATTGTGACCGTGCTATGGAAACAGTGAGAGCCAGGAAGAATGCCAGGGGCAAGGGGTGGTATAATTTTTTTTCTTCTTAAGATTTTATCCACTTAGAGAGTGCGCGCGCGCGTGCGAGCACTGAGGGGAGGAGCAGAGGGAGAGGGACAAGCCAACTTCGCGCTGAGGGCAGAGCCCGACGCGGAGCTTGATCCCACGACCTTGAGATCATAACCTGAGCTGAAACCAAGAGTCAGACGCTTAACCGACTGAGCCCCCCAGGTGCCCCAAGGGGTGGTATAATTTTAAGTGACGGATCAGATGGCTTTGCAGAGAGGGTGATATTTGAATAAAGACCTCAGAAAGGTAGAGAGGGACACCACGGGGATATACCAGGGAAAGAGCTTTGGAAGCTGAGCACAGCCAGGGCAGAGGCCCAAGGGAGTGAGTTGGAAGTCCTGACGCGCCTCCAGCTGGTCCCCTGGGCGACTCGGAGGCAGGTGCCGCGCTCGGGGGAGCCCGGAGCCTGGCAGCGAGGAGGATGGAGTGATGAGAACGGAAGGTTATGAGGGGTGCCAGGGTTACAGGTGGCTCTTCAGCAGCCTCGAGTCCAGCCTTTAGAATCCTCTCGGGATTTTGGAAGTCGGCCCTCATTTCTTACTGCGAAATGGAGTTTGGGGGTCGTATACGCACTAAGCCTGCTCCCAGAAGCTCTGTTGCTGACTTACTGGAAGCGTACTGGGAAGCGGGTCCTGGTTCTGACTGTGAGGGGGGGGCAAGCTGCAGCGGCTTGTGTTCGTCCCGCGAGCCTCCGGGCAGGAATTTCTCTCCTTGTCTGTTAACACCAGGACAACAGATACTCTTTGACTCGGTTCATCCCTGCAAGGGAGCTTATTCTAAGGCATTCACTCCGCGGGAAAGAAATGCAACATTTATGAGATTATGTGCATTATCTCCAATACAAAAAACCCCCAACAGAACAGATGTCTAGCGGCGAAGGGATAGTTAAGCATACCCTAGGAGAGCACACGATGGCTTATTAGGTGCGCGGCTGTTCTCAGGAAGACAGAGTGGCCACACAACCATATTCATATTACATTAAGTGGAAATACACGGAATGCAAAATTGCATGTGTGCCGCGTTTGTAGTTATATAAATATGCAAAACTATATCTCCGCGGAAAAAATCTAGGAGAGAAACGCATCGTGTGTGCGGGGAACTGGTTTTGGAAAAATTCTTTGATTATCATTATTATTTTCCTTCATTCATTTACTAAGGTAAAGAATGTTCGAGTGCCTGCCACCCTTGAGGTGTGAGCTGGGGCTCGGACACAGTGGCGGACCTGCCCTGAGCCCCCTGGCCTGAGGTCCCACTTTTCTCAGCCCCCTCGCCTTCTCAGTGCCCTGGGACTGAAGGCTAGCCACGTGGTGAGACGCAGAGCTCAGACCTGCTGGAATAGAAATGAGTCTTGGTCCTGCAGCTTTTCTCCAGGGTGTTCAGGCCTTTGTCGAGCTGGTCCTGGATTCGGCTGAGAAGCAGAGAAGTTTCCAGAGCTGCCACCCCTCCTGAGGGTAGCGCGCTATTCCCAGCAAGCAGTCCTGTGGGAGCAGAGCCTGCCTGGCACTGAGAAGGCTTCCCGGGTTTTGGGTGCCCGGCCTGAGCCATGCTGGGGGCCCCCAGTCAGCACCCCTGTGCTTGTGACCGTGAGGCCATCTGTGTGAGGGGCTGTCCGAGAAAGGAGAACCGCTGCTGTGGGCTCCGTCTCTGGGTGCCAAACACTCAGGAGCTAGACCTTGCCTGTGACACGGTCCCGGGAAGCTGGTGGTTGGCTCAGAGAGATCTTGTGGAGATGTCGGACAACCACTTACAGTGCTTGCTGCCCATACTCTGAATAAAGTGCTCTGGGTGTTTGGACGATGGAGGGAGGTGATGAGGAGGACATTATGACAAAAGCAAACGTGGAATGCTCTCGATTCTGGGCTCTTGGCTGGCACCCAGAATACCACACCCCACCAGTCTTCCCAGCCGCTCTGGGAGGTGGGTGAGTTCTCACCACTGTAGCATAGGAGGGAACAGAGGCCCAGACAGCTGGGTTAGCCTCCTGACGTCACACCGACGGGGACAGAGGGGAGATCCGGTCAGGATCTGGCTGACTGCAGAGCCCATGCCTTTGCATTTTCTGTGTCACAGCACGCTTTGGCTTCACAGAGACAAGTGTCACCAGTGGACCCCTCTCTGCCTCCCACTTCCACTCCCTGTCCGTCCATCCCAAAATGCCATTGTCTGTCTCCTTGGCAGCCCCTCCACTCGGCACACCACATGCTTCCGGGACAGCCCTCTTTAAGAAGTGTGATTAGAGCCCTTCTGCGTTAGAGAAAGGATTTCCTGTCTCTTTAAGGACAAAGACTGTGTGTGACCTCTTCATCCAGAAGTTTTAGGGCCCTAGTACAGTGCTTGGTACATGGCAAGTGCTGAGTAATTAAATGAGGATGTATTGTAATCAGTGCTAAATTAATCTCACCGCATCCTAAAGAAATAATGTGCATCAATAATAATAATAATAATAACGATATGAATCAATGCAGAAGGCCCTCCAGTGCAGAAGTTGGGAAAACGGCCTCTGGAATCAGACCCAGACAGCCTGGGTTTGAATCGTGTCTGTGCCGCTGCCTGCTCCTAACCTTGGTGAAGTTGTGATTTCTCTGGGTCTCAGTTTGCCCATCTGTACAATGGGGGCAGTCCTAGTACGGTTAGGGCTGCTGTGAGGATTGATGCGTAAATGCGTAAAGCGTGTGGAGCAGATCTTTGCCACAGTGAGCGCTGCATGGACACGAATTATTGTTCTTTACCGTTCCTGTTATTGTCACACACAAGGTTAAGCAGAGCTGGACTTCTAGGGAGACTCCCCACATCCGAGGTGTGGATTCTTACCCCACCTCTGGCTGCAGAGCCCCGGTCAATGCCACCGACCTCCCTGCCAGTTCTCCGCCCCTGTCCTAGGGCTCTGCTGGTAGAGTGGGTGTGAAGCTTATTTCCCCAGGAAGACTGGATACACCTCGGGGTGGGGGTGGGGGGAAGGCTGGGGCAGAGCCAGGCCTGAGTCCAAGCTGTGTCACTTTGTGAGCCTGGATGGGCCCCCTCGGCTTCAGGAAACCCAGTTCCTAACCTGGGAAGTGAGGACAGTCGTCCCTACTCCATGGGTCATTACTGGGATGACGAGAATAGGATCCGTGCTGTAAGACATGGCATTGCAGGCACTCAGCCCATGTGCCTCTCTCATCCTGGAGGGCGAGGGCCACTCTCAAACCTGTCCAAGTCCCCCCAAGCCTGTACCAGTGAGACCATGGCGTGCGTCCCCCAGACTCTGTGCCAGCGAGCGAGGGTTGTGGGTGCAGCACTGAGGCTGAGCGCACCTCTCCTCCTCACCCCCCTGCCTTGTCTCTGCTCTTCCTTTTGTTCCTTCTGGGGCAGCTGCTGCAGGGTGAGGAAGGTGTCCTCCCAGTGCAGGTGACAGATGGGCCACTGGGAGCCTCCGTGGCCCTCACCCTCCTCTCCCTGCTCAGACCCCAGGCCCCTCCTTTCCCGTCAAGCACCCTTGAATGCTTAGGAGTGGCAGACACTTGGATTGTGGTTCAGGCTTCCCTTCGGAGGTGGCCCCCCAGCCTCTGCTGGTGGTGTCTCCTGCCGGGTTTCCTGGGTGAGGGATGCTGGGTTCCGGCCGGAGGGACAAAGGGCTTCCGAGGGCCGTGAGCTGCACGCGCGGGACATAGTTGCAACCATGGATCCAGACTGTTGAAAGGAGGGTTGTCCCCAAGGCTCTGCAGGCACAGGTGGGGTGAGAGCCCTACTCAGTTGGGCTGTGAAGGTCACCGGCTCCTAGCGGGCCTGATGGTTGGGGTGACTGCTGGCATTAGGGGCGACCTGTGCTGCTGGGGGCATCGCGGCCCAGCGCCATTCTCAGCAGGACAGCTGGCTGTGCTGGCCGGGGGGTGGTGGATATCGTGGAGAGGAATCCGGAGAATTCCTTGGTGTGGGTAAGTCTGAATGTAAAGAGAATCCCCGTGAAGTTGAGGGAGAGATCCAATGATGAAGCGTTCCTTTAAAAATGTAAGTCAGGGGCGCCTGGGTGGCTCAGTCGTTAAGCGTCTGCCTTTGGCTCAGGGCGTGATCCCAGCGTTCTGGGATGGAGCCCCGCATCAGGCTCCTCCGCTGGGGGCCTGCTTCTTCCTCTCCCACTCCCCCTGCTTGTGTTCCCTCTCTCGCTGGCTGTCTCTGTCTCTGTCAAATAAATAAATAAAATCTTAAAAAAAAAATAAAAATGTAAGTCAGCTCGTGTCAGAGCCCTTCAGTGACTCCCAGTCCCCTTGGTGTAAAAACCAAAGTTAAGGCAAGGGTTTCTCTCCTCCTTTCCATTCTCTGCCCCAGCCCCATTGGCCTCCTTCCTGCTCCTGGAACACACCAGGCATCCCACCTTGGAGCCTTAGTCCCTCTTGGAATGTTCTTCCCTCAGGTGCCCACAGGGCCCGCTGCCCCTCTTGAGCGAGCGAGGTTTTCTCTGACCTTCTCTGGATGAAAGCACCTCCTCTCTGCTGTCCCCCCCCCTCGGGCTTCGTGTCCCCCACGCCTTGTACGACCCATACACGGCGTGTGCATTACTCCCGAGTGCCATCTTTCCTCACTAGAATAAGAGCTCTAGAACGGGAGGGATTTCTACCTGTTTTAGTCACTCATCGATCCTCAGCACCTCAACAGAGTGGACTCTTCCATAAAATTCAAATCAATAGAAGAAGGAAGAAAGGCAGTGATAAAACAGCCAATGCCTAGGGGCGGTTTGGCTGTTGGAGCCCAGCGGGAGCCACTGAGTAATTTTCCAGTTTTGGAAAATTGGAGTCATTATGACACCAGTCAAGCCTCCAGTGGGTCTGGGTGAGAACCGTCTCCTAGACGCGCGTGTGTGCGTGTGTTCTGTGTCTGCCGGGATGATGCTGGGTGTGCCCCAGGCGTTGGAGACTAAGGTGGTGGCTCTGTGCCACGGGTGTGAGGAGCCCCTCATTTATGTTCTTGGCATGTAAGTTCGATAAAGTTATGTGTGTGAGGCACTGGGAATTTGGGTTAAGGACCAACGGGATCTAAAAAGAAGCTGGCCCCAAGGATGTTAATTGCAGCATTATTTATACTGACCGAGATGACAAGTAACCTAAGCATCCAGGATCCTAAACGTACAACGTTGGGATGACGCATAGCGTGTATCACAGCGCGTTTAGATCTTAAAAATGCCAAAAACTTGCCAAAACCTTTACTATTTATTAGTGTTTGTAATATACCGTTAATAGAAAAAAAAATAGGTTACTACACGGCATGACACCAATTAATTATTAAAAATGAAATATGTGGAGGAGAAAGAGAAGGTCATGCACGCGCTCGTTAATGCTGGGTGGCTTGTCCCTGAATTGTGGAAAAATAGCTTATTTTCGGGGCGCCTGGGTGGCTCAGTCGTTAAGCGTCTGCCTTCAGCTCAGGGCGTGGGATCGAGCCCCACGTCAGGCTCCTCCGCTATGAGCCTGCTTCTTCCTCTCCCACTCCCCCTGCTTGTGTTCCCTCTCTCGCTGGCTGTCTCTCTCTGTCAAATAAATAAATAAAATCTTAAAAAAAAATAGTTAGCTTATTTTCTTCTTGGTGCTTTTCCTTCCCAATTTTTCCTCAGTAAATAATGTGTTTCTCATGAATTAGGGAAAAAAGTTGTGTTCTAAATGTAAAAATATTTTGGCTGGATTTTCGTGTACTTTAAGATGTGACAAACACTTCTCGTGTTTTGTTTTTAGGCCTATCGTAATGTTTTAACCACGTGATTACCCAGACCTTGTCCCCGACTTAATGCGAATATCTGCTCCCATGATGTGGCTCGAGTCTACAGATCAAAAAATAGATTTTTTTTTTCAAATGTTGTGAACTAGGAGCTTGAGAATGAGGAGGGATAAAATGGAAAATTCACAGAGCAACCCGTTGACGGGTTCTTTGAAGTGAAATTATGTGTTCTTAAAAATTATCTAAGACCAGGAAAGAGATCGTTAGATCCTATCAGCTCCCTTACGAGTGACATAAAAATAACAGACAAGTGCTTTTTCTCTGTGACTTTCGGTGCCATTTCACTCTGAGATTATGAGACTGAGCTTCTCTTCTGGATGAACCTCTTGTTGAGGAACCATTTGCAAAGCCTGAGGCACATCGAAAAGGCTGTGCTGGGCTGCCCGAACCCCTTTCGGAGTTCACGCCCCCACCCCAGCTGCCAGGAGTGATGGCTGCTGACAGCTGATGGCTGACTCCCTCCCTGGGATTGGCCTTCAGCTAAAGGAAGCTTCCTCTCTTTGGATGGGGTCCCAAGGCTGACCCCTTGCCTTCGTTTGGGACACCTCGAGGGGCCGTCCCGGCTCAGAGTTCCCATGGGTCTGGCACCTGATGTCCTAGCCCAGCTGCCCGTCTGCCCAGGCCTGCTTACCTCACGGGTGTGAACTGTTTGCTCCTTAGGCAGACCTCCTCTTCAGAGTCTGTTTCTTGGGAAACCCTACCTCACACCCTGATTTTCCAGTGAGGAGGTTGTGGAGAAGAAAGTGGGACCCTTCTTCCAAGCTCTGGCAGTCCTCGCTGACATGAAGGGAGCTTGGCTCTCAGAATTGCAGCCTGGTGTCTGCTTGTCCTCTGACTCCATTCGTGAGGAGTGGCTTTGATTCTTTTTTTTTTTTTTAGATTTTATTTATTTATTTTAGAGAGGGAGAGACAGAGAGAGAGACAGAGACAGAGAGACAGCACGAGCAGGGCTAGGTGCAGAGGGAGAGGGACAAGAAGACTCCACGCTGAGTGCAGAGCCCCACGCAGGGCCTGAGCCTGGGACCCTGAGATCGTGACCTGAACTGAAATCAAGAGTCAGATTCCCGACTGCCTGAGCCACCCAGGTACACCTAAGTGGCTCTGATTCTTGGGGTCCTCGGTAAAACCCGAAGGCCGCAGACATTGGCCTTCCCGCCTCTCCAGCTGTGTCTCCTGTGGCTGCTCCCAGAGACTGGCCTTGACCGCTGGGGACAGGCTGCCTGCCACAAGCCGTGGCCTCCAAGGGTTTGTGGGGCTGGACCTGAAAGGTCTTTACCTGTGCGCGGGCAGATCCGTCATTCTGCCGCGGCCAGAATCTTCGGCGGCCCTTCGCTTGCTGCTGTCAAGCACCGGATTTTACTGCGACTCTGTTACAAACTCAAAATAGTACCAGACCGGGGGGCCTTCTGTTGATAAGTGGATGATAAATGGAGGACAGTGTAGCTCCTTAGCATTTGGTTGGGGGCCACTCCTCATGCCTGCAGGACAGACAGAGCTGCACCTCTTCATTGTGGCACCTTGCCTGCCTCTCGAGTCCAGCGTCTTCTCTGGCTACTGGGCCCCATCCCTCGAATCTTAGCGTAGCCGCAGGGAACTGCCATCTCCCCTGGGCCGCCCTGTTTCAGGCCTTCAAGCTTCCTCTCCCTGGAATGCCTGGAATTCCCCCTTGTCTCACTGGATGGCCTCTCTCATCTGTTTCCTTTCTCTTTCCTGGCCTATCTTTCCCCAGCAGGGAATGTGCTGGGCCCTGGGCCCTGAGCATCTTGGTTTTTTTTGAGACTTCCCTTGTCTTTGTTCCTTTGTGGCCCCCTGCCCTGTGAATGCTGGAAACTTCTCTCCTGCCCTTTCCTCCCTGTGTTGGTGTGGTGCATTTCCTAGCTGGTCCTCTGACCCCCACACTTGCTCTTGCATACCTATCGGGAAAGACATTTTGATCATGTGTTCCTGGCATGGGTAGTTTCACCTACAGATTACACACACATTCTGCTGTGCCCACTGTATCATGGGTATTATAATAATACAGCCCTACAAACAGGCTTTTGACAGGATGAGATAAAGAAAGTTCTCTTTTCCTTATCGGAGGAAAGGGCCTCTGAACAAGAATTCCTGAACTGAGAACTAGCTGGGGGAGAGTCAGGCATCGTGTCTCCCCTGCCTTCTCAGTGCCTGGTACAGATCAGATGGACGTAGCTTCTGGGAGGGATGTTCGTGTTTGGGTATGAGAAGCTTTTGCCAAGAAGCAGACAGCCCAGGGAAGTGTGGGTGTTCTGACGGTCTGGGTCAGTCTTCATGTGTGGGAGTCCCTGTGGGGAGCCATCCGCCCAGGAGGGTTATAGCCTGTTCACAACTTCCAGAGGCTGATAATAACACTATTAACACTTTTCATTTATTTGGCAAACATTGACTGAGCACCGAATGTATGCCAGACGGATGTCGCAGGAATTGGGGGTGTAGAGGAAGACGCCACCTCGAGTCCCGCCCTCGGGAAAAACTGGCCAGGAGGTGCCCAGTTCCTGTCTGGCATGATGAGGAGGCGGCCGAAGGTACACGGAGTACCTGTGAGTGAGGGGGTTGGACGTCAAAGGTGACTTCTCCAAGGAGGTGATTCCTGATTGAACCTTCCCAGTCAGAAGGGCACTGGGAATATTCCAGGCCCGGGCAGAGGGTGGCTGTCGTGGGAGCTGTGTGTGGTGTGTGGCTGTGGTGGGGCGCCAGGAGTGTACCTCCCGTCTGTAAAATACGTCTCTCGTTCTCAAGATCTTTGGAGAAGTTTGTGTGACTGAGTCCCTGTACTAACACTCCCCTCCCTGTGGGATTTAAGGATTTATCCCCACTCTTATAGATGTGGAGACATCCCAGAGAGGTTTAGGAGACTTCCCAAAGAGGGCTAGTGGCCGGTCCTAGATTAGAGCCCCCTCCCGTGCGCAGTCCACCTCCCCAGCCCTGCGGCACCACCCTGCCCGCAGGAGGGGCTGGCTGGGCCTTCACAGCAAGGTAAGTGGGGGGAGGGTCCGCTGTTCCCTCGGACCAGTGTGGAGCTGATTCTCTGTTGGGGGGTGAGGGTTGGTGAGGGTGCCAGGTCCCCTGTGACACAAAGCCTTTTCACCCAGGCTGTCACCCTGGCTTGGCATCAACACGGAGGTCACTAGGGCCCTTGGTCTGGAGCCGAAGCAGAGAGGGCAGCATCCAGGATGGAGCCTGGGCTCTTGATTTATTTGCAACTCCTGGGGACATGCTCCCCCTTTAGAGTGTGGGGAGGAGTGGGAAGTCACAGGCCGGATTGGCCCCTTGCGGGCCGAGTAGATTTAGAGGAAGTCCCGACCCTTGCTAGAGGAGAAGTTCTGTGGACAGGGCTGTGTCTTGCTCAATGGGTGGGAACGGGCTTTGGAGCCCGACCGACCTCAGTTTGCCACTTGCTAGCCCTGTAACTTTGGACGGGTTACCCCCAAAGCCTTGACTTCCTCTTCTGTAAAATGGGGTAACAGCCAACTCTCCCCATAGGACCGCTGTGAGGCCACGAAGTGCCACGTGCAGAGAGCTCAGCAGGGTGCCTCGTGTATTAAATGCAGCCGTCTGGTAAACGTTCTCCAAACCTTAGCTGTTGTCTTTACCTTCCGTGCTCCCGGTGTGCCCAGCTCACAGTGGGATGCTGTGTGCTGAAAAGAACATATGAACTTGGATTCGTTAGCATTTATTAAATAAGGAAGTATTAAACTTTGGATTGAGTTGTTTCTGGCCTCCGATAAATGAAACAGGCGCGCTAGATTTTTACTGCAGGGAAAACCGTCCAGTTTTCTTAAACTCCCCCTGGCTCTGAGGTTTTATGATCCTTCTGCACAGCCTTGAGGATTTTCTTCAACGTAAACACACGGACGAGGGCGGTGGTTTACAACCAGAGTCTGGTTTGGCTTCTGGTGCCTGGCTGCTGGCTTGGGTCTGGGATCTAAGACTGTCGAGTGGGTAGGTGTGGTGCCTGGTTGCTGGCATGGAAACACCAGGGTAAGTGCTTTCCGCCCCCCCCCCCATGTGGTTATGACTGCAAAGTGGCCAGAATGTGGAACTCGTCCCGTGGGTTTGCCGGGCGGTGGTTTGCCAGGCAGCGGTTAGCCAGGCGGATGCCTACCGAGGACGAGGACGCAGGAGTGGCTGACAGTGCCTGGAGGGTCAGGATGGGAGCCCTGGAGCCCGCCTGCCTGTCTGTCTGTCCTTCTGTGTGCCCATGGGTTGGAGGCGGCAGACCAGGGGACATGGGGGCAGGAGACTCCAGACGTGGGGGCTCCGACCTTGACTATGCCCCGCGACTCCCACTGTGGGACTTGCGGGCGCCCCCCTGCCCCGATTCTCCCTGCCCCAGCTGTGACTGGGGTGGGGGAAGGGCTGCAGGAGGGTTTGACCAGGCCGGGCAGGTGGTCCTTGGCTTTGAGCAGCCCGGGCACCACTGGTTGAGAGAGTTAAAAGTGGAGAACACTGGCCTGCACCTGGAGGCTTGGCCTCTCTTCCGGTCTACCGCTCCCTTGCTACGTGGCCATGGATAGGACACTCAGATGCTCTGGGCTGCAGCTTCTTCAGCTGCAAAATGGGGAAACTGGCCCCCTGGGTACTTTCCCGATCTATGATGCCAAAACACCCTGGAGGGTTGCCAGGGACTGTTTTTTTGTTTTTTTTTTTTAAGATCGGCAATTCATGCATGTGGTAAAAGATATTGAAAGTTATAAAAGGATATACAGTCAAAGCAAACCTGCCTCACACTGCACCCCGCTGCCCTGACCCCCCCAGTTTCCCTTATCAGAGGCATTTACTTTGAAGTTTAGAGATTTTCTATGCATATGCACCTACCCTTAGAAATTTTTTTTTAAAGATTTTATTTATTTATTCGACAGAGATAGAGACAGCCAGCGAGAGAGGGAACAAAGCAGGGGGAGTGGGAGAGGAAGAAGCAGGCTCATAGCGGAGGAGCCTGATGTGGGGCTCGATCCCATAACGCCGGGATCACGCCCTGAGCCGAAGGCAGACGCCCAACCGCTGTGCCACCCAGGCGCCCCCACCCTTAGAAATTTTTAATTGTGAAATATCATATACTCAAAAGCATGCATAAAATGGATGTGCGGTTTAATAAACTGAACACCTGTGTACGTGCCACTCAGGTTGAGAAATAAGAGAATTCCCAGCGCCTTAGGCAGGACTCATCCCGTTCACCGTGGTCCTCGCCCCGTTCCCTCGCAGGCGCGTGCTGTCCAAGCTCTGGTGTCCTTTCCTCTGCACGTGCTCCACCTGGGAGACGGGCTCACAGCAGGACAGGTAGAGCTGTCTTGTTCTTTTTGATAGCCACGTATGATAGTCGCGTAACATTGCCTCCCTACGGATGTGCCATTATCTTACTATTATTTTTTACCAATCCCCTCTTGCTGGATATTCAGGGTGTTTCCAATCTTTTGTCGTTACCAACAATACTGCAGTCATTTTTCTGTCTTCCAGGAACCACCATTAATTAAAATATGCAGTAAGAGGTCTTATTGCATCAGCCTCCCTGACCTGCCAGTCATTTCTAGAACAACATGGAAACGCTCTAGCAGGAAGCCCTGCATGGCTCCGCCGTCCTCAGGCATGGATGTCTTGGGCCACTCGCCTGGAACCAGCGCTGCCTATCTGATGCTGCCCTTTCCCGGACGCCCCTCGGGGCCGGGTCTTGGAGGGTGTGGGATCTCCAGTTGGGCGTGTGCCGGGTTGATGGGGAGAAGCGCAGGGATGGGAACACAGCTGCAGGCTTCCCTCCAGGCAGAAAAGTTCCTTTTCTTTTGATTATGCAATGTTCCAGCGAGGGGCCTGGGTCTGCTCTTCTGCTTTTCTTCATCCTTCTGCAGACGGGAATGAGGCAGGGGGGCTCGAGCGGGTGCTCCGGCCAGGCCAGTGTGTTTTTGGACCGCTCCTCCTCACATGTCCTTTCCTGCTTCATCTGCCTCTTCCTCATGTCCTCTTTCTCTTTTTGTTCTTCCTTTTCTCTTTCTTCATTCCCACACCAACCCCTTTGAACTAAAATCCCTGGGAAGCTGGCGGATTCCTGCATCCATGCATGCAAAAATTCTGGCCTGCCTGTTCTCTCCTTTCTTTCCTGGTTCTGAGTGTGGACAGTCCTGGGGCGCCTGGGTGGCTCAGTCGGTTGAGTGTCCAACTCTTGGTCATGATCTCAGGGTTATGAGATCGAGCCCCCCCATTAGGCTCTGTGCTGGGGTGTGGAGCCTGCTTAAGATTTTCTCTCCCCCTCTCTCTGCCCCTCCTCACCTCTCTCTCTCTGCTCTCCTTCTCTTAAAAAAAAAAAAAAAGATGAATGAGAACAGCCCCTGGCATAGAAATTGTGGGGTGGTGCACGATGAGGTCCGAGGCCAGTGAATCATCGGCATCGGGGCCTTGGCGGCCTTTTGCTTCTTCTTTCTTCTTTTGAGCGGATCTCCTGCCGCTGGTCTCTTTACTTCCTCCTTCAGGGTCTGTGGCTGTGACGTGGGGAGGATGGACCTGGCCAGGAGGTCACAAACAGGCCACGATGGAGAGGATGGCCTCCGGATTTGGAAGGGTGAGGGGCTGGGAGGTGGTGGAGTTCTCAGGGGGAAGAGGAGGTGGCAGGCACCTTCTCAAAGTGACAATGCTCCTTGGGTTCACCAGTCTGGGCAGAAGCTTGTCATAGTTGGTTCGGGGCGAGGCCAAGAGTTCTGGGTCTGGAAGCATTTTTGTACCTGTGAGTCTGCGTGGACCTGTGTGCTCAGACGGCTCTAAAGCGCTTAGCAAGTGTGTGGGCTCCAGAGTCGGGTCGCCTGGGTCTCTCCAGCCTCCACCTCTTGCCAGTGCCCTGGAGGGACCTTATAAAAATTATTGCGTCTCAGTTTCCGCCTCTGTGAAATGGGGCTGTTAAAGCATGAAATGAGATTATCCTTATAAAGTGTTAAGCACGGAGTAAATGACGTCTGAATGTTAGCAGTTAGTACTGTCTTTTAGGTGGTTTCCGAACATTTCAGGCAGAGCAACCCCCCCCCCCCCCCCCCCGCGCGTGAAATCTTTTGTGGAAGTGCTCCAGAGCGCTCTTTGCAACTCGTAAGTGTAATTGAGTTGTGCCCCTTGATACCACCTTTGTGCCTGGTACTTTGACAGTTCTTATTAAAACTGAAAATGTATATTGCTTAGGATTCAGCTATGCAACGCCTGGGAATCTGACATCTGACACGACCATGCCTGCCTACACACGGCTATATGTTCACTGCAGCTTTGTCCGTAGAAGCAAAAGGTTAGAGACCCCTAAGGGTCCAGCAGGAAGAGAAAGATTGGATCATTTATGAAATACTCTATGCCTGTAAAACAGACAAGAGAGATCTATGGACTGTCTTGGAATTCTTTTCATGATCTATTAAGTGTAAAAAAAACCAGAGGCAGAATGATGATACATGGTGTATTTCTGTTTTTTTAAAAGCTTCTCAGTACGTGTCTGTGCCTCTGTGGACAGATGCGCACAGACCCAGAGAGCACTCCATCACTCACCAGTGCCTCCCAGACTGCTCCCAGCGCTTGACTTTTGGGGGCTGGAGAAGTCGGCATTTCTTACTCTAAGGAAGTTCTTCCCTGCCCCCCCCAAAAACCAAGTTCTTTGGGTGGTTTTGCTTTCCAGTTGGTGTTGTCTTGCAAATTAAGAAGAGGGAGGCCGTCCTGGAGGAAGCGTGGATTTGCACAGGTCTCTGTGGGAAGAGTTGGGCTGTGGGTGCAGGCTCTGCTGCTCTTGAAGGTGGCCTGCGAACGGAGGCCCCTGGCTCCTGCCTCGTTTGGCCCCTGGGCAGGCTGCGTCTGGGGCTGTGTTCCCGGCACACTCTGCTCGCCATCTGTTGCGGAGGCAGTCGTGAGGCCGTTAGCAGTGCTTCCCTCACAATAGGCCTCCCCTAGCAGTGC
The DNA here is from genome assembly GCF_017311325.1 of Ursus maritimus. Taxonomy (NCBI): domain Eukaryota; kingdom Metazoa; phylum Chordata; class Mammalia; order Carnivora; family Ursidae; genus Ursus; species Ursus maritimus. Next base: position 40,434,553 of record NW_024424897.1, read on the forward strand.
TTCCCTCACAATAGGCCTCCCCGACGTGATGGGATCACCCTTTAATTATTTACAGGGGTCAGCCACCTGATGGAAGCCCCTTGCTGGGGACAGAGGCTACCGACAGCAGGTGATTGCGTGTTTCGGGGAGAGGCAGGACCGGGAGGGTGCGCGCCACAGCTAGGAGCGGGCGGCCTCAAAATAGAAGCGCACGAAGCATCTAGGAAGGTAATTTTACACACTGATAATCTCGAGGTTGTGGTTCAGGGGTGAACCAAGCTCAAGGCAGCCAGCCCAGCACACATCGGGCCGGTTTGCTTTCCCGGCAGCCTGGGGAGGCAGGGTCTGCTTAGGTCACGTCTGCGTTGCTTTGAAATCTGTTCAGAGGTACGCCTGCTTGTTCCCAGGGCTGACCACTCCTCTGGGACCTGCTGGGGCATCCAATGGCAAGACCCTTCTCCAGAGCCGGTAGACCTGTGGCTAAATACCTGCCCTGCCTCTGGGCCATCATGTGACCTTGGACAGGGCACTTCCCCCTCTCGGGCTGAACTATCTTTCTTTTTCTTTTCTTTTCTTTTCTTTTCTTTTCTTTTCTTTTCTTTTCTTTTTTTCTTTTCTTTTCTTTTCTTTCTAGATTTTATTTATTTATTTGACAAAGAGAGAGACAGCTAGAGAGGGAACACAAGCAGGGGGAGTGGGAGAGGGAGAAGCAGGCTTCCCGCCGAGCAGGGAGCCCGATGTGGGGTTTCATCCCAAGACCCCGGGATCATGGCTCAGACCCTGAGCCGAGGGCAGACGCTAAACGACTGAGCCACCCAGGCGCCCCTGGGCTGAATTTCTAACACTCCTAAATCAAGGGATTGGATGAGGCGAGCCCCACGGTTTCTCAGCTCTAGAACATTCTGTGAATAATACACTCACATGACACGCTGTTGCAGGGGGAGGGTATGAGCTAGACGGAGGCCCAGAAGTTGAGGCTTGGTGCTTTAGTGCTTGCCATCGGCCCTGGGCGCCCATCCTGATCTGCCGTGTCGACATTGAGACTCACCGGGCACCAGGAGGCGATGGGACATGTTTTGAGCTGAGCGCCACCTGTGAAATGGGACTCACACTACTTGCCTTGCAGGATGATGAAGATTTGTGAATATACGGTTAAATTCCTGGCACGTGCTAGGTGCTCAGCAAATGGTATTACACACTTAGTACTTGGCATTCCCAGCCCTGCTTTTTGTCTTAGCTAGAAAATGTGTGCCATGTGGGGAGGGAAATGGCGATTACCTTGTTTTAGAGATGCCACTTCATAGAAAGCATTGGCACTGGGCCTTACTGACCTTTCCCAAAGCGACGTGTGTTCCTTCATCGTTCGGATTAAGGTTGGCATTCATGTTCACTCTGTGATGCCTGTGACAACTCTAATCTCCTTCACTCCTCAGGAAACCCTATGAAGTAAGAGGCACTATTGTCCCCATTTTATAAAGTAAGAAATTGAGGCTCTAGGGAGTTAAGTGATGTGCCCACGATCACACAGCCAGTAAATGGTTGGTGAGGGCAGGACCGGAGCATATCTTTCTTTAGAGCCCTCGTCCCGTAACCATCAGTGTGCGCTTTCAGAAAGGGGGGGTGCGTTAGGGGACCAAGAAAAGCGGTAAAACACCTGAGTCAGACAGGAAATCATGCGCTTGAATTTCTTAATGTGGTAGATTTTCTAAGAGACATTAACAGTCAGCTCTATTCCGCGCTTACGGCTTGTCAGCCCTGCAAGGTGGTGGAGCCCCAGGGTACATTTGATTCAGACGATTCCGTTTTCTGTCTTGTTTATTGCAAGTGACCTTGAATTACCTAAGACCCAGGGAAATGCGTTCTTAATTTTGCCCTTTTAACAATAATGATCTCCCCCCTCTAGCTCAGATTTAAATAGTCCTTCTGAGTTGTCACCCACTTAAAAAGCATAAAAAATCCCAACCCCAAACTCTCTGTAATTATGGGGTAGGATCGAGAGGGAGAGTGCTGAATGGGGAATAATGCGATCTGCGGAGCATTCTAAGTTGTGCTGGTTATATTCAGTGGCAGGGTTGAAGGCTTGTGCCTGCTGCTGGTAAGTCACAAACAAAACAGCCCCTGCTTTCGCCGGGAGGTTTGGCTGTTCACTGCCTTTAATTTGGGGCACCCAAGGCTCCCATTCTGTGGTATGAGTGGTTGGCTGGGCGCTCACGGCCTTTTCCTCCGCCTGGCCAGAGAGAAACAGCAGAAGCCTGGAAATGCTTGCTGGTCACCCGTGAACTGGAAATCGGGCTCCTCTTCCTCTTCCCCTGTCGGATAGCAGGGGAAAAAAGTACAACAAGCTTCCAGGAACAAGTAAGAGATTTTTTTTTTTAAGGCCCTTTAAACAAAGACTGGAAATTCGGGAGTGAAATTGCCATAGGGTTTTGGGCAGGGAGCATATAGGATTATTCCTGGGGGAGGTGGGCACGTGCAGGGGTGGGATGTAGGAGGGGCATTTTGCCTGACCCGCCAAGCAGGTGAGCACTGTGGGCCTGTTGGAAGCGAGGAAGGGAAGGCGGGAAGGTGTCGACAGGTGGCAGTAATTTGGAAGCTCCGCCTCTGAGTGAGGTCACGGAGAATCCATCTACCCTAGGTGTGAAAGCAAGTGAAAAGGCTGGATTTCACCTGCCTGGGGCCCTGGGCCTGGTCAGTGCCTTCATGGACCCCGGCTTGTCGCCACTCCAGCCCGCCATGACTCTACAGGGTTAATGTTTCCCTGGAGACCAGTGGAGGACTGATATTTTGGATTCCAGAGACGTGAAGGAACAGGTCTTTTAATTTACATCGAAAAGCAATAAAGAGCAGGAAGGAGATTTCTGTCATTTGCATTAAAAAAAAAAAACACCTATGTAAAATGGCTCTTGAAGGAGCCGGTTCCCTGATCTCCCCCCCCCCCATCAAGATCGATCTCGGTTGGTAGCCCTGTCTCAGGCTCTCTCTCCGAGAGTGACATTGGGTGGCGTCCCTTCCAAGTCCTCCAGGAAGCCAATTTTGGACCCTGGCCTCTGACTCAGTGTGGCCTGCTGGGTGGCTCCCCGCGCTGGGAGGCGGCCCTGGCAGTGTCCCTTGGCCCAGCCCAAGAGCAGGTGCCCCAGGTGATCCTGCTCTCTTACTGTGCTGCCCGAGAGACGCAGGGAAGGGGCTCCCGGGCAGCGCAGGTCCGAGGTGGGTGCAGCCACTAAGGGCGGTGGCGGTGGTGGTGGCGGTGGCGGGAGTGAAGGGAGGGAGGGCTTTCTCTGGGTGGAGGCCTCAGGTGTGCGGAGTGGCTGTGAGTTTCGCTCCGAGCTGGAGGCTGGGGTGGTTTCCTAGCTGTCTCCTGTATCTGTTGGGTGGGGAAAGCAGTTGGAAAAGTGGAGCCTAGTTTTGGAGACAGTGCCTGCTGGAAGCAGGGCAGGCGCTTGTAAGTTTTGGAGAAGAATGAGTGCCTTCGGGGCAGAGGGGGTGGGGGTATATTCAGGAGCGCTCCCCTTCCTTCCCCTCCCCCCTGCCCAGGTCTCTACTCCTGATCTCTCACTCCCTTGGCCTGATCCAGTGTCTTGGCAGAAAAGCTGTTTATTTGTGCATTTGCCCTTGTGTGGCTGTGTGCGCCTGTGTTTGTGTCTGTGTGTTAACTCAAGAGGAGACCAGAGGCCCCCTCCACACAGAGGAGGTGAGGTGCGGCGGACAGCCTGGGCCTGGGGTTCCAGGACGTTGAGTCCTGGCGTCTGCCTGGATGGTGACTGAGAACTATTTCCTGCATCTCCCTGGGACCTGGCCCCCTCCTCTGGCCACAGGGGTGGAGATGGGTAATGAGTCAGGCTCGGCGATCATTTCTAATGCCCCCTCCAGCCCTGAAATTCTCTGAACAGTGTCCAGTAAGACTGTGTCTACCAGGTAACACATGACTGCCAAGCGGGTATTTTAATCACTGCAATTTCAGAATACCAGAGCCAGTTCTCACAGAGGGTTCATCGCTTTCGTCAACCCTGTGGTGCCTTGGAACCGGAGCTCGTGGCGGGTCTGTAATGGGTTCAGTCTTCTTGGATCTGTCTGTCCCTAATCAGGCACAGACATTCTCTTCAAAGCCCCAAATCATGGTTTTTTTGTATTTTGGATTTTGTTGTTGTTGTTGTTATGTTTTGTGAGAGTATATTTGCCTGTTATGGTTATAAACTTTTGTTGTCCCATGTTATCCCTGGGACCTCAGAGGGAGCTGTTTGGAAAATGCATCCTTTTTGGGATGGGATGCTATTGCCTGGAAGCCTAATTTAATGGCTGGGTCCTGTGTGAACAGATAGTAAATGTTTCTGGAACCTTCTAGGCCCTGCCACTGCCCCATGAGGACCCCCAGGCTTTGGCTTGTTGGGACCTCATGGGCCAGTGGTCAGGCTTGGCATTTTGAATCCACTTTGGCCAAGCTCCCAGGATAGGCCTGTCTCCTTCAGTAACTGGGGCCTTATTTTGGGTAAGACATTGAGGCCCATGGGTGGTGGTTAATGTTTGCTCGATGGGATGTCTTATATCCAGCCACCCAAACGTGACCGGAAAGAGACAGCCATGACGCATCTTTTGTTTGTCTCCAATTATGTTTAATAAGATGGGGGGGTGTACACAAAAGATACTTCTAGTGAATGAAACCCCAACTTCCCTTAAAATTAGAAACCTTAAAACCCATGAGTTGAATAGAAAAACCCAAATAATTTGCTGCCCTCTTTTCTGTTTTGTCTGGCCTTGTAGCTGATTCTAAGTCTTTGAAATCTGTCACAGCCAGACTTCCTGGTCCCCTTTCCTCACACCTCTGGGCCCAGTGGGGGCCCCTGGCACAGCACAGGGTCTGTTCAGCCGGGCCTCTGGTGGACCAGGCCTGAAAGCAGGAATGCAGATGGAGACTTCGTGGGTGCCATGGTAACCAGCAAGCGAGGCCTGGGGACCTCAGGTTGATGATTAAGTCCTTCGTGCCTTTCGCGATGTGGTTAGTGGCCCTCAGGATTCCCAACCCCCAGCCAGACACAGGGGCTTTTCCTCCTGTTATTTTCATCTTCATTTGGAAAGACTGTCTTGGAGGGGCTAGCAGTGTGGAGGTGGGGAACGTGGCTCTTGGCGGGAGGGGCGGGGGGCGAGTGAATGTGCTGGAAGCCACAGCTGTATCATCTTCTTGAGGTGAGGGTGGGAGCACCCGGGACCAACCCTTCAAGTTCTGCTTCTGTTGGGAGAGTTCCTATTTGTTTTCATTGTTATGTAAACAGGAAGCAATAGATCCTCGCTGTTCTGGTATTTTCTCTGGGGGCAGCAGTAAGTGGTCTCTTCCTCCCTCCCCTGGGGGAGAAAGGGATGCTGGGAGAAGGGGAGGTGGAGCTGCTCACTGAGGCGGGCAGGTGGGCTGATGTTTGGTCTTCTGCTCTCAGTTGCACCTTCATTTTTACGTGCGGGGCAGTGAGTGGCCATGCATCTGGGCTCATCCTGGGCCGCCTTCATCGTCGCGCTCCACCCCCAACCGTCTGCAGGAAGGTGAAGGGCTGGCAAGCCCCTGTGTAGGCGCTGAAGCTGGGGTCAGCGGAGTAACCAGCACAGGAGTGGGCCGTGGGCTGCTGTGGCCTCGGGTGGGATCTGTCCTCTTTCTGTCGCGGGGCGAGCAATCCCAATATCTTTCACTTCTCAGTAGTGGTGTCCTTTCTAGAAAACTCGGCTAAGGACAAAAGGCAGGGTGGGCACCCCGGACCATTTTAGGTGACACCCAGATGTGGCATTAGTTACCTGAAGTCCCCTGAGAAGCCCTTCGGTGGCCTTGAGGAGAAGGTCCGAGGCCATCTCCCTTTTTAAGAAGCAAAGGAGCATAGGACTAGGAAGAAATGGGACCCGGGATGCCAGACTTCTCAGAGAAGAGGGTCCGCTAGATTTAATCTCGTTGTTTTGTTGCCGCTCGCCTTGCTTTTCTGGAAATCTTCTCTGACTGGCACAGATAAGCATCCCCTTGGTAGCAATTACGTTAATTTTTTAAAAAGTGAGTAGATTTAAGAAAACAACAACGCTAGCACTTGTGGCGTGCGCCAGCGTGTGCAGCCACCACTGGTGAAGCGGCTTGTTCGGGGCCCGGCAAGTGCCCGAGAGGGAAGCCCTCTTTCTGGGAAGTGTGGGAGCGTCAGGGCACACACCAGACGGGCAGGGTGGTGGTTTCTTCCCGGGATGGGCAGACAGGTTTGAACAGGTTTTGCTGCAAAGATGCGGAGTGTGTGTACGTGTGGTTATGCGTACGTGTGTGTACGTGTTGTGCGCACACGTGTCATATGAACATGTGCGTGCAAGCGTGTGCGTGTTTTTTCTCAGCAGCAGTAGTACTTAGCCCTTCGAGGTGCCTCCTGACCGACTCTAACGCCCAGCCTTGTTGGGGCAATCCTGTTTGGGTGATTTTAACCACAGGGAAGCAGCCCAGAAATTTCCAAGGAAAAAGCTGCTTTGCCGTATCCATTTTAAAAACTGTGTCTGAGGTCCTGTTTTCCAGACAGCCTGGTGGTTCCCAAACTTGAGTCATTCCCAGAATCGCCTGGGGACCTTCATGGGGACAAAGGCTTGGGACCTGCCCTGCCCCGCCCAAGGGGACCTCTGTGTGCCCCAGGGTGATGCCGATACACTCCAGTGAGCAGCCCGTGGGCTAGGTTGCGGAGCCCAGCTCTGGCTGCCCATTAGAATCACCTGGAGAGAGAGCTGTGGAGGATTTTGAGGCCTGAACCCCACCCCAGAGAAGCCCAACCAGAATCTGGGGTGGGGCCTGGCGCTGGGACTTAAAAACTGCTTTCGGGTCCTGGGGAAACTTTACTCACGCCCGGGAGCGCTCAGGATGGAACAGAAGGACCCATGAGGCGTTTAAAAAAAAAATTAGTGTGGCTGCAGAGGGACATGTCTGGTCCAAGTTCATTTAGTTTCTGGAGGACTTCTGTGGGAAAGTGGAGACAGGCAAGCAGCCCAGGGTGAGAGGGAGAGTGGCACCGGGGTCAGGAGGGTTCAGAGCTTCCAGCAATGCTAAGGTCATCAGAAGGGCTGTTACAGGTTTGTTCAGAGCGAGGAGACTAAGGACCCAGTAGGCCTGCAGCCCAGCCAGGGCAATGCGGTGGGGGCTCCCGGCAGGAAGACAGAAGGGAGGGGACAGCTCACGGAGGGGGGCTGCTCTGATTTCTGTGAGGCCCCTGGGCAGCAGGGTAAGCCAGCTAGGAGGACAGAACCGAGGCTTTTCAGCGAGGCTTCCTCACCTCGCCCTCGGGAGGGGACTCTGGACCCTTGGAAACCTGGCCCGTCCACCGTTGCTGGTCAGTTCATAGCGCTACGAAGAGAGAGCCAGGCTCCTGGACACTGGAGGGTTGCAAAAGTTGTCCCAGTTTTTAAGAAGTTAGGAAAAAGTGAAGCCATAGTCTGGTGAGCTTGGGCTCCCTTTCCAAGGAACTTCCAGAAAAGCGTTCCTAAGCAGCTGTTCCGTGAGCCGCTGTGGAGCTCAGTCTGGGGCAGGGCAATGACCGCTTTCTTTTCTCAGAGCAAAGCACACCAGGCTGCCCTTTCCTACTCTGGTAGGTAGCCAGCCGCCAGGTCTGGGAGGGCCTCAGGCCTCTCGGCGAAGTATTTGGCAAAGTCCTCGTGATGCCGCCTTCGTGGGCTCCCTGGAGCGACCTGCACTCGATAATCCATCTATGAACGTCCTTGTGCCAAGATTCAGAAATAGGGCCTGGATGGGATACAGCCGTGTGGCTTTGGAGTAAATTCATCAGCTACCCCAAAGAGAGGGGTCCCCTGAAATGTGATGTTGAAGGCATCTGCTGAGCTCTCTGCTTGGCATGAGGGCAAAGGGGATCTGACGGTTTGGCAGATACACAGCCTGGGGAGCCCGGGAGGGGAGAGGGGAGACCAGAGGGGCTGGAGTCCTGTGCGGTGTCTGTGCCATCTCTACCCTGTGACCCCGCCAGGCCTGGCACAGCCCCTTCATGAGTGTTAACTCTGAATGCTTGAATCATGCTTAGGTGAAACTCCAGGATGCAGAATTTAGACCAAAGGCTGTGCACGTCTGTAGTAATAATTGCTGGCACTTAAAGAGCCTTCCTGTCCTGTGCTTCTCTCGTACGTTATTTCATTTAATCCTCGTGGCAGCCCCGCGAGGCGGCATTTAGGATTGTTCTGGTTGCTTTGGTGGCAGGACTTTGACCAAGGCTATAAATTAAGTCATCATTATCATCATCATCGGGATTTATTATAATGATCATCGCAGTGATCACTGAGCACTTCCTACATGCCAACCACTAATACTTTGCATGCGTTGCCGTAAATCCTCATAATAACCCTTTGGAGATTTGGGGATGATTCTTCTTATTTAGAGGTGGAGGACCTGAAGATCAGCTGGGCCGCTGTGGCCTATGCATGCAAATTTCTTCTTGTCTTTTAAGTTTTTATTTTAATTCCAGTTAGTTAACATATGGCGTTTATTAGTTTCAGGTGTACGATGTCGTGATTCAGCACTTCTATACATCACCCCGTGCCCGTCACAACAGGTGCGCTGCTTAATCCCCATCGCCTATTTCCCCAGTCCCCCTGCCACCGACCTCCCCTCTTGATAACCATCAGTTTGTTCTCTAGAGTTTGTTTCTTGGTTTGTGCCCCCCCTTTTTCCTCCTTTGCTCATTTGTTTCTTAAATTCCACAAATGAGTGAAACCATGTGGTATTTGTCTTTGACCTATTTTACTCTGGCTCTGTCCATGTCATTGCAAATGGCAAGATTTCATGCTTTTTAATGGCTAAATAATATTCCATGGTATCTGTATACCACATGTTCTTTATGCATTCATCAGTTGATGGGCGCTTGGGCTGCTTCCCTATCTGGGCTATTGTAAATAATGCTGCTATAAACATAGGGGTGCGTGTATCCGTTGAATTAGTGTTCTTGTATTATTTGGGTAAATACCCAGTAGTGTGATGGCTGGATCGTAGGGTAGCTCTATTTTTAACTTTTTGAGGAAGCTCCACACTGTTGTCTACAGCGGCTGCACCAGTTTGCACTCCCACCGATGGTGCAAGAGGGTTCCTTTGTCTCCACATCCTCGCCAACACCTGTTGTTTCTGATGTTGTTGATTTTAGCCATTCTGACAGGTGTATGTGACTATGCATGCAAATTTCATGCAAATTCCTAAAGGGTGTCCCTGGGGTCGGACTGGTCCAGGGCACTGGGTTTGGTGAGGGTTGTGGCCTGGATTCCTGCCGCCATCCTGCCTCCTGGCCCAGTGCCGTAATGCAGGGCCCAGACCGCACGGCAGTAGGTGAGGGCCCTGAAGATGAGCAAGGGTGAGGAGATGGTCAAAGTCGCACAGCAAGGAAGTGGCAGAGCTGGAATTCCAAGGCTGGGCTGTTGATTCTGGAGCTGGCGCTCCTAAACAGCATCTAGGCGAGAGAAGCGTTGCCCATCAGAGCCTTCCAGTGTGGCCTGGACTGCCCCAGGGTTGGCGCTTGGGAGAGGTCCGGGGAGACAAGGTGGCTGTCGTTGAAGGGCGCCTCTGCCGATTCTGAGAGCCTGTGACCCAAATAAGGCATCTGAAAATTTAAATGTCTTAGAATCTGACATTTCTCTTCCACGTTCCTTCCCTTTTCCTTTTGCTGATTTAAAGTCAAAGGCAGGGGCACCTGGGTGGCACAGCGGTTAAACGTCTGCCTTTGGCTCAGGGCGTGATCCCAGCGTTATGGGATCGAGCCCCACATCAGGCTCCTCTGCTATGAGCCTGCTTCTCCCTCTCCCACTTCCCCCTGCTTGTGTTCCCTCTCTCGCTGGCTGTCTCTATCTCTGTCAAATAAATAAATAAAATCTTAAAAAAAAAAAAAGTCAAAGTCACCCTCTGCTCCCCTCCCCTGCCCTCCGGCCCTGGAGAAAGGGCGGTTTGACTCATGGGGGCTGGGGTGTGGATGCTGGGAAGGGTGGGCTGGCCTCCAGCCTTGGGAGGAGGACCATCTCACAGTCATGGTAGCCGGCGGGGTGACCATGTCACTGGTCAGGGCCTTTTTCTGGGCAGATACTCGTTTATCATCCATTGCTTGCCCACACTCGAGCGCCAGTACATTCTGCCCGACAGTCAGTCGGCGTGGTCGTGACAGAGATGTCTGACGGTAGGCCTTGGGGATTGGAGAGCAAATAGCAAGAGCATTGCAGCAGCCGCCCAGCCTTGAACTTGGAGGCGGGGGTGGGGCGGCCAGAGGTGACCTTGGGCTGATTGAGGGCCTGTGCTGCTGTCTCAGGGGGGAAATCTGGGCCTGGCCCTTCCCACGTCTTCTCTGGGCCTGCAGTGCTTGCAGCAGCTCTGGTGGGGATACTAACAACGAGCCTGTATTACTTGGAGGTGGCGTGATGCCGGCTCACGCTCCCGGGTGCAAGGCCCCGTGCTGAGTGCTTTATGGGCACTTGCTGGTTTACTTCTCCCAACGACCCTTTGAGGTGTGGGTATCAATGAGTATTCCTATATTGCAAATGAGAAAACTGTCTTTTAAGGTAGTTCTGAGTAGGGAGGAGGATGCTGTTATTTTGTTGAGGAGAGATGATGCTTTTTTCTAAGTCTAAAGCAGAGGTTCTCAACTGGGGCCATCTTATCTTGCAGGGGACGTTCAGCAATGTCAGGAGACAGTTTGGGTTTGCTACTGTCCTCTTGTGGGTAGAAGCTGGGATGCCGGTGAACACCCTGCCATGCACAGGACAGCCCCTTAACCGTAGAAGTATCCAACCCAAATGTCAATAGTGGGAGGCTGAGAAACGGATATCTAAAGAGAGTTAGAAACAGTCAGTGTTCAGCCTTTCACCCAGTTTGATATCATTAACTTCCTCCTAAAAAAATTAATTGATCGATTAATTTGTCAGAGAGAGAGGGAGAGAGAGCAGGAGCAGGGGGAGCAGAGAGCCCGATGCGGGGGCTCGATCCCAGGATCCTAGGATCATGATCTGAGCTGAAGGTACACACTTAACCGTCTGAGCCACCCAGGCATCCCTGATGTCATTAACTGCTGCTGAACCCTGCTTGCGGTCACTGGTGCAGTTCACCATCTACTTCTCGTCCTCCCAGTGAACACGAGGTAGGGGCGCACCTGCTCCCTTCATAGAGCGAGGTGGGGATGTGACTTGTGTTGGCCGATAACATGTGAGCAGGAAGTAATGTGACATTTCGAAGTGGAAACCTTTAAGAGTTCAGGTGCAATTCGCCACATTGCTTCCTCCTAACTGTGGCAACCATCCGAGCTCCCAGATGGTGGAGGCGCCAGCAGCCCGCGTCCTGGAGTGAGGAGGACCAGGTAGAGGTCTTGGTCAACTTCTGTGCACGTACAGGGTGCAGGAGAGCTAACCGGTTGTTATTTACACCACCGAGATTTCAGGGTGGTTTGTTTTGGCATAGCCTGTCCGATGCTGGCTGGTGTGTTCTCAATAGAACAAGAAAAAGCTAGGATTTGGATTAGGCTGGTGGCATGTGTTTTCGATCTCTCTAGATCCTGTGGATAAAGGCTCGAGTACCCAGAATTGGAGGATTGCATGCTCTGAAGATGTGCTCAACCCATGGGAGGTTTGGAGGTGCTGGCAGATTGCTTCATAGGAGAAGGAGGAGTTTAGAAGAACTGTCAGGCCCATCCGGACCTTCCTGAGGTCTAAAGAGGTTAAGTGGCGTAGCCAGTCATCTGTGAGTCCCTGACTGGGATGCTCCCGCAATTCAGGGAAGGATGTTGTCGGTTCCTGGCCTGGGAATGCTCCAAGGGCAAAGTCCGTCTTTACCTGCCTAGGGCTTCTTGCCGCATCTGACACCATATTGTTTATCAAGTGAATTGGGTGGGGGGACAGGGTAGAAAGTGTCAGATGGTGTGCAGCTGGAGGGCCTGGAGGGTTCTGGGGGAAGAGGTGACCTGAGGGCACGAAGGGCCGGTGTTCAGGGGTGGGGCGTGGCCTGGGTGTTTCTCACTTTCTCTGGGTTTCAGAAGTGCAGGAAGCACCCGGGGTCTCTGTGAAAAAGGGAGACTGCAGGGTGGGGTGTCTTCCCGCAGCTCGCCCTGGAGAGGACCTCTGGCCTCCCTGGCGGTGCCTAAGCCGGTACTGCCCTACCTGAACAGCACGCATGGCTTTGGAGAGGGTGTCACCATGCAGGCATTGCTCCAGAAACTCATCAGCGGTGCTCGTCTCCCTCAGAGGCTCGGGGAATGATCGTGGCGCGCCAGGAGCAGGCTTCTCCTGGCCCGGAGCCAGCGCCCTTCCCAGCCGCGCACAACAGTCAGCTTGACTCATGCGCCCAGGTGCCTCGGTGTTCCCACCGACAGACAGAAGGGACATAATCAGGAGAGCCTGCCCCAGCTGCCTTTCACCGAAGGGGTCCTGTAAAGCCAGGGACAGATGCCCTTACAAGGCAGAAAGGGAGGAACGGCATACTGAGTCTCTTGGCACTCTTTCCCGAAGGGGTCAGGATGGGAGCCTTGGGACGGCTCTGACAGTGCTGCTGAATGGACACCTGCTGGCTGTGGACAGGGTCTGAGCTAGGAACACTCATCAGGGGGACTGTTTAAATCCTCAGGTTGCTGGCTGGAGGGATCTGTTGTGGCCCCGGCAGCCCTGGCCTCCCCATTCCAGGTGCTCCTAGTCTCAGGGGTTGGTTCTCACTGTGTGGGCTCCACAGTGCACCCGCCCTGCCCAGCAAGACCGCCTTTCCCACAATGCCTGCAAGCCTGCAGGTGCCTGGGTGTGCTTCCTGTAAGTCCGCTCCTTTCCCCTGCACTAGCTTCATGCATCCGGGTAGGACTGGTCCTTAATCCAAGAAGGTGCCAGCAGGGTCCACCTCAGCTGGGTGATTCATTCAGATCCGGCCAGCAGAGGTTCAGAATTGTTACGACAGGTAACATGGCATAGAGGCCGAGAGGCCGGCCCTGGAGCCAGACGGCCTGGGTACGAGTCCCAGCCTCGCCGTTCCCTAGCTGTGTGATCCTGAGTGAGTTACTGATCTGCCCGTGACTCAGTTGCCTAATCAGCAAAACGGGAGTGACCGCAGTATCTGACCTCCTCCGTAGCGTTGTGGTGCGGTTCCAACGAGCTAGTACGTTTAGTAGGGGCAGAATGCTTACAGCCGAGCCGGGACGCCATACGCATGGCAGCTGTTCATATTTTTTATTGCTCTTTCCTTCATTTTGTGCCAGGTCGTGGCATGACCAGCAGGTTGCCGTCAGCCATGCTCTCCCCAGTTCTTTGATGTCACCATCGTGTTCTCACTCTCACTGGAAGCACCAAGCAAACATAGGTCAAGTCTTAGCTCCCCAATCCCCCACCCCCCCACACTGGGGGAGGGGGGTATGGAACTCCAGACCTTGGGGGCAGCTTTGTGTATACTTGGTTTTCTTGGTATTTCTCTCATTTTTTCTCTTCCCGGAAGGTAGCTGCCTTTAAAAAAGGATGCGTTGCATCAACAGCGTAATGACGTTAAAGAAAATTGGCTCACTGCCCCTGACCTAACTTAAGCGTTGATGGCTCCATGCCTCCTGCCTGCCCTTGTCTGTAGGCAGATAGGCATCTAGTCATGAAAGAGCAGACACAGGTTGGGACAACGCTGTCTCCCCCACTGCCCCAAGGAGAACACACTGGAAGGCGGTAGAAGAGTAGTACATTTGAGGCCGGGGGTCTGGTGGGCTTTGGCTCAGGGTGGCCTTAGCCCTTGCTGGCCGGGCCATCTTGGGCAAGTTCGTTTGACTCAGTGGAGCCTTGCTCTCTCTCTCACGTAGCATGGGGATAAGACTATCCTGACTCCTGACTTCATAGTAATAAAAAGTGGTACTACAGGTAAATATCCTAGTTAGTGTGGTTGTTGAACAAAGCATACTCTTTTTTTTTTTTTTTAAAGTAGGCTTCATGCCTAGCATGGAGCCCAACCTGGGACTTGAACTCGCAACCCTGAGATCATAGACCTTAGCTGAGATCAGGAGTCTGACTTACCTGACTAAGCCACCCAGGTGCCCCCAAAGCATTCTCTTTATTAGAAAAGCTGTGCGTGTTTACCATGCAGTTTTTACTGACTGCCTGATATTTGGTTGTATGCATCGAGCCAGATTTTTCCAACCTGTGTGTGGGGTTGGACATTATTTCCCTTTTGATTGTATTTTTCTGGAAGCAATAGTCTTAGGGGCTGGCAGCTGCGAGCCCCTAGAGTCAAACTTTACCCTTGGAAGTTGGTGACTTGGTGTTCTTCGGGGTTCGCTGAGCTGAGAGGCTGCCCAGAGCCCTAATGAGGGTCAGCTTTTATCTCTTGATGTGGGGGCGGGGGTGCCCCTAGGCTGGATTTTTCTCTAATGTGGTCTGGGTGTAGGTTCAGCTCCCTGGGGGACCGTGCTTTGGTGCTTCGTGCTTTGCGTTCTGCAGGTGTCATGGAAACCCCCCAGCCCTGCCCAAGCCCGAGGAAGAAGGAGGGGAAAACTTTTTCACAGCGGACAAACAGGTATTTCCTGTTGGCCCCCAGCTGTCAGAGAAATCGGCCCCCTTGGTAATTCAGAAAGAGGAGCCCCACCCAGGCCACTCCCCACCCGCCAGGGGTCAGAAACTCCCAGGATTTAATGAACAGGGACAGCTGCGCTGTCCAATGAAACTTTATGTAATGGTGGTTAATTTCCACTATTCTGTTCTTTCCTGTACGGCAGCCATTAGACACACGTGGCTATTGAGCCCCGAAAAATGGGGCTGGTCCACCCCGGGATGCGCTCTAGCTGTAAAAATGCGCGCAGATTTAGAAGCAGTGTGAACCAAAGAATGTAAAAGATCTCCTTACTTTTCAATGTTTTGTGTGTTTTTTATTACACATTGAAGTGATTTGGGGCTATGATTGGTTAAATAGATACCATTGCAATGGATCTGTTTCTTTTTCTAACGTGGGTACTAGAAAATCCGAAGATCCGTAGGAGCTAACATTATATTTTTTTTGGGCAGCACTGTTCCAGAGCGTAGGCTGCCAGCGCTGTCCTGACTTGACTTGGAGAGGGGAGAAGTGAAACCCACCTGGGCACCCCCTAATCCCTCCCTGTGCCGCAGGTGCCCCGGGGCAGAGTATCCACAGAGGCAGCTACCCTGGTAATACCTCTGGGGTCCTGGGCACAGGAAGTCAGGTCACTGAGGGAACTTCTCGTGGAGTAGAGTGGCTGGCTTAGGGTGGACTTAGTGGGGGGTGGACACGGGCTCAAGGGTGTCCTGCCGGACCTGATTTCATGAGCCCTGGCTGGGGTCCTGGCTCTAGCAGTTAGAATAATGGCTACCATTGGTGGGGTGCCTGTGACACCCCATGCCCTGTGCTTCATCCCTCTGAACCCTCCCACTGGTTGGGAGGGTCCACGATGCCCATTTTGCAGATGAGAATCACAGGGCCTGCGTGGTAGTGTATTGGCCCAAAGTCCGACCGTCTGGTCAGTGCTGGCACTTCCGGTGAAACCTGTCTGACTCGGGCCCTTTGCCCCACTCCGCTCCTCTCTGGGCTCAGTCCCTCTTTTCGCTCTGACTCTCCGTGTCCTGCTGAAAACAGAGGGGCTGGACACTTGCTCCCAGGAGGTGCAGGAAGGGCAGGGGGTAGAGCACAGGCTTCAGACCAGGGTGCCCGACCTGGAGAGAAAACACTTGTCTCCATTGGGCTCTTCTTTCCTGGGTTAACTGAGTGTTGGCCTGAGTTGTGAACAGCCCCGTCAGAGAACCCGGGCGCCCAGAGGCTGGCCAGCCAGTCCCGATGCCCCAACAGATCCTCTGTAGGGCTGGGCCGGGGAAAGCCCAGGTTTCTGTGTTCCTGGCATTTGGGTGCGACCCTGCTTCCCGGGCCACGTGCCTTTTAAAGATCGGGTAAATATTGGTTGAAGAGGCCGGAGCCCTCTAGTACCTAGGTGTGTGTTGAGGGGGCCTAGGGCTCCACCCGCTTGTCCAGGGGCCAGGGTGGGGGGCAGATTTAGTTCACAGGCAGTGGGGGGGGTTACTGTATAATCCTAGCTTGGGAGCCAGGTTCAGCACCCCCCGACCTCCCCACCCTCACCCCAAGTGTCCAGGGCATTGGCCGGTCCCTATCTCCACCCAGATCCACCTGGGCCACTTCCTCACTGCTTGCTCCGCCCTGACCTGAGCTAACACGGTGGTTTTCTTGGTTTTCTCTTTCTCCACGGACTTCCGTTCGTGCGTCCTGAGGGCTGTGAGTCTTGGCAGCCGCGTCGGGAACCACCGTTCCTGACTAGCCTGGGGAGGTGGCAGGGGTTGTCCTCTACCTCACGCTCTCCTGGGTCTCAGTGACCTCATGCGAGTCACTTTGCCTCCCCGAGCCTCCGTTTCCTCATCTGTAGGAGGGGAATGTTGGTCATGAGAAAACCCACCCCGAACAGAGGTGAGGGTTGAGAACGTGTCCGAGGGCTTGGTGAAGTGTGTGGTACCACCATGAGTGGTCATTTGTGTCGTTCGATGGCCATTTTGCAGACATGAAGGAACTGGAAGGAACACCAGTGCTGGAGGGGCGTCTGGGTGGCTCAGCCGGTTAAGCGTCTGCCTTCGGCTCAGGTCATGATCCCAGGGTCCTGGGATCGAGCCCCACATCGGGCTCCCTGCTCAGCGGGGAGTCTGCTTCTCCCTCTCCCTCTCCCCCTGCTTGTGCTCGTGCTCTCTCTGTCAAATACATAAATAAAACCTTAGAAGAAAAAAAAAGACCACCAGAGCTGGAGAAATCTGAGCCCTAATACCGAATAGCTGAGTGGCCTTAGCTTCGGGTAATCGAGGTAACGTACCCTCCGGAGCCTCAGTGGCCTGATCTGCAAAGTGGGGTTGCTGAAGAGGCTTTAACGGAGACTGTGTGCCTGGCTTGCCCGGAGCAGATGCTTCGGCGCCTCTCTTCTCCCGAATGCTGGGGCCGGGCTATGGTCTGCTGAGCTGAAGGCTGTCGGGGGAGTGCTTGTCTAGCTTCTTTTTAAAGTGTACAGATACCACTTCCTGGCTCGGTTCTCAGCAGTCGAGGAGTTTTAATCCTTTGAGCATCCTGCAGCCTCCCAGGCACACGTCTGGGCCCGTGTTATCTCAGCATTGGCAGCTGCTCTGTTCCAGTAACAATGTGGCGTCTTAGCAAGTCATGGAGCGCCTTCACGTCCCCCATCTTCATAGCTCTCCCGGCAGTGGGCTGGACGGCCATCGTCCCATCTTAGAAGGCGGGTTCTCAGAAGGTGGGGTGAGCATACCTATGCACATAGTCCTTGGAAGAACAATCTAGAAACTCCAAAAGAAACCCTTGCTATCAGATTCTTTGCTGTTCACTTCTTTCTTAGGAAAAATGTTAGGAGGGTGGGATAGAGATTTTGTAGTACACTTGCTCTTGCAGAATAGTTGCCTGGGAAGAGGTGGACAAAAAGCGTGTGGTGGGGGCAGTGGTGGGCCGGAGACTTGCCATTGCTACATCCCTTGCCACCTGTAGGGAGCTGACTGTTGGGTGTAGACCCCATCATGATGACTTAGAGCCAGGAAGGGTCTCTGCTTAGTTCCCTCCCGGTCTGAGTGCTTTGGGGATTCCAAGCTGGTAAAGGGAGCACCCGGGAGTGGTTTTGCTCGCCTGGGCTGAGGGGGTGTGCAGGCTGCCTGTACAATGCTGGGAAGAGGTTTTAACACCCATGAATGGGTGGGGGCATCGATGGGCACTTGGGGACTAGAACTCAGAACGAAAGGACAACAGCCTGCCCTTTACATCTGTCAGGTTCTACTCAGGAGGGACCTGTGGACGGTTGGGTTTCTTCCTGCAGGACCCTACCGTGGTGGAGTGCTAGGCTGGCAGGGCTTGGCCGTGGCTTGTTGAGGCATCTCTGTAGAGAGAATATGTGCTTTAAAGGCGGTTTGGTCAGCCTTGAAAGCTTAGGACGGGGGAGGGGTCCTGAGTGAGCCTCGGCAGTACCCAAGCAAGGTTTCCTAGGGGACAGGACACCCCAAGCCATGAACCTTCTGTGCCTTCCTTCCATTACTGTGGTTAGCTGTAAGCTTCCAGGGTGTGTGTGTGTGTGTGTGTGTGTGTGTTTTCCTCAGTGCCCCCAAACATGGCAGTTTTCAAACTAGGTGTTCGGTAAGGACAAGCTCTCCAAGCAAACATCCGCTTGAGTGTAAGCCTGCTCTCCAGGGGGCATATGTGGATTTACAGCCTTCGTGCGAGAGCCGACCCGAGACAGCCGTTGGTCAGCATCAGACCCTAGAGTGGCTCTGTGCCGTCGCTAGCTGTCTCGTGTGTGTTCAGTTAGCTTGGGCCCGTCCTCAGGGCTGGCGGCGGGCTAGCCCCTAGACCCGCTGCCTCCTCACGGAGGTCCTGGCTATGGACTGGGCTCTTAGCTTTTGCTCTGATGGCTCAGCAAAGCATCCCCCTCTTTCCGCCGTACTGACTTTTCTAGTGCTTTCTGAGCTTCTCCTGTGTTAGGTCCTCGTCACTAATCTGTGGAGTAAATGTGTAAGTCCCACACTATTTCCTTCCTGCAAGGGGCTTACAGTTCTGGTTGTGGGAGATAGAGACAAATATACTTGAAGCCTCTTAGGGAGAATGTGGTGTGCTGCCTCGGCCAGTTTGTGGACGAACACAAATGTGAGCACCGCCCCCCCCCGAAGAGAAAGGGGGGGTACCCTGGCTGGGGTGGGGGTGGGGTGGTAATAAGGTAGCAGGAGATTCGGGTTCAGTTCAGATGTATCGAGTACCCAGAGTGGGCTGGGTTTGTTATCCAGGTCATTCTTCTTCATTTTTTTAATTTTTAACTATTTCTATTGTAAAATATAACATAGAAAATACGCAAAACATAACGGGACAGCACCGTGAATGATCACAGAGCGAGCACCCTTATAACTGCTGTTGGGATCAAGAAGTGGAACCTTGCCAGCACCCCAGAAGGTCTCCCTGGTCACAACCCCTTCCTCTTACGACCCAAAGTAACATTGGCCTGACTTTCACAGTCGTCACTTCCTTGCTTCTTAAAATAATTATTTTACCGGGGCGCCTGGGTGGCACAGCGGTTAAGCGTCTGCCTTCGGCTCAGGGCGTGATCCCGGCGTTGTGGGATCGAGCCCCACATCAGGCTCCTCCGCTGGGAGCCTGCTTCTTCCTCTCCCACTCCCCCTGCTTGTGTTCCCTCTCTCACTGGCTCTCTCTCTCTGTCAAATAAATAAATAAAATCTTTAAACAATTTATTTTACCATATTGATAGGCATCGCTGAGCACCGTCATTTCGTCTGGCCTGCTGTCCGGACCTCCTCTTGGGAGAGTCAGGCTGTAGGTACTGGTAGTTGATTTTTTTTTGCTCAACGTTCTACTTGTGAAATGAAGGCGTTTTTGTCGCACGCAGCCGTCCCTCATTTTCACTGCAGTGCTCTGTTCCATCGAGGGGTTAGCACAGTTTCTGTTCTCCTGTTGGTGGACATGTGGTTTGTTTAGTTTGGGAACATTACCCCAAAATCCTGCTGTGATCATCTTTGGACGTACCTTTTGGACACACCTGTGCGTACACACGCGCGTGCACACGTCTTCCTGCTTCCTGTTGGGTGTCCCTGGTGGTGTAACTGTGTCACCTTGTTCCTTCTTTCCATCGGCCCCTGTCAGCAGGTTGGGGCGGGTTGGCTCAGCTCAGCAAGTGGGAATCTTGGCTGCTCTCCTGCCTCCGTGCTCCTTGGGTTGTCTCTGAGCCCCTAGTGGGGCCACATCGCCTTTCCAGGCATTGCGGGAGTTCCCACTCGTAAGGCCTGTGTTTGGGTCTGGGTAACCCCGCAGGGGGACTGTGTGTCATGTGACAGACCGGTCAGGAGGGTGGGTGGACAGTGTCGGGGGTGCAGCCTGTCCGTCACCGTCCTCCAGGTGGACCCGAACGCCCGGCCCCTCGGAGCTTCGGTGTCTGCCCACAGTGTTTCCCCCTCAGTGGCCCTGCCACCCCTCCAGCATACCCAGTGGAGAATGGTCAGGAAGGCCCAGGCCTCAACCAAGTCTCCTGGCCGCTGCTTGCGGTGCAGCTAAGCTCTTAATGTGTTTTCATAATGAAAGCAGAAAGGTCCCATTGTGGCACTAACGCCTTTGCCATAAAGCGCTTTTTGTTTCCTAATAAAATTCCAAGTTGCAAAAGCAAGTCAGCTTAGCAAAGACACAATACCAGTGAGTGGCCACTTGCCACGCGTGGCAGTGAGGCGAGCTCCTGGTGAATCACGGGGGGCCGGCCGCTGGTTTGTTGAGGCGTCCCAGGGATACCAGGATACTTTGCAGACCCCTTGGAGGAACACAGTAAGATACTGAGGGTGGTTTTGGTCATCTTGGAATTATAATCTGCTGTTGAAGTGTCAGAGTTAACTTGGATCCGTGTCTAGAAAATCCAGATGGGGGCACCTGGGTGGCACAGCGGTTAAGCGTCTGCCTTCGGCTCAGGGCGTGATCCTGGCGTGATGGGATCGAGCCCCACATCAGGCTCTTCTGCTATGAGCCTGCTTCTTCCTCTCCCACTCCCCCTGCTTGTGTTCCCTCTCTTGCTGGCTGTCTCTCTCTGTCGAATAAATAAATAAAATCTTAAAAAAAAAAAAAAAAGAAAATCCAGATAACACTGGGTTAAACACATAAGGGGGTTATTTTTCTCATGAAACAAAAAGTCCAAAGGCAGGCAGTCCTAGGGCTTCCTGTTGACCCCTTGTGTCTCTTTGCTGTATCATCCTTAGCGTATAAACTTTTCCCTCAGGCTCAAGATGGCTGCTGCAGCTCTGGGCTTCGCAGCTGCATTCCAGGCAGGAGGAAGGGGAGAGGGAAGCTGGAAGCTGGTTTTTGCCAACTGACTCTTACCCGTTTGAATGAGGAAGACTAACTTCTCAGAAGTACCGAGCAGTAGGCCTCCCTTTACGTTTCAGTGGCTAGAACTGGGTCATGTGGCAACCGCCGGTTGCTAGGGAGCCTGGGAGATACACGCTCTACACAAAATCAAGGGTCCCTGACGTTCTGGAAGAGGGGAGAATGGATACGGGAAAGCCACTAACAGCAGGTGCCCCGACGTGCTGGAGCGTTGGGAACAAGTTCTTGTGCCGGAAAGTCCATTTCCTTGGTAACACACTTACTCCCGTGAGCACCAGAATGTGTTTTAATCATTCCACATGGATCCAGAAGGCGCAGACGCGGTTTTTGAAACGATCTAACGGCCCCGGACTTTTCACCGTGGCTGGGGAGCCTCAGTGCCTCTCTTGAGGTGTGGTCTGAAGGGCCGCTTGGCCTGAGACAAGTCTGCTTTTTGAATGTTGGGGCTGCTGTGGTTTCTCCCGCCTGTTCCGTCATTGCTGTCACATCTTGTGGTCTCTGTGCACTTGTCTCTACCTGCCATGGTTCTTCTCACCTTCAGATTGTCTGCTTTCTATAGTCTGTGGACAGGAGACCCCAGGGCATCAAGTGTGACAGAAATGCGCGTGGATGGAGGCGGCGGCTCTGGGGACAGGGGGAAGGACAGGTTAGTTCGAGCCTTCTCGCACAGGCTCTGGAGTCCGTTTTATCCCCTCAGGGGCCTTTGCTTTCTTCTGGCCTACCAGGTAAGAGAACTAGTGATTATACTTCAAAACAAAACCAGAAACAAACCAAGGACGGTTTTCGGTCCTAGCCTCCCATCAAGGTGATACCAGGGAATCGGTTGTATGTGGCTCACTTGATGCTGATTTTCCCATCACCACTCCGCTAACTTCCACCTTGCCTCGTCTGTGTGTCGGAATGTAGAACCCCATTTTATAAGCACAACATCTGTAAAACCCGAGAGACCTATCACATTCAGGCAATAAACAAAGGAGAAAATCGGGAGATGTGGCTGTGACTTCAGACAAGTTACCCAATCCCTCTGGGTCTATTTCCTTCTCTGTAAAAGGAGGGTAAATATTAATTGCTTTGGCATCATTTAAAGAAGTAAATTAGAACGGGTTAAAACATGGAATCGTTGCCTAGCATATAGTAAGTGTACAATAAGAACTATTGATACTGTCATCATTATTACAGAAGGGGCGGGTTCAGTGTGGGAGCAGGCCCCTGGGAAAGTATGTGGGCAGACCGCAATCTGAGCCGTATTTACCTGATGGCAGAGATAAACCCATTGTTTGGACAACACGAGGGAACCAACAACAGATGTCTTAGTGTGTCTTTGCCCTTGCTCCCTTCCCGTGTCAGTGCAGAGTGCAGTTTCTTTTTCTTCCTTCCTTCCAATAATAATTTTATATCTGATTAGAAAACTAGGTATGTGTTCATTGTGGAGAATTTGAGAAACGTAAAAACATAAAAAGAGAATTTTAAAATCACTCTTAAGACACATGTACCTGTGTGTGTGCGTGTGTGTGTGTGTGGAGAGACAGAACTTTATTTTATCTTTTTATTTATTTATTTAAAAAGATTTTATTTATTTAGTTGACGGAGATAGAGACAGCCAGCGAGAGAGGGAACACAAGCAGGGGGAGTGGGAGAGGAAGAAGCAGGCTCCCAGCGGAGGAGCCTGATGTGGGGCTTGATCCCAGGACTCCGGGATCACGCCCTGAGCCGAAGGCAGACGCTTAACCGCTGTGCCACCCAGGCGCCCCTATCTTTTTATTTTTTAAAAGATTTTATTTATTTATTTGAGAGAGAGAGCGAGAGGGAAAACACAAGCAGGGCGAGCAGGGGGAGAGGGAGAAGTAGGCTCCGTACTGAGCAGGGAGCCCCATGCGGGGTTCGATCCCAGGACCCTGGGGTTATGACCTGACCCGAAGGCAGATGCTTAACAGACTGAGCCACCCAGGCGCCCGAGACAGAACTTTAAAAAGGTGGGGCCACCTGTGCTTTCTGCCCCCCCCCCATTTTCATGCACAGTGAACCAGGTGAATGGTGCTATGTTCGGTACAGCTGCACAGCGTTCTGTAGGTGGGTTTTTACCCAGTCGGAAGAGACCCCCGAGGATTCAGACCGACTCGCTTTCCTAGGTGATCGTCAGGAACATTCCCTCGGCCCCCTTCCATATTGTAGAAGCTGCTTTGTCCAGCTGTGAGACTAAGTGGATTGCGGTTGGGTCCCCGGGTTCTGTAACCGTGGCTGTTGTCAGGTGGGATTGTGAGTAGAAGATGGGGGGTCTGGAATGATTTCAGATGCAGGCAGGTGTGTCGTTAAGGCAGAGGGACCCTTGTGGACTAAAGGAGTCAGATGATTTAAGTTGTTTATTCATTCAGTCATTACTGAGGACCTGCTATGTCCCACGACATCAAAGGCTTTGCACGGGGAAGGGCATCCAGGGAGGGGGCCTGCCCAGCAAGGCTCTGGAGGTGTGGAACAGCTTGGATGGCTCAGCTTAGTAGCAAGGTGAGGCCATAGCTCTTAGCTTTTCATTTCTAAAGCGTTTCATGCTGGGCGGGGAAGCTGCACTTGTGAAATTTGGCATGGACTTTAATATTCTTAAAGTGAAAAGAAAAGTCTGAAGGTACTTGCTTTGAAAGCACTTTCTCTGGGAAGTGTAGACATTACTCAGAATAGCATAGAAGTAGTTTCTAATAATCCTAATAATCCAGTCTGCCCGCCTGTCCATCTGCCATCCGTGTGCCCGCCCCCTATGAGGCACTGTGCTGGGGTCCCGGGGCCTGCCCTTGCCGGGCCCTCACGGCCTGTCGAGGGAGGCGGACATCTGCGTTAATCACTGGTGTTCTGTGCTGACAAGTCCTATGGGAAAGCAGAAGTGGGAGTGGGAATCTGTTGGCAGGAGTGGGGAGAGCTTAAGATGGTGATGTTAAGATGGGAGAGAAGGGGTACCATCAACCCCCGCCCCCCCAGGCAAAGGACACGGTCACACTACTGCCAGGAAGGTTCCACATCCCTCGGTTGTGGCTGCAGTGGCCAAAAAACTGGGAAGAGCCTTCAAGGCAGCAGACATTCGCTGGTGCCTGTCTTGGCTAGACGCTGCGGTAGGACACGTGTATCCGTAACCCCACGTCGTGTTTTAGAGTCTTAGATATTATGGCTCAGACGTTGGGTGATTCATCCAGGTCACGCTGCCCCGAGCTGGCAGGGCTGGCCTTAGCCCCAGGCTGGCTTGAGCCTGAAGCCTTGGGCTGCAGAACTCCCTTCTGGGCCTTGCAGGCTGCTGCTGCTGCTGGGAGGGATAACGGCTGACCAGAGGCCTGCACAAATAGTGGCTTGTGGCGGTCAGCAGATGGAAAGCCTGGCCGTGGTTCCCCTGCAGAGGGGCGGTCCTGCTGATCGGAACTGAGGCTTTGGACTAATCAAAATAGTAAATTACCTGGATGGCCCCCACCCCTTAAGAAGCCCCAGTGACTCCACAGCCCTCAGATGTGGGAGATCTGGGAGCCTCAGCCTGTCTCTGCACCTTGGTTGCCTACTCTCCAAATGCGTGTCCCGGCCTGCCCTGGGGCTCAAGCGTGAGGCACTGTTGAGGCAGGAGGACAGGAAGTCCCTTCAGGGTTGTTTGTTCAGCAACACTCTTCCCCATGCCCATTTTACAGTGGAGGAAACTGAGGCTTGCTTCACCCCCAGCATTTGGTCAGCACGGCTCTCTCTCTGACTTCCAGGCCAAGGGGAGTTTGATGCCAGGAATGAGGAGCCAGACAGTGATGGCTAGTTTGCGCCATGCTGAAAGTCACGGGACTCAGCTGTCCCTGGAGTGAGATGTCCCCTCACCGTACAGCCTTCCCTCGGGCACCCAACTGAGGCCGGGACTGAGGGCCCTGCTCCATGGGCTGGGCGGTGTGAGCGCCTCGAGTGGCCAGGTTGTCGTGTGGAGCTTTGGGGGATGGTTAGGCCAAATGAGCAAGCAGAAGGGCTACTGAGTTTTATGACCCTGTAAACCCTGGACGTTGGGGGGCTGGTGGGTGTGGCAGAAGTAAGGGACCTGAGCCAGCACCGCAGGAAGGCCCGTGGCACGGGCTTTGAACCTGGGCCCTGGAGATGGGGAAATCTCTCGGGGCTGCCTCCAGATGCTGGACAGAGGGAGGTCTCAGGAACGGCCGATGGTGCTTTGCTGATGGGAAAGGGGATGAACCCACAGGCGATGTCGGCGCTCTGCGGAGCTCCTTGGATCTAATTATTTCATGTCCCCCCAACGCTCCTCCGTGGAGCGTTCTACACACGTGGAGACAAGGTTCTGGGAAGTTACGGACCTTGCCCAAGTTCACGTAGCAAGTGGAGCTTGACTCCCAAATTCTTGCTATCTCGCCATGACAAAACGCCCATCCTGTTTGGGGTGCACTCCGAGATCCAGGTGGTGTTAGACCTGGCCACCGGCTGGGCAAAGGAGCAGAACTCAGGAGGTAGATACCACCCTTAGGTGATGGTTCGGGCGCCCCTGCAGGAGCGAGAGTTCTGTGTCTCCCTCCGGGAGCAGGAACGTTGGAAAGCTCAAACCTCTGAGTTTGTGGCCGGGAAACTGAACGAGTTAATCTTACGCTGAGTGCTGTGCCCACCAAGTGTTTGTTAAATAAAGTGAAGGTAAATAAATAAATAAGTAAAATGCTAATCACGCCCCCGTTGGCCCTGCAGTCTCGGCTGGCTTCTCCATGCAGAGCGTGCACAATGCAGCTTTGTTCTTGGGCCCCTTTGTCTGCAAGAGGCCTCTGCGTGGCTGACTCACAGGCAGGAGGCCAGGCTGTGCTTGCCCGAGTTTCCCAGGCCCCCCGGCCGGCCACCTCCAGCTCCTGCTGTTTTCCACCGGGGTTTCCCGGACAGGGAGGTGACCCTCCGTTCCGTGGACAGCAGGGGACGCCGCCTTCAGCCTGTGGTTACCTGTTTCCCCAACAGACAGGAGGAGAGGGTGAAACCCTCCCCTATGAAGGGACATCCAGCTGGCTGAGAGCAGGTAGAGAGAAGGTGAGCTTTGGAGACGGTGTGATATTTTCCATTTGCCTGTCTTCCTAACTGTGCTCTTGGAGAATTGGGCCTTAGATCATTACATCCCTGTGAGAAGGGAGCTGGTACGGAGGTGCTGTTGGCCTGTCTGCTTTGTGACTTGGGAAGTTCCGAGGACAAGTTGGTCTTGTGGAATGGGATTCCCAGCCTTCAAGCACCGGTGGCTGCCACAGCCTGGATCGCTGCTTGCCACTGTGGTTCTTCACCCTGTCCGTATATCACCTCGGCTGCTTTTATTTTATTTTATTTTATTTTATTTTATTTTATTTTATTTTTTAAAAGATTCTATTTATTTATTTTAGGTGGGGAGGAGGGCAGAGAGAGAGAGGGAAACCCAGGCAGACTCTATGCTAATTGTGGAGTCCGACAGGGGGGCTGGATCTCATGACCCGGAGATCATGACCTGAGCCAAAATCAAGAGTCAGGTGCTTAACTGACTGAGCCCCCCAGGCGTCCCTCCTGGGATGCTTTTAAAACATACTGATGTTGGTGGGGCGCCTGGGTGGCGCAGTCGTTCAGCTTCTGCTTTCCGCTCAGGGTGTGATCCTGGCGTTCCGGGATCGAGCCCCACATCGGGCTCCTCCACTAGGAGCCTGCTTCTTCCTCTCCCACTCCCCCTGCTTGTGTTCCCTCTCTCGCTGGCTGTCTCTCTCAAATAAATAAATAAATAAATCTTAAAAAAAACCACCATAATGATGTTGGGGACACAGCCCCAGCCGGATGGACTTCATACTCTGGGGTGGGCCCTGGGCACCCCATCCCTGAGCTCTCTGTCGGCGATGCTATACACAACGAGGGGTGGGAACATCCGTTAGAATGCTGGGGATGAAAAGGCTGTTCCAGTCGCTTGTCCCTCCCTTGGGTTTACCCACAAGAAGGACGATGAGTTGGCAAAGGCTACTCTGATAGGGGCACACTGGGTCAAAACAGGGCTTCCGTTGTGGGACCCAGGCTTTCCCCCAAGCCCTGACCTCCTGGTTATGGGAAAGGAGGGCGGTTGTTTGGCGTGATGTTGATAATAAATTGTCCGCTTGTCACCCATGCTGGTAGGGAGACCAGGCTTAGCGTCACCTTGTCCGGGAAAGCCTGCCAGTGGCTTCCAGCTAGTGTTTAGTCTTCCCGTCCTTCTCCGTGCTCCCTTTATCTCGCATATTGTTGACATTGCCTCCTTTAACGTAGCATGACCATTATTTATTTTCGGGGCTGTGAGCCTCCCGGGGTTCTAGCCGTCGTTATAAACCCGTGCCGGGATAGAGCAGGCATTCAGGAAGTGTTGGTGGGGTGGGAGGGTGGATACCTGTCCAGGAGTGTTCCATCGTTCTTCTGAGCCACTGCGTTAAGTGGGTCAAGGCATCTACCCTTCTGTATCTGAATCGAGTCCAGATGAAAAATGCATGGTCAGGCCGAGTCAGGAAAAACAAGACTGGGAAGGGGCTGTGTACTTGATCACGGGAAGTCTGGCTTACCTAAAATAACAACCACTGCTTCTCCCCAGCCCTCCCTCCCCTCTGCCCTCCTGCCCAGCGTCCTTTCACAGTGGGCAGATCCAGTAAGCGTGCAGCTGGAATCCCTGGCTTGTGTTTGGAAATAAACAAGTTGGCCCCTCTCTCTGCTTGGGACTTTCCTTTATCAGGAGATACTCACAAGCCACCACCCCAGATGCGAGGTTTCTTTCCAGCAGCCGGAGAACTCTGGGGGAAAACAGGGAGGGCTCAAGATGGGCCAGACACCCCAACCCGTCTTCTTCTGCGTTCATGTTGGTTTTGGGGGAGGCTTGAGGGGATGTGGATGCAGAGGACTCCCCCTACCTGCCTCCCTTTTGCAGGGTGGCCCATCCCCACGTAGCAGCCAGGAAGCCTACTGGGGAGAGGAGCTCAGGCTGAGGTATTCCTGTGTGTCTGCTGCAGCTCATTCAGAGTATTTAGGGGCGTGCGCATGCTGGGGGGGGGGTTGTGGATATGGAGGCAGATGACATCAGCAAAGTAAAATAACAGTGATTCAAACAAGTTAATTTTTCTTATACCTAAAAGAGGTCCAGAGGTAGGTAGCCCTTGGTTGGTGTAGTGGATCTGCAAAGACACAGGGAAGTCACATTCCTTCCAGCTCATCCCCTCTGCCATGCCTTGTTCTCATGTGCCAAGATAAGCTGCTAGAGCTCCAGCTATCACAGCATCATTTCAGGCAGTGGGATGGATGAGGGACTGGGGGAAGAATGTGTTCTTTAAATATTCTTTTTGAGATGGCCACATGACACTTGGATTTACGTGTCCTTGGCCAGACGTTAGTCATACAGCTACACCTAGCTACAAGAGAGGATGGAAATGGGCCAACTAAAAATTGGCATTCTGTTAGGAAGAGTAGAGAATGAGAAGTGGGAGGCAACTAGATGATGAAGGGCAAGAGAGAATGAGGTTCGCTCAGACCTCAGACAGCTTGCAGGCAAGCTGCCCCTTTGGGATTTGCGCAGATGGGTCTGGAGTTTGAGAGAGGGGTGGGCCCAGAGTTTCTGGTTGAGGGGGCATCAATATACAGGTGGTGATGGGGTTCTGGGAAGGAATCTCCCGTGCCGTCAGAAGTAGGAAGGACAGCTGGAAGCCAGGGGCAGGCAGGAGGAGAGGCTCCCTGTGCCAGCTGCCCTAGTGAAGTCAAGCAGATATACATGGAAATAAGAAGACTGAGTCTGCAGGCTTCTGCAAGAACAGTCCCAGTGAAGTGGAGAGACCGAGACCTCTGGGTCTGAAGGAAGAGGAGGGAAGGTGCACGCTGGAGGGAAGGTGTTTTCTTAAGATCTAAAAGACTTGAGTGAGGGTTTAGAGGCTGTAGGCCAGCTCGACCCCGTTTCTCTAACCCCAGCTGCCTTCAGAGGGAAGGAGGTGACCATGGGGGGTGATGAGTTCTCCGGGGTGAGCAGAGGCACGCCGAGGGAGTTCCAGGCCAGTCCGTCTGCGTGGGGGCTCCTCCAGCGTGAAGCAGGGAGACCCAGGAACCGGGAAAGAACGAGCAGTTAGGTAGAAGCAAGTGAGAGAACTTGCTAAGCCACAGGAAGGAGCTTCAAACCCACAACTATGAGGGGATTCAACACACCTGAGTATTTCGTTTTCTCCAGTAGCAAATAAAGAAGCAGAGAAGGATCTGTTCCCCAGGGTCAGGAGGCACAGGCTGGGTGTCAGGAAAAGGCAGGAGGCTACGGGGTCCTGGGCAGGGGTGATGGTGGAGTTCAGCAAGGTTCAATTGTATTTCGTGCTCTTTCATAAGTGGCAGAGAAGGATGGGACATGTTTTAGAATTATTCTCATTAGAAATGGTGAAAAAGCTAAAAAGTCATTGCTGAAAATCTGATCACCCTTGATACACAGAATCGAGTGCTTTCAGTCACCCAGATCGGCGCTTCAAAAATCTTGGCTTGCATTAATTTGTAGGCTTATTTAGTATTAAACTGTATCCGCTTGTTACATCCGCTTGGATGGGGCAGCGTATCGTCAAGCAGGTTGTGGACTGCACAGGGGGCTGAGAGGTGCTGAAATCCAGACTGCCTCCGTTTGCCAGGCATGTGGCCCTGTGCATGACTGTGCTGTGTCTCCATACAGGCAGGGACACCCTCTTTCGACTTGGATCAAGGGCTAGTTCTGGCCCTGACCTTGGGTGTCTTAATCTCTCCATGCACGTTTCTTCTTCTGTGGCAAGGATAAATGAGTTACCCCAGGTAAAGTGTCCAGAACTGTGCCTGGCACTTGTTAGGCACCATTCAACGATTGGCTGCTGGGATTATATTTAATTGGGGAGTGATTTGAGCCTCCTCGGTCACCTTTTCTGAAGGCTTATCTTGTTGGGTTTGTCAAAGCCTGGCATTTGGAATGGGTTTGGGGCTCTTGATTGCTTGCAGTTTGGCTGAGCTTGCATTTCCCTCCAAGGATTCTTTCCAAACCTTAAGCTTTCCCAGAGTGCATCTGCTTACTCTTAAGGCAGCTGACCTTGGCATTGCTGGTGCCTTCGTCATCTGAAAGGTGATGGAGTGGTTGCGGACAAGGACACACCCCAGGTGGGCTGGCGGAACTAGCTGTTCAGAATTTTTCGTGAATTCTCTTCCGAAATGTAAGACTGGAGAGCTAGAGGCAGTTTCCAGGGAGAATGAGAGCAGCACTGTCCAATCCAGAACTATTTCTGTGAAGGGTGGGGCCTCACCCCTACGATATACAGGTCTGCTTTGGAACTGGGAGCTGACTTCTGGTCCATGGCCTCATTTTGGATGCAAGTCAGACCACACACGATGCATGAGAAACAGCAGCATGTCTTGGGCTATGACCCATGGCCTGATCCTGGTCATCACCCTCTTTAGAAGAAATTTTTGTGTTTTCTGCATTTTAGGACAGATACCTTTTCAGAGTAGAATCTTTCTGAAATCCAGATGCATTGTACGCTGGTCTAATGTGACACTTTTTGTTTTCCGCACATTCTCTTGTTATATTGGCGGTGTGTTTTACAAATGTTTTATAAATTCCTACCTCACCCGGGTGCATCCAGAATGAAGTTTGTTTGGTCCGTAGAGAGGGATCTGACTTTGTTGACTTCCAACAGAGAGCAGATGGGGGCCCCGCCCGCCAGTGTATCAGGTAGGTGCTCGGTATAAGTGAACACAGGCTTTGAAGGAACCTGAAGCCAGAGTGGTTCAGTCATTTGTTAAAGGTCGCACAGCTGGAAAAGAATGGGTCCAGGATTTGAGCCCAGCTCTGTCGGACCCTAACATGTGGCCCTTTCTCCTCTGCAGACGCGGCTCTTCTTCTTTACTTCTGCCTTCTGCTGTTTTCTGTCTGCAGTGCCCCCTTCTCCCACTGAAATCCTATTACTCTTTCATTTTGAATCACGTTATGGGTTTATAAAGAGAACACATGTTCTTAGAGAAAATACAGAAAGCCCCAAAATAAGATTCTGTGTTTCCAGTGTTTACATTTTCATGTTTATTTTGCTATAAACCATACTTTGACCTCAGTGAAGCTGAAAAAAGAAAAATCACACTTTAAAAATTGCTTAAGGATCCATCGAGATTATATTGTGGATGTAGTTTCTGATCTGGAGTTTTTACCTTGCTATAATATCATGGGCATCGTCCATGCCATTAAATGTTCTTTGGAAATGGGATTCGTTTATTTAGCCGCTGCAGCTTTCTGCTGTGTAAACACACCGAAATGTAGTTACCCGCTTCCCCACGGTTGCTATTTTAAGTTGCACTTCCGTGAATAGCCCTACGTGCATGCTTAATTGTTTCTTTAGGATATATTCCTAGAATATATCCTGAGTAAGGCCGCTGCGTGGTTCTCGGCGACCCTCCAGGAAGGCTGGCTGTACTGCTCTGCGCTCCCACCGCAGCCCACACCCAGGACCGTTGGGAGTGGCTGCAACCCCATTTGCTTTCCTCCTGCGTTTCCTTGCTTATGATTAAGGTGGAAGGATTTGTTACAGTTGCGCGGGTCTGTAACTTTCCTTTGAGATGTGCGTGGATGTTTCCGTAACCTGTTTTACTGACCTGACCCTGTCCGGGGGTGCTCCTTGTTCTTCGAGACCGAATTCAAAGCCCCCTTTTTCATGACCCCTTCCCGGCTACCTGTCATTTCTCTGAAGCTGGAAGTTATTTTTCTTTTTTAAAGATTTATTTATTTGTTTGAGAGAGAGAAAGAGAGCACATGAGTGGGAGGGGCGGAGGCAGAGGGAGAGAGAATCCCAAGCTGAGCACAGAGCCTGAATCCAGGGCTGCATCTCCCGACCCTGAGATCACGACCTGAGCTGAAACCAAGAGTCAGACGCTCAACCGACTGTACCACCCAGGTGCCCCTGGAAGTTATTTTTATTTTCACCTCTGAATTCTCAGAGCAGCTTGTATCTTAAAACAACTTTGTCAAATACCCCTTTGCATTATAACTTGATACCTTTGGCCCCTGATTAAGGGGGGGAAATGGGTCTTACTCATTTCTGTATGACTCGGAGGGCCTGGCACAGTGCTCGTAACTAGCAGGTGCTCGGTATTCTTAAATGGATGGATGGTGGATACACACAGTTCTTAAAAATTAAAAAAAAGGGAGGGCTGGCTCTGCTGGTGGAGCACATGACTCCTGATCTCGGGGTTGTGAGTTTGAGCCCCATGTTGGGTGTAGAGATTACTTTAAAAAGTCTTTAAAAAAATGCAGCAAAATGAATCTAATGCCATCTTGTCACATTGTTTTCTTCCTTTCTTCCTCTTTCTTTTCTGAGTCAGTGAGGTTTTGCTCCGTCTGATAACCTGTTGGGGCTTTCGGGGGAAGACCGGGCATGGCGGCCCGGCCAGGGCTCTGCGTCGAGTAGGACACCGACGGTTGGCTGCCCACCCAGACTTTTCTCCCCATCAGCTTCCGTTTTCCTCTTTTGACAATTTAAAACGTAATATTCTCTCTAATCATCTTACACAATGCGCACGTGGTAATTCTAGAATATTTGGAAAACGGAAAAGTAGAAGGAAGAAAGTGATTACCTGTGGCCTGCCCACCCAGACTCGGCTGGCGTGTGGTTGACGTCTCGGCCGTGTTTTCTGGGAGCTGCCGCTTCCAGGGACACGTGTTTAACCGTCTATCGTGCGGGAGAATCGCACAAAAAAACTTCCCGTGTTTTTTTAAAGTTGTTCGATGGTTTTGTACTGTCGTACGTCGCCTCCTCGGGCCCTGCTTCTCTGGGCGGGTCTTTGGGTCGTTCCCGCTGTGTCACCCTCCTGGATGGGACGGACAGGCCGTGCACAGCGTTGCCGTGTCGCTTCTTCAGCTGCACCCCCGGGGGACAGACTCATACCAGCCCTTCCCCTCTCTCTCCTCCCCTTGTGGCCGGTGCCCCATTTGCCTCTCGGTGTGTGTTTCTCAGTATCCGTGTGTAGCAACATATTGAGAAATGGCTTCCTTTTCAGGAGGAAAACTCAAGTGCTTGAGCCTCGAGGAGGCCACACAGGAGTGCAGAATCATGGCCTGCGGGTGTCGGGGCCGTGGTGTCGCCTAGCCAGCCCCTCCTGCCCGCCGAGGCTCACGGGTGCAGAGGATGTCGGGGAGGGAACGTTTAGCTTTTGGAGGGGCCGTAGGCCTCAGACCTGACAAAGCTGCTCTCCCTGGTTGTAGACTCCGGTCACTGTCCCAGGTCCCCCTAGGAGTTTATAGTGAACACCCAGGTCCATTTTCCGGCTGGTCCCAGATTTGGATCCTGTGTGGCAGATCAGTCCTGGGTGAGTCCTAGGGGGCTGCTGGGATGGGAGCAGTTCTGGAATGATCTTCAGCCCCGCTCCTCTGAAGAGCTGCTCAGGGCATGCCGTGGAGCTCCTGACGCCAAGCGGCCCACTGAGGGGCTGCAGTTACAGAGGTAATGTGGCTCAAAAGTCCAGGGCTGGGGCTGCGGAGGAGCACTGCCTGCGTTCACACCCCACCCGACGGGTACTTGATCTCTGTGTGTACTTTCCTCCTCACGTGGGTATAACAACACCTCCTCCAATGACATGAGTTAGCGTTTATAAACTTCTTTAAATAGTCCCTAATTTGCTAAGTAAAAATAGGGCCCCAGACGCCTGCTAAGCTTCTTGGTCTTGCAGCAGGTGGAACCCGTGCCTTCTGCCTTCCAGCAGCGAGGGAAGAGCGCTGGGCAGCAGCCAGGAGACCAGGAGGCCTTTCGACTTTTCTCTGTGGCTAGGTCACTGCCCTGTCCTGGGCCTTCGTTTCCTCACTGGTTATTCGTTACATATAGGAGATGACCTTGAAGGCCTTTCTCATTTTAGAACACTCTAGGATTTTGTGGTTGGAAGGTATTTCAGATTAGCTCAAGGAGGGGCCAGTCCTGCCAATAGCCCCTCCTGGTTGGCGTCGTCCTCAGTCTGGCCCGCTTGCAAAGACTGGTGGCCAGGAGGAGATCCAGAACCCTTTGGGGTTTGCCTGGAGTTTGCTCTGCATAGGCGAGCTCGCCTCCATCTGGAGGGTGAATTCAAGTCCTGGGTCACCGGTCATAGGAGAACCGGCCTCCCTGGGGATGTAGGGTAGGTACGGTCCTGCATGTGGAGTGGGGCCAACGTGTGGGCTACCCGTGCCTCTGCTCTGTGGGGCTGCAGTGCACCCCTGCCTGCAGAGCTCACTGCTTGCCCTGAGGTCTGCATGTGAGCGAAATCGGGTCTTACGCAAGAGCTGGTGTGTATCTCTCTGCCTCGAGTGGCAAAGTCTGCAGAGCTCTTAGCAGAGCTCTCACAATCGGGGAACCAGCAGGAGGCTCTTCTGTCTCTTTCTGCCGACAGGTAGGAAGGAGTAGGATGTGGATTGCAGGCCCCTGAGGAGGGAAGGACTGTGTGCTCTTGCAGGCTCTGCTGGTCCTCCAGGCCTTCTAGAACTTTCTGGCCTCCTACCGGCGGGGTGGCAGAGCCTCACCTGGGTTTGTGCGGCGTGTAAGTGACGTGTCTGCTGGGGGAGCACGGTGGGTAGGGTTTGGTGTGGGGTGGCTTACAACAAGATGAAATGCAGTGCATTGAGTCAGGAGGGGCAGCTGGGGCATTAGGTCCTCCCGGTTTGAGTTGGCTCTCTGAACCGCTGAATCCTTGTTGGTAAATGACGATCCTCACGCCGGGATGCTTAGCCCTGGCTCACACTAAGCGCCCCCAAACACCTGTCAGTCAAGGAGGTAATCTAGTCTGTGCTCCGAGCATGGACTCAGCAGTTAGACTGCCTGGCTTCAGATTTTCATCCTGCCACTCAGTAGCCTTGTGACTTGGGACTGCTTCTTGGCCTCAGTTTATCCCTCTGTGAAATGGGGATAGTGCTAGGGCCTCTCTCACAGGCTTGTTATGAGGTGTAAGTGACTTAATGTAGATGAAATACTTAAAGGGGTGCCTGACTCCTATTAAGCACCTAGTCAGTCTTATGATCTGATTTCTGCAATAAGTTGTGGTCCGTTCATTTTGGGGAGGTTGGCAGCACACCCGCTCTGTTTGGGAATGGGTCCTCTCTCTGTCCAGCTGGAGCTCGTCCAGGGTGCCGGGCGTGCGTGTGTGCGTGCATTCTTGCGTGTCTTTGTCTTTGAGCTGTGTCAGAGAACAGCCCCCGTTAACAGCCTGTGTGCCGGGCCCCATGGCTGCTCTGCCCCCCGCCCCATGCTCTCCTCAGCGTGCTTCCTCAGCTTGTTTTTTTTAAGACTTAATTTAAAACTTTTTTTTAAGGTAATCTCTACACCCAGCATGGGGCTCGAACTCACGACCCCGAGATCAAGAGTTGCGTGTTCCTCTGACTGAGCCAGCCGGGCTCCCCTGGTTACGTGCCTCTTCATAGCCGTTCGGTTTGCCTGGCTCTTCTGCTCAGTCCACTTGCAGGGGTTCACGTGGCACAGTCTGGCTTGTGTGTTGAGCTGCTCCTGACCTCCTAGAAATCCAGTGAGGGTCAGGAAGGCCATCCTCTGTGCTGAGGGTATTCGAGCCTCACTGGACCGTGTTTTCATCTACCCCTTTCAAGGCACACATGGGAGTAGCTTGGGGTTTGCCACGTAAATGGACTCATTCAGGAACACGTTTAAGAATCTTAAAGCAATAAACATGTCAGAATTTAACTGCCTTCAATGATAGTAAGATACTGGAATTTTTTTTATGAGTTTATTTGAGAGAGAGAGAGAGCGTGCGCAAGCAGGGGGGAGGGGCAGAGGGAGAAACAGACTCCCTGCTGAGCAAGGACCCCCCCCATGTGGGGCTCGATCCCAGGACCCTGAGATCATGGCCTGAGCCGAAGGCAGACGCTTAACCCACTGAGCCACTCAGGTGCCCTGAGGTACTGGAATTTTTATGATAAAGATGATGGGAGATGAGTGTTAAGAGTCTACCAGGCCTAGGGCTAAGCACTTTCCATTTTTACATTTTCCTCCCATAAAGGTAGTGCCCCCCCCCCCCATTTTACGGTAAGAGAACCGAGGCGTAGAAAGGTTAACTCAAGTTGCCCATGTTAAGGCAACCGGACAGCAGGTAGAGGTGGGATTTGAACTCAGGTCTGCCAGGCTCCAAGCCCAAGCACGTGACTGGCTTGCATTCCTTTGGCTGGCATTCCTGGAATGACTCCACAGTGATTTTCTGTTATCCGAGCCCTTTCTCACTCTCTGCTCGTGGTCGTATGGGATGTGTGGATGACGTGAGCCCAGTTAGCGCTGTGTCCGCTGAGGTGTGCAGGGCTCGGGAGAAATCCAGTAGTCTTTGGCTGTTGCTTGTTGGAGAGGGTGGTCTTCTGCTGCTCCTGTCTCCCAGAGCTGACATCACCTCAGCCCCACTGCAGTTCCATCCCAAACTCTGTGTGTGTGTGTGTGTGTGTGTGTGTGTGTGTTTCCTATCTTCCTCTGCCCAGATAAAATGAGAGCTATGAAGATTTTATAAGGGGTAATTGAATGGCCATCACAGATCCCTTAAGAAAAGAGGTGTGGGTGGCATTGTCAAGCTGCCCCCCAGACTCCTTTCCCCACGAGGCATCTGAGGAGTGACCCCAGCAAAACTCAGTGTTTCAGGAGTGCTCAGTTTTAATCTACTGTCCCCTCCTGGGGTTGGGGTCGGAGGAGACTACCTCGCGCTCGGAACTATTTGTTTCTACAGCTGGTCGTTTTCGTTCCTCCATGGGGAGACGGCAGATGTGTCAATAGATCAATCAGCGACACCTGCATTGGGACACTTGCCTTTTGAGTTCCCCCAGCGCCCTGTCCCGGTCTGCCTGTCAGCTGTCAAAGCCGTCTTTCCCATGATTGAGGTTGCAGAGAAGGGAGATGGGGACAAATATTTGCCGGTCGCTTCCAGCAGTCGAGCTGCGGGACAGGTATTGTATAGTTTTTGTCTTCACAGCCGTGTTCTGAGGCTCCCCCCCGCCCCCCCCCAACCTGGCTGCCTCATTTACAACAGGAAATAAAGGCTCAGAGACGTTGTGTCAATTGCTCATGGTCCCTCAGCTTAGCGTGGGGGTGAGACTTGAACTTGGATCTATCTGACACTAATCCCCGTGATCGGCTGGGCCCACTCTCCTTAAGAGGGTGGCATGTTCCCTGACAGACGGGTTGGAGAGGGCCAGACAGAACCAGCAGCCCTATGCTGGCTGGAGAAGGCTCCTCTTGGGTCTGGCCCCTCTGGCGAATGCTGCCCCTCTCTAGCCCCTGTCTATCTGACCCACCCCTGGGGGCTGCAGGGAAACTAGAGACGAACTGTTAGAGGAGTGGGCTTTTAAGTTCTCAGCCTGGGAGGTTCCCCTCTGCCTGGGAGGAGAGGAGGGGCCAGAGCTCAGGAGTGGGGAGATAGCTGGGATGGGAGCTGCCTGTGGCCTGACGTGGCCTTGCTGAGCTGGACCTTCAGGTAGCAGGTAGCAGGCCCTCTCCCCCCTGAAGCGCCCAGTGAATCAAACAGATGGGCTCTCTGCTCTGTTGGCCCTTCTGCTGGAGGAACTCAGCTCTTCAGTTTCCTGCATTCCACGGGGTTGGTATGCCAGACATTCCCTGGACAAGCAATCAGGGAAGTCTTGTCTTTATAGTAAAAATGCTCATAAAACATCTCTCGAATCTGCTCCTTCCTCTACACCCACGTTGCCACTAATGACATTACCTTTTGTTCTCATCATTTGCTGAATTGCGGTGACTTTTTAATTGATTTTCCTGACTCTGGTTTCTCCACACCCACTCCAATCTGTCCTCCACATGGTTTCCAGAATGATGATCGTTCAGAAATGCAAATCTGATCACGTGTTTTCCTTTGCTTCCCTCTCCATGCCTGTGAGAGCGAGTGTAGATACTTCTGAGTGACATTCTGGGACCTTCCAGAACCTTCCTGGATCTGCATGTGTGGGCCCTGCCCCCTGGCTGACTTTGCTCTCCTGCTCTTTCCCATCCTCTCTACTCCTTGGCTATTGGCTATATCTTTTTTTTTTTTTTTTAATGTTTCTGTCACGGGTGCATGGGTGATTCAGTCGATTAAGCATCCCACTCTTGATTTCGGCTCAGGTCATAGTCTCAGGGTCGTGAGATTGAGCGCTGCGTCAGGCTTGGCAATGGGCATGGAGCCTGCTTAGGATTCTGTCCCCCCCCACAAAGTTTCTGTCATTACTCTGGTCTTTGCTCATGCTGTGCCCCCCACCCGAAGTGCCTTCTCTGTCCCTTACCCTGTGTCTGTGTGCCATATATCATGGCCCACCCCAACCTGTTGATGCCTTCCCAGGATCTTAGCACCACGCCCCTCAATTAGACCCAGTCTCCTTGGGTTTGTAAACCTCTATGGTGGCAGAGATGGTATGTTCCATGTGACATCAGCTGTCCTGGTCCGGTGGGTCCAAGAAGACCCTATAGGAGTCCCAATCAGAGGTCTCATGTGACTCGTGAATGAGACAATACACATGAAATGCAGAGCACAGTGCCTGGCACGTAGGAATATCCAATTTCAAGATCAGTGCAGGGTTTTGGTAAAAACCATCTTGGAATACAGACATTACTTCAAATTTTGTAGATCATAGACCTACCTAAACAAAGATTAAACTATAAAACTTACAGAGCATAGGGGAGACCCATCTTTGTGAATGTGGGCTTGGCAAAAATTGCTTAGGAAATGAAAAGCACAAACCAAAAAAGAAAAAAAATGGGCAAATTGGACTTCATAAAAACATAGCTGCTCTTTGAAATTTGGAAGGACTTTTGGAGGGATGCTTTTGGATAGCATGTGGTCCCAAGAGGAATGAAGGGATACTTTTTCCTCTTGTAGGTTTTCTGGAAGCCAACAGGAAGCCTTCGGCTTAGAAACATTAAATTAGAAGCTTTAGAATGAGGTTTGAAATAGTGTGGGCATAATAAGCGTTAGCAGAAAGGACCGCTTTCCTTTGCAAGTAGCAGAAAACGGGACTTCAACAAATAGGCCATTCGGTTTCTTCTATAGTGAGAAGTTTGGGGTTAAGTGGCTTATGTATTAACAGCCACTGAACGGTGCTGCTGTCTCTGGTTCTCTGGACAACTGTTGGCAGTCAGATCTTTAAAGCAGGAAGGAGGTGCTGGACAGCCCCAGAGACTGCCCCACTTGGGAGGAAAGCAGACCCTTCCCAGCAGTCCAGTGGATAGGTCCTCGCGTCCCTCTGACCAGAACTGTCACACATAGCTACAGGGCAGGCTGGACGTGGCCACAGCCATGCTGGGACCCTGTCCCATGGGAATCGAGGCTGGGACTTGTGTTAGTGTGATGTGAAGTCAGCGTAGAGAAACACTGACTCAGACCCGTTCATCACCGGGCACAGTGACAAAACAGAATCGGTCTGTGAGTGAGGAGCGAGTCAGGAACGGACATTAGGTAGGTCATGAGCAACGCCTAAGGCAGAGGCTGTCATCACTTGGGGGAGTTTGCCATCGCATCAGTTGACCTCTGGTTGTCCGCGGCACTCGCCTGCACTTGACCCTTACTCCCTCCATAGCCCTTTATCCTTTTCTGTGGTGACCCGGGTTGCTAGGCAGACAGTCCTGTCTTGCTTCTGGAGAGAAAAACCTTCTATGTCCCTGGCATATGGCACAGTATCCTGCACACAGCAGGTGCTTCCAGATCGAATTGGAAGTGCTTCCCCTCCCCCATCCCTTCCTTCTAGAAGCTTCCAGGAGATGAGGTCTTCAGGATTGTTAAGGGGGTGGTCCCATTGGCAGGACTGCACCCTTGCATTAGATTGTGCCCTCTGCCTTTTTTTCTGGGTCCCCGTTTAGTAATTCACACCTGTGTCCCCTCCGGGATGTAGTGTCAGGACTTCTCTCGGATAACCTTTAGTACTTGAGGGGTTATGGGCTAAGCCGTGCCCTGTGGGCCTGGCGAGCTTCAGTCAGGCAGATGGAGTGAGTGTTTGAACGGAGACAGAGGCTGCGTCATTTAGGAATCTGGTTTGTGGGCAACACCTGTGCCTGCCCTCCCCTCGGTTTCCCTGCAGAAGCACCGAGCATTGAGACTGGGGGTGGGGGTGGGGAATGCTCATGGGGTGGACACACCTGCTCCCTTTCTTTGCCTCCCACAGTCCTCTGGTGAGGCCTGTTCACGGATAAGTCTGTCACCTGCACTAGGTGGCTTAGGACTGTTTCACGGTACCTGGCGTTGGGAAGAAGTCTCCTGACGACTTGTTGCACGATTATAGATAGAGCTTTATATTATATCATAGAGGATTCTAGATAGAAGATTGTAGAAAGAGGTTCTCCTTCCCTTCCTTTGTGCCTTCACTTGAGGCCCAGGGCTGTGGGGGGTGAAGCAGGTGTCTTGCTTTCTCATGATTTAGTTCATTTTGTCCCACAGCCCCCCCGGGACTGCTGGTTCGAAAACACACAGAGTCCTGGGGGCTTAGAGGATTGAACTGGGGCACGAAGCAAAACTGGAAAGGTAGCCCCAAGACAATTGCTTCACTAGCTCTCCAAGCTAGAGGTTGCTTTCTGAAGAACATATGTGTTTGACTCACCCGTGGCTTCTCAGGTGGAGGCTGTCTGAGCATATTTAGGTCAGGGAACTGCCTTCCTCTTGAAAATCTTTCCTGTCAAGTCTCATGACCACAGCGGAGCCTGCGATGGAAGAGGGGGTGTTGCCTAGAAAACCCCCGTCTGGAGCCGTCCACCCTGGCCCGGCTCCAGCTCTCTCTTTCCCAGGAAGCTTTGTGCATACCTCCTGGTCACATCCGTCTCTCCTTTCCCTGCATACTCGTACTTAGTGCCAGGGCAGTGACAGCCGGTGATGTTATCTAAGGGGGTGCTGACTGCACTGTACTTTGGACGGGCTCACCGGTCCCAGGCTGGCACTCACATCCATCACCGAGGCCAGACACGGATGGCATTTGGTCTCAGCCTGGGCCTGAGGCTCCCACCCGCAGCCTCTTGTCAGGCCTCGGACTCCGTAGCTCCAGTGGAGTCAAGGAAGGGCAGGGAGCCCTGAGCTCCCAGCTGTGGCCCTGTCATCTCTGGCCTCCTTGGGAACAGCTCCACTTGTGGTCTGGGGCAGACTTGTTTGTTTGTATCTGAAGTTCCCCGACTCTGAGTTTGACGTCAGGGCAGGGTTGCTGGTGGGAGGCCTGGCGGGGAGATTGTCTCCGCACAAATGCACACGGCTGGCAGCTTCCCCAGGAAAGCACAGGCGCGGGACAGAGCCGGGCCGAGGATGGCTGGTTGCAAAATGCCCAGCCCGGGAACTGAGGTCACTTTCTCTTCTCCTCGCCCCACTGGCTTGGCACTCTTGCTTTCTCTGCCCCTTGCTCGCCAAGAACAGCCCCACTGGGTCCCCTCGAGGGCTCCGGGAGGCTCAGCAGTGCTGGGGACCCAGGGCTGCCTCTGGTGCTCTTGGAGCTGAGTGCTGTGGTCGGCCTGTGCCTGTGTGTGGAGCTGTCAGCTGCGTCACAACCTCCAGAGGCCTCCTTACATTCTCAGAAATCATTTTGCAACACATTGGCCATGGCAGCCAGAGCAGACGCCTTAGCTGGCTGGGCTGGCAGGAAGTCCGCAGAAGTGCACTCTGGCTTTGGGGAGGGGGTAGGAAAAATAAGAGGAACAGCCCCAAGGCCTGGGCAGGGCCAGAGGTGCCTGGGAAGGAGCAGCAGTTTCAGGAACCATCTAGGGAAGATGGGAGTAAGTCTCAAGAGCTTTAGCAACTCCCTGAAGTTTGGGATGGGGTGGACAGGGGCTTGGCACTAGCAAAGCCTGCTGTCAGCATCTTCTTAAAGAGTACGGTGTTGCCCACATGGAGGAGGGAGTCAGGGTCCCATAGGTGTCGGCTAGCTGGAGGCTGGTCCAAAGTGGCCATCCTGGTGCCTCTCACCTCATTCTGCAAAGAATCTGGGATATCCTTGAAAGGGGTGTCTCTAGGTACTGGCAGGTTTTTTTTGTTTTGTTTTGTTTTTTTGTTTTTGTTTTTTTTTTACAGATTTTTATTTATTTATTTGTCAGAGACAGAGCACAAGCAGGGGGAGAGGCAGGCAGAGGGAGAAACAGGCTCACCGCTGAACAGGGAACGCGATGCGGGACTCGATCCCAGGAACCTGAGCTGAAGGCAGACGCTTAACTGACTGAGCCACCCAGGCGTCCCAGGGTGGTGGCTAGTTTTAGTGAATTCAGAGCTGGTTTGGAGCCAGGGATCGGGTGTAGCCCAGATGATAGGTTTTGCAAATTAGGATCAGAGCTGGTGGCCCGCTTGAGTGACTGGACACATTTGGAGAGTGGGGAAGTCTGTGGCATTTATTCAGAGGATTTACCACCCGTAGCAGGCTGGGCATTGCTGGGTTTGGGGCTTCTGACCACAAGAGGGGTAGGCCCTGCCCCTGGCATCTCACGCTGGCCAGGACTGCTCGATGAGCTGGGGGGTGGGTAGCGGGAGTCATTATTCTGGGAGATGGTATGGCACAGCGTTGGGTTGAGGTCTGAACACCTTCTCTAACCACGGGCTTCAGGAAAGTTACAAAGCTCCTGGTGCACCAGCTTCCTCATTTGTGAGATGCAAATAGTGAAATACACCCCTAAGGCTCATGGGTTTAGCATATGTGGTTTGACAGTTTGCGAGTGACCCTGAGCGATGGGCCATACTCGCCAGCGTGCTGAGGCTGGGCTCAGAATCACAGACGGCTGTGTGCAGGGTGGGCGGGCGTCCCTTAGTCAGTGAGTGAGCCAGGCCCGCTGCCCAGCATCCACGTCTCGGCACAGCTCTGATTTTCTCGACTTGATGTTGAGTACACAGTACTTCCCACCAAGAGTCCAGAAGGGTCTGTGGTGTCCTCATTTACGCTCGACTGTGTTTTGTGGGGAGAATGATAGATGCTGAGGCACATTGCCAGCTTTGGGGTTATGTGAAGGTTGGGACAGCACTCCTGTGCGTTCAGGGGTCTGCAATTCCTACCTCCTGGACTTTTCATTGAGAATCCAGGGAGAGAAAGTGATAAGTTACTATGTAAATAGAAGAGCTCGTGCTAACTACTAGGGTTGATAATTGAATAATGACATGATAGCATGATAGGTATAATTGAGAGAGCCCGTTGCTGTGCCCGGGAATCTGGCGTCCATCCCTGTCTGTGCCTGGGATTCATGTGTCCATTTATCTTTCAGCCTCTGTCACATTTGTCCCTGTAGACTGTACCGCCTGCCCTGCTTGAGCCCTGAAAACCTGTGACACTGAGAAGGCAAGCATCTGCTCGGTGGCCAATGCCGGAGGCAGAGTTAGGGTTACAGATGTCTTGACATCTGTCTGCTTCCATAGCCCGGATCACAGATTTGGGGTCAACCAAATGGGGACCTCCCCATCCCAGGCCATGCACAGTTAGGGGATAGGTGACTTTTTTTTTTTTTTTTTGCAAAGCCAGTTGTCTGCAAAGCCATGTTTTCTGCAGGGGTGCAAAAGCCTGCATAAAGAGTAAATCCAGATGCCGAAAGTCTTGAAGCTCGTCCTCCTGTGCTTGCAGGCTGAGCAGGGCTGAGGCTAGGAGCGTCCTGTTCAGTGAGCAGTTCACCTGTGCTGGCTGTCGGCCCGAGCACCTTGCGTGCATGAATCCCACCTCGAGTTTTCGGCGGTGCTATGGAGCATGCGCGGTTTCCTCCAGTCTGCGGGTGAGGAAGCTAAGATGAAGTAAACTAGGCACGGCCGCATGGCGGGGAAGTGAGAACACCAGGGCTGGCACTTCGGTCTGCCTGGCTGCTACGCCTGTGCTTCCCTCTCCGGGTGATGGAACAGTGGACAATGGGAGGTGTGGCCCCCGACCACTTGGAACAGGTGCCGGGGTACAGGGAGGCGTGGGCGCCTGTGTGACCACGGGTAGGATGTTTGCCCGGTCATTACCAGCGCACCGCCCCGCCGGTCAGGCACAACGGCTGGCCCCCGTCCCACTGCCCTGTGGGAGCCTGCGGGAGGTTTCTGCTGGGACGGCCATTTCAGCCAGCGTTGACCTCTCTCTTTTGGGGGCAGGCAGCTACCTGCCCACCCACTGTGGCTGCTTCCAAGGCACGTTGGTACTCTTGCTGCAGAGGAGCGCGTGTCCCAGGTCAGCCGGGCTCGGGTTGCCTGGGACAGCTGGGATGCTCTCTGAAGGGTGAACTTGGGAGCGGTGGATGCCTAACACAGAGGCACGTTGGGACGAGCTTTGAGCAGAGCAGACGTGGAAGGTCTCTCAGGTTCCTGGGCCCCTTGAGTTCTGGGAGCAGCTTCCCGTTCCTGCGGAAGTTTCTCTCTCCTGGTGGCATGTACTTTGGGAGCTCTGACAGGTGTCTACTCTCCAGAGATGTCTAACAGCTCCTGCCTCAACAGAAGCCATGCTTATGGCAACCTCGGTTTGGGAGGCCCGTGTTGGAGTCATGCTAGAGCAGCCGGAGG
Source organism: Ursus maritimus (assembly GCF_017311325.1). Classification (NCBI taxonomy): domain Eukaryota; kingdom Metazoa; phylum Chordata; class Mammalia; order Carnivora; family Ursidae; genus Ursus; species Ursus maritimus. The sequence goes on from NW_024424897.1 coordinate 40,478,744, forward strand.
GGTGACAGTCTATTATATCTGCGTTGGTCGGGATGCCAGATGAGACAGGGGCACTCCGGAGTTGATGCCTGCCCCCCCCCCCGCTCCGGCCACGCCCTCAGGTGCTGACGGTGGACGTGTGAGTGGCAGAGGGAGGGCTCGTGTTCGCTGGAGTCAACACGTGAGCCAGGTCCTGGCCCTCATGCCTTTAAAATAAATGTACCAGATCTGTGAGTTCCACCAGCATTGTCCTGAGGACCGATGCCAGCCGTCCGGGTCTTCTTTAACCCTGGTCTCTGAAACGGGTACAATCCCACCCACATCTGCCCTGTTGCCCAGAGAGGCTGTAAGAGAACCCGAAGGCTTGGCTTGGTGAGGACGCCGCCACCGAGCACGTGTTTTCCTTCTTCCAGGCGCTTTGCTGAACATTTTACCTCCCTGTTTTCTCACGTGAATTCCCACGACAGCCTTTTGAGGCTGATCGGTCCCATTTTACAGGCGGTAAAACTAAGGTTGACAGGCTAAATCTGCGTCCCCTCGCAGAGGGAGTGTGGTGGCAAGGGGCTGAGAGGCCAGGCCCATCTGTCTTGAGCCCGAGTGCTGCCTCTTGGATATGGTTGGAGTAACCAACAGTAATGTAGTAGGACCTGTCATTTTTTTCCCCCCTTATTCCAAGCAGTTTTATATATGGTGACTCACTTGGCCCCAACTTGCATAAAATGATACCCTTTTTATAGGTGGTGAGATTGAAGCTGAGCTAAGGGGGATTTCCCCCAAGATCCTTGATCTGGGGGGACACTTAGTAAGTGCCTCCTGTGTACCCTTGTGGCTGGTCCTGCCTACCAGCTGTTAAGCCAGGCTGAATGTCGGGGCAGGGGTGGGACACACATTCAGTGAAGCAAAAGAATATTGGGGGTGGGGGTTGAGACTTCACTTCCAGCCCAGGGTCCTCCCTGGTGGCCCCAGAGCCAATGACTCTTTCCCTCTTGCTGCTGGTCCCTTTTCTGAAACCCCAGGTGCTTTCCTATTCCGGAAAATTTATATCTTGTGGTTTTGTGGTTAAGAAAAAATGACACTGCCCCTGAACGGTCTCCTTGTCGGCCCCTGGAGCTGGGCTGGCAGGCCCCCCACTGCGGTTTGTCTGGGAAAGTAGCCCCCGGGTGCTTCTGCGACTGTGGCCAACTTTCCAAAAAGTGAGGTGGACTTGTCTCGCTCAGCTGGAAGCTGGTACACCCTGGGTCCGTGCATCCTTTGTGAATCAGAATAGCTTGGCGACTTTAGCAGAAACCAAACCTGTAGCTGTCCTTTCTTTACAAGCTCCGGGGGAGAGCAGCCGCCGGGACATCAGACCTGCTGGCAGGTGGGTCACCACGCACTGGGTGTCTCCCCCTGGCCTTGTCTCAGCACAGCCGGCCAGGCGTATGGGTGGCTAACTGGGCGTAGTGAGGAGTCCCTTCAAGTTCTGCATCGTCCTCCCCATGGGACTGCTCCGTGCCGTCTAACGGGGATCTCCAGCAGCCTTTAAGAAAAGAAGCCACGTGTTCCCCTTCTGGGGAACTTGCCTTGCTTTTTGAGACTCTCAAGCCCCCCGGGTGACTGCTTGTGCAGTTGGCCTTTGTTTTCTGCGATCCTTCTGGTAAACGTGCGTACCTGTCAGGCCTGCAAGATGTCTCGTGTGTTCATGTGTCCATTCATCCAGCAAAGGTTCCACAGGGACAAACCGTGTGTCCCAGGGGCCCTGCTGGTTCCTAGTGGGGGCCCAGAGCACAGACACGCACCTGATCTCGTGGAGTGTACAGTCTAAGGAGGGAGACAGACGGGCACAATATGAGAACTTGGGTGCGTGCTCTGGTGGGGGAGGCGGGCAGGGGGAGGCTGAGGAGCAGGACTGAAGGGCGTGGGTGGTGCTCCCTGGAAGGATGGAGTTATAAGCTGAGCTGTGGCCCAGGGGTCACGGGAAGAGCCTTCTGGGCAGAGGGCCTTGAGGCCAAAAGGGGCTGGATATGCGGGAGGGGGCTGAAGTCGAGAAAGCTTCAACCCTGGCTCATTGTGGAGGCCAGATTGGCCAGTCTTCATGTTGACCTGTGGTGGCCAAAGTGGTGTGTAGAGTGGACGTGTTCTTAACTGGCTCCCAGGGGCCTGGCCCTCAGTTCTCACGCCCGTGGCGGACGGCCCTCCCTGCTGCTGCTGTGAGTGCCTGCAGCCCGACCTGTCTCATGCGGAAAAGAACGGTTTTGAGTCCGTCCAGTTATCTGATGCTTGGCCCTGTCTTTGGTCAGCTCTTCGAAGCTGTGGTTGGAGAGCAGCTTGGATGGAGGGGAAGAGCGTCTGTGAGAAGTGCCTCAACGCGGGGATGAGGCCCGTGTGTGTCCTTGCCTCTTTCCTTCCTCAAGCCATGGTGAGCACATTGTATACCGTAGTAGGCGTATGGGGACAGTCCCGCATGAGGTGGACACAGTCCCTGCCCCGATAGGTACTGATTTAGGGACTTATGTAGTCTTGGGGCTTTTCTGTACCATCGTTCAGTCCTCCCAACAGACCATGGGCTCGATGTCGCCACGCCTGTTGTACAGATGAGAGAACCACAACTCAGAAAAATGAACCAACTTCCCCGACGTCACGTAACTGTTAAGTGGCAGAACCTGCATTTGAACCCCGATGCGGTTCAGCTCCGGAGCCTGGTGCTGTGTCTGCCGCCCTGCGAACTCACATCTGTTGGGGGCGACCGGGTCAGAAGTGCGAATATGAGGCCTCCGTGACAAGGGCTGCCTTAGCGGTGTAGACCCCGTGTACACAAGGGGAGACGGGGATTACGAGTAGGCCTGAGAAGTCTTACCCAGTTCCCCAGCCTGAGGACACTGGCTGGAGGAGGAGGGGACTGCAGGCGTTGGAGCAGAGGCCCAGGGGTAGGACAGTACTGGAAGTCTTGGGGAAATAGCTCCTAGATGAGTGTGCACCTGCAGGGCAGTGTGGACCGGGGCTGGAGTGGAGTGGAGATGAGCCTGGGAAGGAAGGTTGGGGGCCCTGATTTTGGATCTGGCCTCTGGTCACCCTGGGAGGGATGGATCGTTGTGGGGGGAAGCTGGACGAGGGACACGAGTGCCTTTACCTAACTCTATAGGATAAAGTGGCACCCACACCTTCTGGTGTGTTCACCGTGGCTGAAGGTGTTCCCCGGGGCTTAGTCCCACGGTGGGACAGCGAAAGCACCTCTTGCAGGATGACGCGGGCTTGCCAGCCTCAGCAAGGAGTGTTCCATGAGCAGTGGTGCGCAGGGGCGTGAAGAGTGTTTATTAGCGGCGTCAGCTTGGGGTACACGTACGGCACGTGCTTCAGGAAGGCCGGGCTTTGCCTCCGTGTCCGTGTCTCTGTCGAAACTGGGAATTGGGAATAATTTTTGTTCTGACTTGCTGTTCCCTCCCTAGCATTTGTGCCCACTTGCCACTGAGCCCTCTGAGAGTGGCAGGACTTAACAGTGCTCAGGGCCACATGAGGGGGCCGGTGCCCTTCAGTTTGCGAGCCCAGGACCGAGGCTTCTAGGGGACATTTCAGAAAGGCCGATAGAGAAGCAATGGTTTTGTTGTCCGTGTGGGTCTCGTTTCATGCCTCACAAGGATTCTTTTTTTCTTTTTTAAGATTTTATTTATTTATTTGAGAGAGAAAGAGAAAGAGCATGAGCGAGGGTAGGGGAGGGTAGGGCAGAGGGAGAGGGAGAAGCAGACAAGGTGACAAGGGAGCCTCATGTAGGTCTGGATTCCCGGACCCTGGGATCATGACCTGAGCCAAAGGCAGATGCTTAATGGACGGAGCCACCCAGGCGTCCTACAAGGATTCTTTACCTGGGGTCTGTGGATGAATTCAGGGGGTCCATGAGTTTGGAGGGGAAAAAAGTGGAACCTTTAGTTTCACTAACCTTAACTGGAATTTAATATGTTACTCAGTTTGGATGTAGGCAACAAGGCCCATTTGTGTGACTCGGTCACTGGCAAAAAGCACAGCTGTTTGCATATTACGTTACAGTCGTGGCGATATCTAAAAAAGTAGTTTATGCTTGTCACAACTTCAAAGCTATGCTGGTTATGAGACCCGCGGCCAGCTATTGTTTCATGCTGTAATAAAGAAGGGCTTTTAGGGGCGCCTGGGTGGCTCAACTGGTTAGGCATCCGACTTAATTTCTGCTCAGATCATGATCTCAGGGTCATGGGGTTCCAGCCCCATGTCAGGCTCCGTGCTCAGCAGGGAGTCCCCTTGGGGCTCTCCCTCTGCCCCTCCCCCTGCTCACGCCCCTCCCCCACCTCTCAAATAAATAAATAAATCTTTAAAGAAGGAAAGGCGGCCTTTTATTTTAGTACTCTATCACAGGTCTTTTTTTTTTTTTTTTAAGATTTTATTTATTTGACGCAGAGAAAGCACACAAGCAGGGGGAGAGGCAGAGGGAGAGGGAGAAGCAGGCTCCCCACACGGGGCCCGATCCCAGGAGCAGACGCCCAACAGACTGAGCCACCCAGGTGCCCCCTCTATCACCATTCTAAATAATATTTTGAGAAACGTGTTTAAATATAGTTGGTTTCTTTATAATCCTAAGTGTTTCATTTGAAGCATTATTCTTAGAAAGGGACCGGGGACCTCCCTAGACTGCTGGAGGGTTCTGTGGTCCCTAAATGGCCAAGACTCCTATTACCAATTTGGGAGCCTTTCTAGATATTTGAAATGTTATATCATTAATTATTATTACTTTTTAGTATTGTGAGTAACAAAGAGAGTCCTTACCCTTTAGAGAAATCCGCTGCGAAATTTGCAGATGAGGAAGGAAGGAATTAACAAGGAAAACCCTTGAGGAGAGGTGGAACTGGGAAGTGGCTCCGCCCGGCGGGGTCCCTGCACAGGACTTTGAAGGTGGTGCATGCCTCTGGGGAAGCTTGAAAGTCACCAAGAGGAGGCCGTTAGAGTTTCGCCAACGTGACAGGAGCCCTCACGGGGTCCCTGGGGCCCTGGATGTCAGCTGAGCCTGGCAGCTGCCTGGTCCTCCTCTCGGGGCTGTGAGCTCATTTCCATTGGTTCTGCTCACCCTTCTTCTAACCAGCCCTGAGCCGTGACCGAGGTTGGGTGGGGGCCTCCCCTGCACATCCCGCATTCCTCAGTACTGTGCAGGCACCTGGTTGGAGCCCAGGGTTTGTCAAAGAGAGCATCAGGCTGAGCTAAGCCAGGCTGTCCTCCTTTAAACTCACCTTGAGATTTTAGCCTTTTGAGAGGCTTTTGAAAACTGTAGACACCGTTCCTCTGGAAAATGCACGGACTCGTACTCTGAAATTTGCATACATTTTAGGGTGTGCTTCTTGAAAGCCTACTGGTGAGCCCAGGTCAAGGACCTTGGCCAGTCATGCCACATCCCAACAGGCATGGCCGGCACCTGGCATGCTCGCGTGTGCCAGGCACACACCGAGTGCTTCATTTCTTCTCAGCCTCCCTGAGAGGGAGGTTCACGGTTTGTTTGTTTGTTTGTTTGTTTTTTAGATTTTATTTATTTATTTGGCAGAGAGAGACACAGCCAGCAAGAGAGGGAACACAAGCAGGGGGAGTGGGAGAGGAAGAAGCAGGCTCCCAGCAGAGCAGGGAGCCCGATGCGGGGCTCGATCCCAGGACCCTGGGATCACACCCTGAGCCGAAGGCAGACGCTTAACGACTGAGCCACCCAGGGGCCCCAGGAGGTTCTGTTGTTATCCCATTTTCTGGAAGAGGCAACTGAGGCTTTTCTGGGTATGGGGGTTCAGTAACTTGTCCAAGGTTACAGGGCTAGGGGGTGCCTGACCCCCAGATCCCAACCCAAGCAGTCTGATTCTAGGTGGGAAGTCTCCTAAGTGGGAGACTCATTCTCTCCAAACCCCCACGTCTTCCATACGCTCACCTACTGACTCCTGCCCAACCCCTCCTCAGGCAGGAAGCCCTTCTTCTTTTTTTTTAATAAAGATTTTTATTTATTTATTTGACAGAAATAGTGAGAGAGAGAGAGAGAGAGCACAAGCAGGGAGAGCATCAGGGAGAGGGAGAAGCAGGCTCCCCTCTGAGCAGGGAGCCTGGCGCAGGGCTCGATCCCAGGACCCTGGGATCATGACCTGACCTGAAGGCAGATGCTTAACCAACTGAGCCACCCAGGCGCCCCCGGGAAGCGAGCCGGCTCCTGGGGATAGTGCTTGGGGCGGCCCGAATGAACCGGCCTTTTCTTTCCTGGGCTCCCACAGGCGAAGCTGGTCCGCTACATTTGCAAGCAGCAGCAGTGCAAACTGAGCGTGGCCCCTGGCGAGAGGACCTCGGAGCTCAACAGCTACCCTCGCTTCAGTGACTGGCTGTGTACCTTCAATGTGAGGCCGGAGGTGGTGCAGGTAAGCGGGTTGTGGGACCTGGGGCGGGGAGAGGGGGGAATGGTTGGGTGGGGGCTTGTTAAGCAGAGGGACCACACACAAAGCCAGGAACTAGCTCTGCTGGGACTGTGACCGAAAGGCCATGCTCTCTACTGTCACAGAGGGGACCCGGGAGGACAGCGGCCTTGGGAGGGACCCAGGGTAAGTGTGGCTGTAGCCTGTGTCCTGGTGCCACTGCTTAATGAGCTGGACAGCCTGACCACACTGATGGTTCATTGATTCCCCACATAAGGACAGCCCGCCAACATTTCTGGAAACATTGGCTGTGTGACAGGCACCGTGCTAAACACTTTGTCTAGATAATCTCACTTAATTCTCGCAAAACCCCGCGAAGGAATTACTGTCACTATTGCTATTTCATACTCGAGGAGGTTAAAGCACAGAGTGGGTACGTGACTTGTTTGAAGTCCTGCAGCTAGCAAGGGATCACTTTGGGATTTGGAAACAAGAGTCTGAGTTTAGTTTTCTCTTGTGTCTGCTGTAATGCACTCTTTTTCCTCCTCGGTTCCCTCTTCCTATCCATCCAGCCTACACCCCCGCCCTCCCCAACGAAATAACTCATCAGCCAGTGAGCGTGGAGAGTGTGTCCTATGCCAGGTGTCGGGGGCACAGGACAGCTCTCGTGAGGCATCAGTAAATGAGTGCATAGCAGGTGTAGTTCACTCAGTCAGGTCTTTTAAATCCCTTTGGTTCTAAAATTAAAAAGATTGCTCTTGCTATTGTTTTAAAAGCAATATGATTATTTATAGACACTTCAGAAAACAGAGGAGGAAAAAAAATCGCATGTATATTCCCACTACTCAGTGAAAGTCCACTATCATTAAGAGTTTGCTATTTCCTTCTAGTTCCCCCCCCCACCCCCCGCTAACACGTAAGTCTTTTTAAAATTTCTAATGGGTCAGACCCGTGCCGTAAGGTAGTTACTAGCCAGCGTGGCTTTTATGTACTTGGAATGTGGCAGATCCGCACTGAGATGTGCTGTGATTTCAAAGATAGAAATCCAGAGAGTTGCTGAATTCTGAAGACTTCATACAGAAAAAAAGTAACATATTAATAACTTTTCATGTTTAGTATACATCCAAGATGACACTATTTTGGGTATATATATATATTTTTTAAGATTTTTTTATTTATTAATTTGACGGAGAGAGACAGCCAGCGAGAGAGGGAACACAAGCAGGGGGAGTGGGAGAGGAAGAAGCAGGCTCCCAGCAGAGGAGCCTGACGTGGGGCTCGATCCCAGAACGCCGGGATCACGCCCTGAGCCGAAGGCAGACGCTTAACGACTGCGCCACCCAGGCGCCCCTATTTTGGGTATATTAAGCTAAATAAAATGTTGTTAAAAATAATTTCATATATACTCAGTTTTTTAAATGTGACGACTCAAACCTTTAAGTATGTGGCTTGCATTAAATTTCTCTTGGGCAGCCCTGGTTTAAACCATCCCAAATAAACAGTTTGGATTTGCTCTTGCTAACCAGCATGTTTTCTTCGTACTGGCACACTTAATAACCACCCCCCCCCCTTTAAGTAGCTGCTTGGTGTTCGATAGCATTATGGGATGTGGTTTATCAGCCAGAGGCTCATCCCAGTCCTTGCCTATTATACGTAACACAGCGGTTAATATGATTTATGCAGCTCTTTGTATATTTAGGAATTTTCCCTGGGAGAGATTTCCTGGACAGGAAGTGACGCGATCATTAAAGGTCCTGTCATGGGGAGGAGGAGTGGGAGTACATGGGGGTAAATGGGGGGGAACCCATGGGGTGCTGTTAACACGTCACATGTGTCTGGCCTGGCCTGGCTCTGGCAGCCCTCATATTTGTGGTGCAGGCCAGCAGTTACAAAGCTGCCAGGAAGGGGAGCCTGGGTGGCTCAGGGGTTAAGTGTCTGCCTTTGGCTCAGGTCATGATCCTAGGGTCCCAGGATCGAGCCCCGGGTCGGGCTCCCTGCTCAGTGGGAAGCCTGCTTCTCCCTCTCCCATTCTCCCTGCTTGTGTTCCCTCCTCTCTGTCAAATAAATAAATAAAATCTTAAAAAAAAAAAAAAAAGCAAAGCTGGCAGGAAGGAGCTGGTCTTTGTGAAGGTTGAGGGAGCCTACCCTGTGAGATGGAGTTTCCTGGGGCTTTATTAACACTTACACACGCACATGTGTGCGAGGAGCCACGTCTCCCCACCCACCTGTCTAACACCTTCCTGCCACCCAGGAAGGAGATCTCAACAACATGTAATGGTTGTCTGTGGTGACGTGTTTAAAATCATGGACTTGGGAGCTAGGGAGAGTTGAGTGGTCACCCCTGCCCCCCAGCCAACCCAGCCTTTACCGCGCCCCTCCCCTAGTCTCAGAGACAGAAAGCAGCCTCTCCTCACAGCTGCGTCTGTAGCTTGCAGTGGAGGGTGCCGGGGCCCCACAGAGGTAGTGACTTGCCCAGCGTCTCACTAGCGTCATCCCTAACTTGACAGACGAGGACCATGGGTTCAGAGCGGCCGAAGGGCTCTGTGACGGTCCAGAGCTGGTAACAGGGATGCTCTCGAGGTTCAGACCCGGGCCTGCTGGGCTCCAGACTGTGCGTTGTAACTTCTTCCGAGGGCCCGAGCCACCTCTGGCGGATGGCTTAGCTGCTCAGGGCCTTTCCTTGGATCTGCAGAGATCTGGAGTGTGCCGGACACCTGGTTCCACCCAGGTCCGTCTGGGAGAGAGGAGCCAGGTGTGCCCATCGCAGAAGCCAGGACCACGGAGGCTGGCTGCAGGGGCGTATAGGCCCCTGGAGAGCCCCATGGGGGCAGCTGGGACAGGGGTCTTCCTGCCAGGCCCAGAGGCATAGCAGCTACTGAGCCAGGTGGTGTTTGAGTCATGCGGTCGGGAGTGAGGTGTCAGCGCTGGCGGTAAGGGAGGGGTCAGGCAGGTGGGAGGGCCCAAGAGCCAGACGGGGTTTGGGAACCAGGCTGCTACCCGGCCCGGGGGACTGGGGTAGACATAGAGCAGAGAGCTCGGTGGGAATGATGGGCTCAGGGTGAAAGAGTAGGAGTGTCTCCAGCTGCCCAGGGACCTCCCCGGTGACCTGGAGATCATGACGCAGCTCAGAAATGAGCATGTTTCAGGCCGAGCTGTTGTTCTTCCCCTTCCATTCACAGAGATATATTTTCTTCCCACCCCTGCCCATCTCAGAGAATGGTGGCATCATCCACCCAGTTGCTCAAGCCACAACCCAAGAGGCCGTCCCTGAGTCTTCCCTTGCCCTCCCTCACATGTGCAAGCCCTTCGCTAGCCCTGTGGGCTACGCCCCCCCAGATCTGCAGACCTGTCCCGCTCTCCATCCCCAGCGCCAGCACCACCACGGTCAAGGCCAGCATACCTCTCTTGCCTGAACTCTTGCAGCAGCCCCTTAGCTGTCTCCCTACTGTATCATTCCCCTTCCACACAGCAGCCAGAGTGCCCACTAAGAAACATAAACTGGATCGTGTCATTTTCCAGTGCTTCCTGTTTCTTTCCGAATAAATGCCAGATTCCTCACCCACTTGGGCCTCTGTTGGCCTCTCTGACCTCATCTCTCTCGCCCTCCTCTTTGCTCGCTCCGGTCTGACCTTCGCACTCCCTCTTCCTCTCCCTGGAGTGCTTTCTCCTCGGACATCACTGTAGCACCAGGTCCATTGTCACCTCGTCTGAGCAGTCTTCCCTGAGAACCTGATCTAAAGATCACTCCTATCCCTTGTTTTCTACCAGTGCATCTTGGCTGATTTTTCTCGATGACACCGACCACTTCCTGGAGTGTATCTAACTTATTTGTTGTGTGTGGTCTGTCTGCTGGCTCCCACTGGAAACCTCCCATATGGAATAGCTCCATAACAACCCACTGAGTGCTGGGCTTGTTGTGACAGTCGCGAGGGAGGAGGGGTGAATCTCATCGTTTCGTCGTGGATGTCCCAGGGGTCGAGGGTTTGGTCCTGAGTGGGTGGTGACACAGGTTACTTCGAGGTCTGGCTTTTCATGCCCTGCAAGAGAAGCCCCTTTAGAATCATAGCCCCAAAGATTCATTCACCTCCCCAGCTCTGCTCAGCTCCTCACGAGTCGGCCTCTGGGAAGAGCCCTGGGAAAGTTGGTGCCCTTGGGAAGGCTGGGACAAGCCAGTGCCCCAAGGAGTCCTTGGGCCTGTTTGGCACTCCTCTTCTGACCATACCAACATGCCTCACTCATAAAGGGCCTGTGCTTCCGGGGAGCCTGACTAGCCCTTTGCTGTGAGGCCTCTGTAGTCTTGTTCCGGGCTGCGCCATGACCTCTGCGCCTCTTGTGCTCTGAAGCACTTGGCGAGGGTCAAGTGGAGGCACAGTAGTGCTCCCTGGGGTGGAGGAGAGAAAATTCAGGCAATTTCCTCACCTTTCGTCCTCGGCCACTGTTACTCCTGAGTGAGAGCCCGCCTCACAGAGACTGCTAGAGGTTTGCACACAGGTGGCTCGAAATAGCCATCTGGGGAGTGCAAAGAAGGGGAAGTCAAGGGAAGGCTGGGAGAGCAGGAGCGGGGTGGAGGCAGTTTTCTGAATCAAGAGGCCGTGGGAGTTGGCTCAAGGCCTAAGAAGGGCAGCAGAACAGAAGCTGGGCCCGGGTCTGCCTCCCACTCCCTTTCTGGTTCCAAAGCTCACTCATGGGCATGCTCAGTAGGAGTTTGGAGGAACTGAGGCCAAGGGGGTGGGAGCAGGACAGGGGTGGGCCAGCAGCTTTCTGCATGGGTTTTAAGAATCCCAAGGAATCATTGGCTGGGTATTCGTATGTCTTCCCCAGACTCTCCAGACCCCTTCTCTCAAGATTATTGTTTCTTCCCCTTAAATCTCAGGTTGGTTCTTAGCCCCGGGCCAGAGTATGCTGAAGGTTAGAAAGAAGGGCTGTTGCCATTAGTAACCCCTGCCGCGGCTGATCCGGGAGGGGGCTGCCTCCACGTGGCTCTGCTCCTGGAGTCTCTCCTTGTACCTGTGTGGGGGGCACAGCGATGGGGGCCCGGAGTTAGAGCCGCTCCCCGGCACAGGCTTCAGGGTGGGTCCTGGGGGTATGGGTCTGAGTTTTGGACTCTGACGCCCACCCTACCCTGCTCACCCTCGGCCCTGATGGGTCTTCTGTCTGCTTGTAGCTGGAATTGGTTCTAACACTTCCACCTGTCAGAGATTGGTGCAAAGCTCAGAAATCAAAGCTCCAAACAGCGTAAAAACCCATGCTTTGCTTAAAAACAGAAAAACAAAACAAACATGACCTCAGAGATAGAACCCTTTAGCTTCTGAATGTCATCTGAACGTTGCTTATTTTCTTAAATAAACATTTGATTTTGGAATTGTTTTAGTTTTACAGGAAAACTGCAGTGGTTGTACAAAGTTCCTGTAGACGGCCTTCACCCAGATCCCCCCATCGTTAACATCAGACGTTACCGTAGTACGTCTGTCAGAGCGGAGAACACAGTGTTGGTACACCACTGGGAACTGAATTCCAGACTCTCTTTGGATTTCACCAGTTTTTCCATTAGTGGCTTCTTTCGGTTCTAGGAGCCAATCCAGGATAGCACATTGTTCTTATTTACATACACATTTGTTTCCTTTTTATTTTTGTTTTTTATAGTTGCTAAAATGGGCTCGTACAGTATTTTTTAAGTCTTAATCTCAACTCTGTGTTAGTCATACAAATCCATCCCATTCCTCTCTCATGGTAGACTAGTTACGAGGGAAGATTTCCTCAAGCCAGCTTAGCAATGACTGTGTGAGGGGTTCCCATCTGCACACGTGGAGGCTTCAGCTTGTGCCCCAAGAGTCGGCGTGCCCGCTGCACGGCGCCTGGCCTATGGGAAGCCCTTGGCAAATACTTGCTGGGTGAGGGAGTGACTGAGGAATGAATGAAAGTCATCACAGGATGGAGGCTGGAGATGGAGACTTGAAAACAGGGTTCTATCTATGTGTCCCTTTTTTTTTTTTTTTTTTTTTTTTGCTGTGGTTGGATTGTTGGAGAAGGGATCTGAATCATGAAGTCTGGCAGTTTTCTTTGCTGAGCCGTCTGAAGGGCCCCAGCACTGGCGTAGCCCATGGTGGTGGGAGCTGTCCCTTCTGGCCTCTGCGTTCTCTGTTTATCTTGACCCTTCCGGGAAATAGTGCATTTCTGCTGCTTCAAGAGAGGGGTTGGATGTGGAAGTGGCCCGAGGCTAGTAGTGGCCTTTCCTGGTTTCTGGTGTGGATGAAGGGCCTCTGTTCTCCTTTCCTTTCTGAGTTAGGTCTCAGCCCCCTACAGCTCCAGACCCCAGTGGTGGGTGCTTCTGATATACATGACCTTTGATTTCTCTTCCTTCCTTCCTTTCTTTCTTTCTTTCTTTCTTTCTTTCTTTCTTTCTTTCTTTCTTTCTTTCTTTCTTTCTTTCTTTCTTTCTTTCTTTCTTTCTTTCTTTCTTTCTTTCTTTCTTTCTTTCTTTCTTTCTTTCTTTCTTTCTTTCTTTCTTTCTTTCTTTCTTTCTTTCTTTCTTTCTTTCTTTCTTTCTTTCTTTCTTTCTTTCTTTCTTTCTTTCTTTCAAGATTTTATTTATTTTTTTGACAGAGAGAGACAGCGAGAGAGGGAACACAAGCAGGGGGAGTGGGAGAGGAAGAAGCAGGCTCATAGCAGAGGAGCCTGATGTGGGGCTCGATCCCAGGACTCTGGGATCATGACCTGAGGCGAAGGCAGACGCTTAATGGCTGAGCCACCCAGGCGCCCCGGGACCTTTGATTTCTAACTCCGTTGGAGACAGACAGTCCGGAGACGCCTTTGTCTGTTTGCCCCAAAGCATCAGATCTCCATCTAGAGCGACGCTGTCCAGTAGATAGCAGCATTCTGTACTGCCCTACCCAACGGAGCACTTGAAATATGAGTGCAATGGGAAAGCCAACATTTAAATTTTGTTTTATTGTCATGAATTTTCACGTAAAGAGACATATGGCCCTCGCTGTATTGGGCAGTGCACGTCTGGAGCCTGCCCTGGCGGGACCCTGCGCTCACAGCCAAGAGGCTGGAAACACTCCCCCCACCCCAGGAGCTCCCAGGCTGCAGTGAGACTGGCCGAGAGTTGACACCAGGCGCCCTGACAGAAGGCAGCATGGGGTCTAGGGGAGCGAGCCGGCAAAGCCCACCTTGGGAGGTCGGAGAAGGACCAACAGCAGGGAGGACTTCCCTCAGAGCTGGGAGCTAGGCTGGCAGGAAGGGCAAGAGGGCGGGAACCGTAGCAGCAGAGCCCCTGAGGGCTGAGAGCGCTGGTCGGGCGTCCAGGAAGTGCTTGCAAAGGGCTTGGCCTGGGAAGGGACTGGCGAGCAAACGGTCCGTTCGTGGCCATCTTCATGTGGGGGGATTTATCTGGAGACCAGTGCAGTGCCTGTGTGTGCACCAGAGGGGAGAGAGAGCATTAGAATTGTTTTCGGGAAGCTAAAACCCCTGCCGGCGAGGAGCCTGGGTTTATCATGAGGACAGTGAAAGGTGAGACCGCGCTGGTGTGGGAACGCGGGGCACCTCGTGGAGGGGGGCCCTCGGGCCTGGCACCGCGCAGGACAGTGATGCGGAGGCAGGGAGGGTGCCTTCGCCCTCCCCAGACACCTAGAGTCACACACCGTGGCTCTTTCCACCCCCACCCCCCAGATCTTCCACAGGTTAAAAGTCGCAGCTGGGGGGAAGTGATTTCAGAGCCTGCTGGCATGGAGCCATTTTGTTTTCCTTAGCAATTTCCCCGCTGGAAGTTGCTAGAGGAAGTGGCGAGCGCTGGCTGGGATCAGTCCTAGCCGCAAGAGGTGGGCGCTGCAGAGGCCGGGATTCCAGGGCGCGAGCCACAGGCCTCAGGCCCCCCGACGGAGCTCTTGCTGCTGGCATTTTCTGAACTGAAGATGCAGGCGGGTCCGGTAAGGGGTTTTTGTTAAGGCCCTGACGGGGCAGGTTTCTCTTTCCCCTTTCCTCTCCTACCCTCGCACTCCCGTGTTTAAAACCAGGCCTTCTCTTGGGATGGGCAAGAGAGCTACCCGAGGTCTGCCACCGGCCTGGTTCCGCGTGGGCTGGGAGTGGCCGTGGCCCCGTGTGGGCCCTGGCGGGTGGGCCGTGTGAAGCCAGAGGCCGTGGGAGAGTGAACCAGAAAAGTGAGCTGCTATTTGGCTCCTGGGTTCAGCTTGCATGCGCGTGAATCCTACTGCCCTTCCGCCCAGCCTGTGCTCCTGTCCATCTTCCTGTCATCCCCACCCTCTCCCCGGGGAGCCAGAGGCCCCACTGTTCAGCGGCCTTGCTCTTGGCAGCTGGGAGCGGCGTCTGAGGGCAGCGCACGCTCTCACCGGGCTGCGTGGAGGGATCTGCGTCAGCTTGTGGGCCCCGGTGGCCCGGGGCTGCCCTGCGGCTGAGGATTGGAGGTGTCAGTACCAGCCCAGCGGGGTGGGGAGATGGAGGCCTGGGGGTGGGCTGGCGTGCCCACGTCACCCAACCAGGCAGGAGAAGAGCTGGAGGTGGGACATGGGAGGAAGGTGGCGTTTTGTGTGTTTAGCATCCTGTTCAATCCTTACACCTTGGGGGGGGGGGACACCTTGGTCCCCATTCTATAGCTGAGCAAATGGAGGTTCAGAGAAGTTGAGTGACATGTCAGTGTCACACAGTGAGCTGATAGCTGGGGCAGGATTCAAACTCAGGTCCCTGTGGTTCCAAAGCCAGTCTCTCTTCCTGGACTCTACTTCTTTCTTAGATTAGCCCAGCCGAGGGTCACTGTGGCAGTTTTATGATTGACTTGATCCTTTCTCTTTCTCTGTACCTCCCTCCTTCTCTCTCTCCCCCCTTCCTTCCTGCCTCCCTCTGTGCTTCCTCCCTCCCTTCCTCTCCTCCTCCCCTCTTCCCTTGCTATCCGTTCATTCTACATCCGTTGATCACTTACCCGGATTAATTACCGCTGGGGATTAACTGCTGAACAACATATAGGCTTCCCTGGGGGCTCCTCGGGGGGGGGGGGATGTACACATCTACAAATAAGCACCATGGAAACAGGCTGACGGGCCCCAAGGGAGGAAGGGCTGAGATGGGGCCGACACAGAGCTGAGGGCCTTCCTGTGTTGCCTCCTGTCCACCCAGCCATGCACTCGTTCCGTGTATACCTAGCTCCTGTCATGTGCCAGGCCCTGTTCGAGTGCTGCGCCTGAGTTCCCGTCCTTACTGAACCTGCATCTATTCCTTCTCTCCAGTTGACGAAGTGATTTATTTTCTGATTCTGAGCCAGAGTGCCCTCTTTTAAGCGTTGAGTGTGAGGTTGCCCCTGGTTTCTAGAAATCTGAAAAAACCAGAGCATGACTGTTCTGGACCGCCCTGAACCGGTCGGCAGGTATGAATGGTGAGCCTGCCTCCTCAGTCCTCTGGACTTCTGGGCTGCCACGTCCAGTGAAAACCGACTAGACTGGGCCTGCCATGCGGGCAGGAATCTGGCTGTTCTGTTCACTGCTCTGTCCCTGCTGTCTGGCACATTGAAGATGTCCTTGTTGAATGAATGACTTCGGATCAGATCATCCAAAGAGTTTTGGTCCCTTGGGCTGAGGGGTCTCAGGAGCGTTCTCTGGGCTCGTGAAGGTTGAGTTGCAGGGGCTGCTGGGGGGTGGTTTGTGGGGGCTGCCGAGGGCAGGGTTCCTGAGCAGACCCTGCTGTCTTTGGTGAGGGGCCGGACGTGGCACGGCTATGTGCCTTTGCCCTGCTGTGGGATGACTTTGGCTAGGGTGTCCCTAAGCCGCCTTTGGGACCACCCAGCTCCTGGGCTGTCAGTTTGTGTTTGGGGTCCCCTCCTCCGGGACTGGCCTCAAAGGCAAGATTGCTCTAGAACACGCCTAACCAGCCAGATCGATCACTGGGATGTTCTTGTGTCAACACCACCCTGTTTTAATTACTGTAAACAAAAGCCCCTTCTCTTATTGCCCTTCTTTTAAAGGAAAATCAACATATGCATTTTGGTGGCTCGGTTCTCCTCTGTATACTTTTGGGCAGGTAGAAAGATTGGAAATAGACAGCCCAGAACCTGGTGTTGGGAGGCAGATAGAAACTTGATTTTGCCACTTGCTCAGGGACAAGTCCCTTCCCTCTCAGCCTGTTGACTCGTCTGTCAGTTCTCTGGCTAGAAACTGAGAGTCCCTTCTCATTCCTTCTGCTTCCTTACCTCCACATTTGATCAGCTAGCAAAGCCTCCTGGTTCTATGTCCAGATATACATCCCAAACCCACCCGTGTCTCTTCTTACTACTGCTCCCCTCCCCCTTCACCCCATCGCAGGCCTAGCTAGTGCACGGACTTGTGCAGTAGCACCTGCGTCACTCTCTGTATCTACTCTTTTTTTTTTTTTTTAAGATTTTATTTATTTATTTGACAGAGATAGAGACAGCCAGCGAGAGAGGGAACACAAGCAGGGGGAGTGGGAGAGGAAGAAGCAGGCTCATAGAGGAGGAGCCTGATGTGGGGCTCGATCCCAGAACGCTGGGATCACGCCCTGAGCCGAAGGCAGACGCTTAACCGCTGTGCCACCCAGGCACCCCTCTGTATCTACTCTTGCCCACTCCTTCATTTCATCTTTCATAAGCCAGGAGTGATTTTTCTTAAAGCCCACATCTGATCATCTCACTTTTCTGGGTACAGTCCTTCATTTAGTGTCTTGCCCTCAGCGTAAAATCCAAGCCCCTTCACCATCACCTGTGAGGCCCCGAAGTATTTGGCGTCTGCCTCCTTCCACACCGTCTCCTGCCCCTCCTCGCTCTTCGCCTTGTGTTAGAACACGTCAGGTCTCCTGTCATAGCCCAGGGCCTTTGTATGTTCTGTTTCCTCTGCCTGGAAATTTCTGTACTCTGACGGCTAGGATCTTCAGATGTCTGCCCTTCAGAGAGGCCACCCTGTCTAAAATTAGATGCCCCCCCCCATGTCTCAGCGTGTGCCTTCCTTTTTAGCATTTATTCACAAATTTCAATTACATAGTTTTAGTTATTTTTTGTTTTGTATTCTGTGTTTCCTGTTCGGGTGTAAGCTCCCTAAAGAAAGGACTACGTATTTTGTGTGCTGTTGTACCCCTAGCATGGGATAAAGTGCCTGGCGCACAGTGGGTGTTCAGTAGCTGTCCGTCGATGAGATGGATGAAGGGGAGGGGTAAACAGACGGAGGAATTCATGGTACGAGGGCGCACAGTAAGTACTTACGAAGTACAAGCTATTATGTTCTCCTATTAGTTAGAATGTTCCCGTAGCAAGTTCCAATGCCGACTGGCTTACACTAGACTTGTCAGCTTAAGTAATAGAAGTCCAGCGAGGTCTGGATGCAGAGGCTCAGATGATGCTGTTACAGTGTACTTCCCAGCCAGGCCCAGTCCACCCAGGCGCCAAGGACACCAGCAGCTAAGCCTCACCTTCTTCCTGCATCGTGGTGGTGCTTGCCCATGGAGAGCTTCTTCCCCTAGGACTGGAGCTGCAAAATCGCACGGAAGGCTCTGCATGGCCTGCCTTTGGTCACGTGTTAGACCAGAGCCAAGCGCAGGGCTTGGAAGATGAAAAACTCCAGTTAGCCCACACTGGGTCATGGCTCAGCCCTGGAGCAGCAAGGCAGAGTGCGTGGGGACCTGAAGGGTCAGTACCACCTGCGCTCCTGGAGGGAAGACAGCCCTGCTGACGCAAGAAGAGACGTGCGTAAATGCTCGCACCCCAGAGAGCAAGAGCGGTTATACTGCAGTTGCTGCGGTCCCCACCCTCACCAGGGGCTCTCCGTGGGGATGGTCACCTGGCTTTCTTCTGAGGGTCTCCGGGGTGACCGCTGTGCCCCATTTCCATCAGTGAGCAAGACTCCTGTGTCTGTGTGGGAGACAAAGGGCCTCAGGCTCGAGATGGTATGTGAGGTCTAGACCCTGGCGTGGGGCGGGGGGGGGGGGGCAGCAGAGATCACATTTCTAGAATAGGATCAGTGAGCCTGTCCCCTCATTTTTTGTTTTTAATGACATTTCTCATTTTCTTCACTGTGACGGTAATAAGTATTTTAGATTGGGAAATATAGAGAAGCAAAGGAAATGAGTTACTTGTAATCCTGCACAGAGCTAATCATTGCTTCTTGGCTTTCTTTTTTTCTTAATATCCAGTAATATACCTGGATATTCGCTTTCAAAATCTGAAAAGTGTAGAAATGAAAACAGTCATTCTCCCATTTATGGTTGGTTTACCCCATAATCTTACTACTCTGAGGAAATGCTATAAACATTTTGGTGCATTTCCTTCCAGTCAGCCTTCATTGTTGGCTTTTCTTTTCTTTTTCCTTTTTTTTTTTAAATGAAGTTTATTCATGAATTTATGCTATAAATTCTTTTCTTTTTTAAGATTGTTTTATTTTTAAGTAATCCCGCTACCCAGCGTGGAGCTCGAACCCACAACCCTGACGCATAGAGTCGCACGCTCCGCTGACTGAGCCAGTCAGGCGCCCTGTGCTCTAATTCTTCAGTGAGTGTTCCCAGCGCGCCTGGTGCTGAGCTGTGAGCTTTACACGGAGTGTCTCTCATTCAGCCATCCCAATAACCTTAGGAGATGATGTCTTAGTCCCTCTGGGCTGCTATAACAAAGCATAGACTGGGGGCTTATAAGCACCAGAAATTTATTTCTCATAGTTCTGGAGGCTGGGAAGTCCAAGATCAAGGTGCCAGCAGATTCAGTGTCTGGTGAGAACCCACTTCCTGATTCATAGCCCGTGGTCTCTCTGCTTTGTCTTCATGCGGTGGGAGGGGCCAGGCGGCTCTCTGGGGTCTTTTATATAAGGGCAGTAATCCTATCCTGAGGGCTCCACCCCCTAATACCATCACCCTGGGGATTAAGTTCTGCGGTGGGGGCATGCGTATTTTGTCTCTAGCAGGAGGCAATGCTTTTATGACCAATATGCAACTAAGCCAGAGAAACTGATGGTGTCGCTTACTTGAGGTCACCTAGATGGTACGTGGTACAGCCAGGATTCCTACCCAGGATATCTGGCTCCACACCAGGGGTGACAAAATCCACACAGACAGACAGACAGACACACACACGTTTTAAATTATCATAGATAGAACCATGTGGTACCTTCCCTCTGTGATGCCTGAACATTTTTCCTTTTTCAAAATTTTATTTCGAAGCAACATTTCCTAAATCTAATCACAAATGTACATTGCAGGAAAATTTGAAAATAAAAAAATAGAAAAGAAAACAAAATCCCGCACAACTCCACCAGCCACTATTAGCCAGCCCCTTAACTTCTTTTACATTTTTTCCCCATGTACATCGATCGAGTAAAGTTCGCTGTTTCCAGTGTATCATTCTAAGAGCTTTGACAGCTGAGCCTCATTTTTAATGGTTCTCTTGTGTGCCATCTAGGGCATCTGCTGTCCTGTGGTGGTGCAAACCAGCCAGCCCCAAATGTGTGAGAGCTCCAGGAGGTTGGGGTAGTTGGAGTTCGTGTGGGGGTGGGGGTTCCCCAGATGATTCACAGGGAGGAGGGAGATGAGCGTGTTCCTTGGTGACTCAGGTCAGACTTTCTGGAGGTGAGCAGTGAGGCAGAGACCACCTCTCTGTCCAGGGCCTGGTATCCCGGGATCCTGGGTGCATGGGTCCCCAGGTTCCCAGGTCCCCAGGCCCCTGTATCGAGGCCCCCCAGAGCCTGAGTATCTCACAACCAGCACCTGCTCTGGGAGGTATGTGCTGACTCCCCAGCTCCCAGGCACAAACTATTTTTGGCTACAGTGACTGTTCACTACAGTCATGAAAACAGAAACTCCTCTCCCTGCCTTGTCCTTCTCTGAGACACTGCGCCCAGGGCTGCGGCTGCCGGGGACCCTGGGCCTGGGCCCCTCACCATGCATTGCCTGTGGAGCTGGGTGATGGCCAAGGCTGCAAGGGGCACGGGGACCCCACCACCTGTGGTCCTGCAAGAAACAAGAAGCCTGGACCAGCCCAGGCTGGAGGGTTGCAAGGTAGGCACTGGGGTCCGGGATCAGGTGGCCCTTCTGTGAGTCCCCAGAACGGGTACATTTGGCTGGGCTCTGAGTTCTTGGGTTGCTCACTGTCTGTAGAACATGTCTGGGGAGATCTCGATTGTGATTTCCATTTCTTTGTTTCATTCCCTGACTCTCTTGCGGTACAGCGGCTGGGGAACCATCAGGATCTTACCGAAATAGATCTTCCCCATCCTTCTGGTGAATTAATGACTTTTGGCTTGTTCACGCTTTGGGTTTGAACAGAGTACGTAGTTGTTCTGAGCCTGCTCCTTCTGCAGGGAGCTTAAGCAACTGAAGTTGTACAGGCAGCCCCAGCCCCGCCTGGCAGAGCCTCTGGTCGCCCAGGCCAGCAAGGCCAAAGGGTGTAGAGGCTGTGAGTGCCAGCTTTGGAGTTACACGGACCAGGGTCCAGTCCGGGCTCCGGCGCTCCCTGGCTGTGTCTTAAGTGAGTAAGTCGTCTCTCTAAGCGTCACTTGCCTTCGCTACCAAGCAGCTATACGCAGGCCATTTCACGAGCAGCGACAGTACCAGTAGTGGTTATTTTTGTGACGAGACTGTTTGTGGAAAGAGGAAGCACGCAGAGAAGCTGAGTAAGAGTCCGTGTGCCTCGGCCCAGGGCAGGTCTCAGGCCGTGTCACAGGACCTGGGTGTTTGGGATTAGCTGGTGATGTGGGGTTTGCTGCTGCTTGTCGAGAAGAAGGAAAGCATGCACTGCCATCAGTGGGCATGGGTAGAGGTGGGTAAGAACACGGAGTTGAGAATTTCTACCCACTTGCTATCTTTACCAAGACGTAAGGGACTTCAGGCTCTGGGTGAGGCCATGAGCCCAGAAGCTCAGTGCTTCTGGATTCCGTAGGGCTCTGGGCCCGTGAGGCAAGCAGCCTGGCCTGGCATCCCTCAGGCTAGCGTATTTGGTGGTGATTCTCAGGGTAGTCCTTACCCTTTTGGCTCACCTCCTAGAGCAGCTCCGAGAATCTGGCAGGAATGAAACCTTTGCATCTGGGTGAGGAATGCCCATAGGGAACAACACTGAGCGCTCGCAGGGGCCCGGGATAGCTAGTGTCCACACTGGCAGGGGTGTTGGGAAATCTGGGACCTGGTCTTGGTGCTGTTGTTCAGGGTGACCCAGGCAGGTCCCCTCCCCTCTGTGGTCCTCCGTTTTGTACTCCATAAAATGAGTGTTGGACTACATTGTCTCTAAGGTCCCTTTTAAACTTTGCCCTTTAACCTTAGCAGAGGAAGGATTTCCCCTCTCTTCATTACCCCCTTTATGCCCTCACACCTTGGTGGCACCAGCGATGGCCTCCTTGACTTGAGTCTTGGCTGTCCACTTGGGCTCCACTGGGTTCCCATACTTTGAGGTCCATTGTGGCTGTGGGGCAGGAGTTGTTTACAGGGTTTCTGGAAAACTACAGAGATCTCCTGAAAGATCTTGGTCTCCTGGTTGGATGCCCGTGGGGTAGCGTGGAAACAATGTGGCCCCTGTTTTCAGGTCTCCGGCCTGGTTCTCAGGTCTCCGGACTGGGCTCACTTTCTGTGGCCTAGTGTATCCCCCACCCAGACAGATAGACAAACAACCCCAAAGGACAGACTGCATAACTATGCGTTAGCACGTGCCCCTCTGGTAGATTTGGCTCTTGGCCCCAAGTTGGGACCAGGCACGTGCCAGGGCCCTAAGCAAAGCTGCCGTGGCCTGAGGCCTGTTCGCCAGTCTGGGTGCGCTCTGGTGCAGTGGGCCTCGCTGGCTGAACTCAGCTCCTGCCCTGCAGGTATGGAGGAGGAGGGAGTAGGAGATTGGTAGACCCGCCTGGGAATCCTCTTTTTGATGGTGTGTTTGGATGGGGAGAGCTGAAGGGGGCATCAGCCAGCAGTAAAGTTGGCCACACCCAAGAGCCCCTGTCCGTGCCTTTGCCCTCAGGAGAGCTGGGGTTTCCTATGTGGAGATCCCTTTCAAACCAGACTCCACTCCCTGCACCCTCTGCGTGGAATTAGCAGGCATCCCAGTTTGCCAGGTACAGTCCCGTTTTAGGGCTGTTGTCCCCAGGCAGTTACAGCACCCCTTCTCCCCTCTGAGGTGTCCCTGTGGGGAGGGTCCCTCAGACACCCACCCTCACTCAGCAGCCTCTCGCCATGCAGCTGCTGGCCTGGCTCGCATCCCCACTGCCCCCTGCTTGTCCTGCTCTCACCTGCTGTGTCAACCAGGGATGCCAGGGAGGGCCTGCTGCTCTGGGGAAGCTGTGCCCCCCCCCCCGCCCTACTTGTGCAGGAAGGGACTTTCCTGTTTGCCAGTTCCCCAGAAGTCAAGCGTCACCCAAGGTTCGTGTCGCTCTCTGGCTGCTGGCAAACCCTCCCCCTGTCCCACTCTGACCCCAGTCTTATCTTTGAATGTTCTCGTTTTTGTTTGTTTGTTTTAGAGTATTCCATTTCTGACTTGAGGCTTACTCTGGAGTCTAGTGGGCAATAGGGCTTTTTCCCCCCATATCAGCAAGCATCCTGGGTGTAGAGAACTGCTCCTGGAGAAGCCTGTGTGTCTCGTGTCTCCATTTTGGAAGTTGCGCGTACCGAGGGGTAAGCATGCAGCCCTGAAGCTGGGTGTGTGTGTGTGTGTGTGTGTGTGTGTGTGTGTGTGTGTGTCTAACGCTGGACGCGTCTGGCTGTTTTCAAACTGCAGCCTGGAGGAGCCATTTTGGGAATGTGTGTCGATGACACAGAGGAAGGTGACAAAATGCAGGTGGCCCAGATGGCAGGTGTGGGCCTCCCTGGAAGCCTCTCCTCTGGGTCTCCTTCTGCACGTTGTGTGCTGTGCTGAGGGGCCGGGCGGGGACAAGACCTGCCAGCACAGAGGCAGGTGGGAAGGAAGGAGCAGTGAGGCGCAGGGCCCCAAGGAGATGGAGCCCAACAGAGTTGTGTGTTTGCTGAGGGGCTGGATGACCCCCCAGGATCAGGGGTTGCCAAACGGTGCCCCGGGGCCAAGTCCAGCCCACCACTGTTTTTTTGTATAGCTTTGTAAACGAAGAATGGTTTTTACGTTTTTAACTGCAAGAAAAAAAGAGAAGACTGTTGAATGACATGTGAGATGATAGACATTCAAGTTGCAGTGTCCGTACTTAAAGTTTTATTGGAATGCGGCCTCACCCATTTGTTGACATACTGCCTGGCTGTTTGGCGCTCTAACGACAGGGTCTCTGACGGAGACCATATGGCCTGCAAAGCTGAAGATAATTCCCTCTCTGTTCAGCTTGCCAATCCCTGTTCTGGGTACCTCGGGGCTCACAGGAGACACAAGACAGGCTGTCCAGGAAGGGGGGGGGGTCCAGCGCCTGGGGCGACAGCACATGCCACCAGAAGCTGGAGATCTGGTGCCAGGCAGAGTTAGGAAGCACTGGTGTCCTCCAGAGGGCACGAGGAGAACGAAGGGCCTTGAAAAGGAACGTGGGGGAGAAGACCCTGGGAGGCCACCTGCGGGAGCTTTTAACCCCACAGCCAGAGCTCGACCTAGCTCGGCAGGCGGGGGTGGGGCGGGATGTGGAGCCAGGGAAACCGGATGTGGCCCCAAGTAAACTCTACCCTGGGCTGAGGAGCTCACTCGATAGAGCATATCAGTGGGCAGCAGCGCAGGCTGGGCCAGCTGGCTGGGAATAGGAAGAGGTGGCCGTGCCTCAGCCTTCCCAGTCGGGCTGTGTGGTCTTGGGCAAGTTACCTACCCTCTCTGAACCTTACCACCCATCTCAGGATGTTATGGGGACCGTAAGCACTGATCTCTGTCGTTCATCTAGCAGACACCTGGCCCCTAGGAGAGGCATAATAAGTGGCTCATCACTTGGCCTTTCTTGACCTCCTCCTCAGCTCCTCTCCTTTGACCTGCATCCGTCCACCTCCACACCTTACCCCACCACTGCCCCATCTTTCTGCGGCTTTTAAGCCCAGACATACCAATGCATAGGCCAGAGATAGCCACTCCCTGAAGATTCCAGCCTGGCTCCCCACTCTGTAAGCCCCCACCCTGTCTTGTGGGAGGGAGGGAGGCAGGCACAGACCTCTCCTGGGACATCTGGGAGCTTGGGCTAGGCTGGGGTTGAGTTGGAGGAGTGTGAGCCTTATGAGAAGACAGGCAGGGGTCAACCCCAGGGCGCAGCCCTGCCCTACCCCAGCCAGACCTGCCTTCTGAACTGGGCATTCTCAGACACTCCCTGTCCTGTGCTTCTTTAGCCCGACTTAAGGCCCTGCAGCCTGTCTTCTCTCATGGTCCCCACCCTGAGAAATTCTGATTTGATTGGTTTGAGGTGAAATGTGAGCGTCAGGACCCTTTTTAAAAAGCCCCCCCACCCCGCCCCCAGGTAATCCCAGGGTGCAACCAGGGTTGAGAGCCACTACTCTAATTCAGCCAAACCCACTCATTTTGCAAATGATGAAATCAGACTGGCCCAAGGTGATGGGGTCCCAGCGAGCAGGTCTGGCCTTTCCTTCACTATGTTGTCTGGCTGGGAGGTGGTGGAGAGAAGCCTTCCAGAAAGTGGCTGGCTTCTCCTGGGAGAGGGGCGATTTCTCATTTCCCGGCGCTGAGGTAGGAGGAGACTGGGCCCAGGACCGGTCTGTAGACCAAGCCAGTACCCTGTGGACAAAGCTGTCTGTTGATCTCCACGGAAACCCCAGAAGGCTGCCCGATCCAGGCCCTCACTGCCTCTGGCCCCCCCCTCCCGCCCCGTGCCTCACAGAATTTCCAGCTGTTGTCACCCAAGTCTTGCTGTCCCTCTCCCTCAGCCCCAGCCATGGGCAGAGGGCAGAGAGGAACATCTGGCAAGTGTTGCCTTGCCAACTGGAAGCACGTAGGCTCCCCACCTGGGCTGCCAGAGAAACTCCCTTGCTCTTCCCCCTCTCTTTCCCCAGCTGCCCCCCTGGCCTCGGAGGGGTGTGCAGGGGTCTGCATCACCATCCACAGGGCTCTGGGGTTCCACCTCTGGCCTCTCTGGTGTGACCAGTCCCAGGGAAGCCTCTGTAGTGAAGGGTCCTGGGCCTTTCGCTAATCCGCAGCCAGGGTGGGGCTTGGGCGGGGGGTGCCCCTGCACCCACACACCAGAAATCTGGGTTCTGCAAACGGACCCAGAGAGCCAGCAGCACTGACCCATCCTGCGCTCTCGGACCAGAAGGCTAACTAGAAACACAACGTGTGGGTTTGCTTCTTGGCCTTCCTTTAACCCAGGCCTTCACCGGAATTCTGCCTGGAGCTGCCCCAGGTACTTGAACGTGGCCCACAAACAGGCGTTAGAGCCCCTGGCATTTCTAGACTTCTGACTGACCATGGCGAGTGCGGATGACTGTCCGTGTCCGCCGGCACAGGTTTCTAAGTATAGACCCCAGGCAGCCCCATGGCTGCCCGTAAGTCCCAGCATGCCATCTGATACTCATCTTGGCCCCTGCCGTGACCTGCTGCCAGTTGCTGAGGGGAGGGGATAGCTGTGTTTGGCCCGGCCCGGCCCCGCCTCCTGCTCTAGAGAACAGAACCAGCAGGTGAATTACCGTAGACTGGGAGTGACCTCAGCCCTCCCCCAACCCTGCTGTCTAATGGTCATCGGGAAGAATAACTTCCCCGTCACCTACCAGAGGACATAAACCGGGACTTGAAGGAACAGGCCGAGGCCGGGAGCCAGTGTCCTCCGGAGCTCTTGCTCTGTCCCAGGTTCTCGCTGCCCCACTTCTGTGCTCAGGTGTGAACTGGAGCCTTGCCGGAGCCAGAGCTTGGGGTCCCCTGCACTGCCCAGGCAGCGCTGTCTTCCCTTCTTGGTTTCTAGTTCATGATTTATTTTTATTTTTATTTTATTTATTTATTTGACAGAGAGAGAGAGCCAGTGAGAGAGGGAACACAGGCAGGGGTAGTGGGAGAGGAAGAAGAAGCAGGCTCCCAGCAGAGGAGCCTGATGTGGGCCTTGATCCCAGGACTCCATGATCACGCCCTGAGCCGAAGGCAGACGCTTAACGACTGAGCCACCCAGGCGCCCCCATGATTTCTTTTTAGACAGGAGCTGGGATGGGGTGGGCAGGAATCCTCCTCGAAGCGGTGTGGACTGTCAGTCTTCATCCCCTCCGAGAGCCCCAGGGTCCAGGTCCTTGTCTTTGAGACAACTTGCCATCTTCCGCGTGCCTCCAGGGAGGTGGGAGGCCTTCCTGGGACCATGGGGCCTCTCAGACTGGAGGGGGCTTCAAAGCAGCCTCGCCTGCCCGCTGGTTGGTGGGTGCGTGAGGTCACCTGCAGCTGTTGGTGAAACTCATTCCCTAATGTGCGTTCCATTTAGAGATGATCCAGAGACGTTGCAAGGGGTCTAAAAGAACTCCTAACTCAGACTTGGCTGTGCCTGTCGTGGTGGGTGGGCAGATCACATCCGCGTGTGAGGTTTGGGGGTGCCGAGTTGTGTAGGGCCACGGCTTGAAGAGACATCAGGGCCACTCCCAGGGCCTGCCCGGCCACTCACCCAGCCTGACCACCGTCTAGCTGGAGGTCCAGCGGAGAGCTGGGGGCATGCCTTTTCTTTGTATACTGATTCCCCTGGTTCCAGCGTGCTTGCTCACCTCATGCACTTTCCCACCTTGACTGAGTTAACTTCAGGTCTCAAATCACTTGTAGGGGTTGAAAGGCCAGGGCACTTTGTTTTCATGGTGGGGTCCCAGGGCCAGCGTGGACACCTCACTGAGAAGGCCTGTCCACCCGTGCTGTGTTGTCTAGGGCATCTGTCGCTGGGCTGCCTTCCCTCCCCACTTGCCCACGGAGATAAAGCTTTAGAAGTTGCTGATCAGACAGAACTTGCGTGTCACATCTTCATAGGGTCTCCTTGCTGGGGCTCCGTGTACCTCACAGATGTGGTTGTTGGTCTGCACAGTTTTGCAGTAGTTATTATCATTTGAAAATCAGCTACTTAATTTATTTATTTGAGAGGGAGTTTGAACATGAACAGGGGCAGAGGGGAGGGAGACTCCCCGCTAAGCAGGGAGCCTGATGTGGGGCTCGATCCCAGGACCCCAAGATCATGACCTGAGCTAAAGTGAGATGCTCAACTGACTGAGTCACCCAGGTGCCCCCAAATCAGCTATTTTAAAATAAAGATCCAGTTTTTTTTCCCTTTTTTTTTCTTATTTAGAGAGGGGGAAACAACTGGGGGAGGGGCAAAGGGAGGGACAGACTCTTAAGCAGGCTCCACGCCCAGCCCAGCACAGAGCCTGACTCAAGGCTTGATCTCACAACCCTTGAGATCAAGACCTGAGCTGAAATCAAGAGCCAGAGGCCTAATTGACTGAGCCACCCAGGCGCCCCCAGATTTCTTTATAGTAAGATTTAGCAACCCTCCCATTGCCTCCCCTCAGACCCCAACACTGAGCAAAGGCAGAGGGTGGGTTTCTGATTATAGCGTTGTCCTTGCTGCTGTTGGCTTCCTTGTTGTCCAGTGAAGAGAAGAAGTGTCTTTACTACTTCTGTCTCGAATAAAAGATGGATCAAGAGGGCCACATCCCCCCTGGTCTCCTTTCTTCCCACGGCCTGGCCCTGAGGCTTGTGTATGGGAGACTCTTACTCTGCCAGGTAACTTGCTGACTGGCGGCTAGCTTTCTTGGCTGCAGCTTTTAGGTCGAGTGGGGTGGTCCCTCTCCCCAGTTCGGTGATCTCACCCTGTAGGAGGGGGAGGGGTTTGGAACAGAAGAGCCCTCGGACACGATGACCATGACCGTGTGCTAGCATTCTCATGTCACGGGTGGACACGCACAGTTCACGCCCCTGGAAGCTAGGCTCATCCTGGGAGAGGCAGGAGCAGCTCCGATTTTAAATGGGCCCCTGGATTGGCTCTTCTGCCCCAGTCCCCCCGCCCGCCCCCCAGTTTTGTCTTGCCGGCCCCTGGTTTGAATCGGAGCATAAAGAGAGGGCAGAGGAGGAGGAGGAAGGTGGCCTTTGTTGCCTCGTTCCTGTGTGGTGGGCTGATCCACGAAGCCTCATGGCAGTGGGAGACACTTTCCAGCTAATTTGAAACTTTAAGGGAATACCTTCTTTCTTCCTTTTTTTTTTTTTTTAAAGGAATGGATTTGAACATATTCTTTCTCTCTCCTAAGGGATTACTTCACTTTGATAAAGAACAAAGAAGTTCCATTTCATAGTAATAGTTTTTTCCCCAAAAAGTAGGTGGAAATGAATTCCTTTGCTTTGAAAAAAATTATTTCCCCTCGGGGTAACTGTTGTGCCCCAAGGCTTTGCCAGGTTGAGGAATGATGGGGGTAGGGGGGTAGTCGAAGGAGCTTGGGGTCCCACGCACGTGGGTCTGGCTGTTTCTTAAGTTGCCCTGCCTGAGGTCTCTGGCAGGTGCACCTCGCTGCCTGTGTGTCCTTGCTGGGTGGTGCTGAGCCAAGAGCGTATACAAAAGCACTGGGCGCATTGTCCTGGCAGATGGCTCGTCATAATAAAGTACTTACTGTGTTTGAGAACCGCAAACTCGGTGTGGGTGGGGAGGAGAGGAATAGAAAGACCGAAAGGAAGAAAATCCCTATTTGCATGATAATTAGATTGGGGATTGGGTTTACTAGGCTTGTTTCTGCATCTCTGTTCTGGAGAACTGCTGAGTCATCACAGGCTGGGGGAACCGCAGGCTTGGTGAGCTCTGAGGACACTCCAGGGAAGGGTGGTGGGTCGTCTTGTGCCGTTGCGTAAAGCTCCACGCCACTGCCATTCGTTCTTGACAATATTGCCAAATTGGTTTTCATAGTAGAGGGAGGGGAACAGATGTCAAAACTGCATTTTGATGAAGAGC
>NW_024424897.1:40507901-40550672 GCF_017311325.1 Ursus maritimus
AGTCTCAGAGGCCAGTGAAGGAAGACACAGGGATTGAACAAAAGCTGCTGCCTGGGGACCTTTATCTGACTAGCCTCCTGTCCGTGCCGTTATCAGCGGTTTCCTGTGACGCTCTTGTTTTATCATCTGGAAGGATTTCTGACGACCAAGGGTTTGTCCAGCCGATGATGAGCTGCTTGGTGCTTCTTTCGCGTCTGTTTTTCCAAATTTCAGTGTGAATCACTCTAAACAGCTATGCGATTCTTGTCCACAGCCCTGGAGATTGAAGAATATACGGACAAGGACACAAAGGTGCGGGGGGTGGGGGTGGGATATGGCCAGACCCCAGGCCTCAGCCGTGGCCCCCACCACCAGCATCGCAAAAACGCCCAGACCGTTGCTCTTAGCACTCACTGCGGGTATCTCCATCAGGTTCAGGTCAACACCTGCGTCTACGATTTACAGCAGCGTGAACTGACAATAACTCTTCTAAAAGAAAATTACACAGCTTGCTGACATCAGTGAAAATCCGCTTAGATTCTGAAGAACTGCAAGCTCTATGTGAATTGTTTGATGTGGGATGCCTGGCCTTTCCTGACATAGAAAATCTGGAAAATATAGAAAGGGGCCAAAGAAGAATAGGAAGAAAAACCCTGATCCCCAATCCCACGCTCCCTTCCCGACCCCATCAGGTGGCTCTTGGAGCTTTCTCTGTGCTAGGCCATATGATAGTACTTTGCAGTGACTTGTTTTTTTATGTCAATTACCTGCAAATCACTTGAGGCCAGAGACATGTGTCATCTTTCTGTGGGTCTGCTCCAGACTTGGTATCACATAAGGCTCAGAGCAGTCCGAGCCGGAGGGGTTTCCTTCCTCCTTGATGAGAAGAAAGAGCACAAGCTTTGAAGTCAGGCCTTGATTCAAATATTCATTCTCTGTATGAGTTTTCTTTTTTTTTTTTTAGAAAGATAATCCAATTTTTTTTTTTTTAGATTTTATTTATTTATTTGACAGAGATAGAGACAGCCAGCGAGAGAGGGAACATAAGCAGGGGGAGTGGGAGAGGAAGAAGCAGGCTCATAGCGGAGGAGACTGATGTGGGGCTTGATCCCACAACACCGAGATCACGCCCTGAGCCGAAGACAGACGCTTAACGACTGCGCCACCCAGGCGCCCCTCTGTATGAGTTTTCTGTTGCCGTTTAACAAATAACCACAAACATAGCGGCTTAAAACATCCCCCGTTTCTCAGCTCACGGATTTGTAGGAGGAGAGCAGGATGAAGGGCTCAGGCCACTCAGCTGGCTTCCCCGTGTAGGATCTCACCAGGCCTAAGACCTTAAGGTGTTAGCAAGGCCGGCCTCTTACCTGGAGGCTCTGGTGAGAAGCCGCGTCTAGGTGCCTTGGGGTTGTTGGCAGAAGCCAGTTCCTTCTGGCTGTTGGTCTGAGGCTCCCTTTTCTTTGCTGGTCAGCCAGGGGCACTCTCTCTCCTAGAAGTGCCCTGCGTCCCTTCTCATCTGGCCCCTCCGTCCTCAGAGTCCACATGGAGTCCTTGTCACACCCCAGTCTCTCCCTTCCTCTCTGCTACCTTGAACCCTTAAAAGGTTTTGACTGAGAAATAAGGCGCCTACACGGCGCTTGGTGAGGGTTAATTCTTTTTAATCCTTCTCCTGTTAAGCCAGTTTTATTTGGAATCTGTCTTGTCTAATTCAGATAGAGCAAAATTGCAAAGGGCCGTCTTTATCTGAAGTTCTTGTCATTCTGAAAAGTTGTCATGATTCATCATTTTTCTGTGCAGAGGCATAAAAAGAAACAAGCGGGCAGAGTGCCCTCATCGTAACTTTGCTGTTTTTTCTGTCCTTCCCCCACCCCAGCCCTGAAGCTTTGGCGTCTCAACCTCAGCTGCTGTCTCTGGGAGCGCTGGGGGTGGGGGCGAGAGCCGGCTGCCTGTGTCCTCTGACAAGTGGTAGCTTCTGGTCCGGAGGCCGGCCTGCCAGCACCTGGCCCCTGCCACTCAGCGGGGAAGCCCAGCCCTGGCCATGGAGAGGATGAGGAGGGCGCCAGGGCCGGCCTGATTGCTCACCGGCTCTCTGCCTGTCCCTTCTGTTCTTCCTCAGGAGATCCTCAGCGAGCTCACGCTGGATGCCCTGCTGGACATGAACGAGGTCAAGGTGAAGGAGACGCTTCGGCGCTATGGGGCTAATGCCGAGGAGTGTGGCCGCCTGCAGTATGCCCTTGCCTGCCTGCGGAAAGTGACAGGTCTGGGAGGTAGGACCGGCCTCCCCAGTGCTGAGGCCAGCCCCGTTGGCTCCCTGTCTCTCCACTTGGGCTGGGACACCAGCCTTCCCTCTCCAGGCCTGTCCTTGTTCTCTGGGGCCACTGACAGGGGTGGGGCAAGTGTGGCCCAGAGTTTCTGGGGTGGCGTGGAAAGGCCAGACAGTGGCCTGACCTAAGATGGAGGGTTTGCACCCCAACTGTTCTGGCTAGGATGAACCCGGGGAAGCTTTTGCCATCGTCAGAGACCCCAGACCGGTCCACTGGGTGGGCCCTGTGTGATTTCCCCTCTTTTGAGCACACCTGTTGGGCTCCGAACCCTCCCTCGGCTCCCTGCATTCCAGCCCCCTCCCCACCTCGGCTCACCCCCAGCCTGCTCCCTACCTGCTCCTGTCTCCATTGGCTGCTGGGCTGTGTGCTTGGAAGGCAGAAGCATGATGAGAGAAATGGTATGGTGTTTCAGCTGTGAGCGTGTACGCGGCCGCCCCAGGCAAAGTGTGTCATCCTGGCATTATGAGGAGTTCCTCGGGAATTATTGACAGGCTTTTTAAATCTTGCCTTGGAAATGGCTTTAAATGCCGTGATTTAACGTTCCCACTACCACACTGAGAAGGCTTTACAGTGAGCCTAATGAATGGAGTTAGTCCCATTTTTAATGCTCTGAGCCACCTGTCTTATTTCTGGCTGCCTGAGGCTTAAGGAAGCTACTGGGGTTTGTATTCTCCTTGATCACTCCCCTCCCCGCCCCGGAGGGGATTGGGCTTGATTTCTTCCTGGACCCCTTTGTCCCAAGTCCTCTGAACACAGAGCCCGGTGTGGAGAGAGCTTCACTCAGTTCTGAAGACTTCGACAGGCCAGGCCTCCCAGCAGGTGCCGAAGAATAAACATGAGAGAGACATAGTTTGCATTCTCATCCCCACATGTTACAGAGGAGACTGAGCCCAGAGAGGAGACAGGGCTTCGCTGAGGACACACAGCAGTGGGTGGCAGAGCTGGGATTCCAGCCGCAGTCTTTGCGGGCGGCTAGCTTGTTTCCACGTTGTGGAAATTTAGAAGTACTTGCCACCCAAGCCGGGACTGGGGCGGGTGACTCTCGGCCCTCCCTCCTTATGCCTGAATTGGAAAGAATTGTGGAGGGGCCAGGAGTCGAGGGGTGGTGACCTATTTGTGCTGGGTAGGTGACCGCTTATCATGGGTGCCGAGCTAGGGAGATCCCCAACTCCTTAAGTGCTAATTTATGAAGCCAGGCACTTGACGTGTGTGTGGCAGCACCTTTGTAAGTGGTGGTGGGGAGCGCCTCTTACAGCTAGAGCGTCGGAGGCACTGGGGGAGTTGTCTGGGGTCCCACACCTGGCACGCCCCAGAGGAGGGTCTTCTCCACATCCTTCTCATCTGGTCTCAGCTGTGGACCCCAACCTCCCCAAGAGGGTCCTGGCCACGCCTCGCCCACACGGGTCTGCCCAGCGATGACCATACTTCTGGGGCACCTGCTGGGGACCGGGTGGGTTCCGCGATCGCCCTGCCTCTCAGGTCACGCGGTCAGAGTCTATTTTGCAACTAACAGAGCTTGGTAAGAGTAGTCTAGTTGCGGTAAAGAGGGACCATGGAATACGTCTGCCTGGGCCCAGCACTCTTAGAGTCCGCGGGACCATGGTCTGTGACTTAACCCCACTGTGCCTCAGTTTCCTCATCTGTACAGTGGAGGTCATAACAGTATTCTCTCATCATATTGTTGTGAGGATGAAATGAATGACGGTCAAGTGCTTAGACCAGAGCCTGGTGTATACTAGTGCTGCTTTCAGTATTAGCCTTGTGGGGTCGTGGAAAATGTTGAACACATTTGCCTTGTGGCCCCTGGTCTTAAGAAAAGTGAGTTAAGGATGGTTCACTGTGCCAATGGCCGGTGAACAAGGGAAATCATTTCTGCTGATGCTTCGTGTCCCTCATCCATAGCACACGTCTCTCATCACTCCCCAGCTCTCCCTGCTGAGCAACTCCAGACTCATTCTCGAGAGCCACTGCCGGTTACCTGGGGTTGGCGTGCGCGTCGAGACCCATCTGCCATCCCTGGGCGGGCTCAAAGCAGCGGTGATTCAATGGGCATGTGAAGCGTTTGGGACTCGTTTCCTCGGGTGGCAGACCTGTGCATGGGTCACGGAACTCGCTCTTCCATCCCCTCAGTGAGAGACGGCCAGAGCCTCCGGGAGGCCAGTCTCTAAGTTCCAGTTGTGGCTGCAGTTTCTACAAGAGTAAACGCTAGGAACACACAGACTGAGTCACTCAGTCCGTGGAGTTGATTCCTGAAGAGAAAGTCCCGAGGCAGTGAAGTAGGGGAAGGGTGCTTGAGGAGGGAGGGCATGCACGAGGAGCCCTGAGCGTTGGGAAGGCCACTTTCTCTCTACCATCCCTGATAAGTGGCTGTCCAGGCTGGGCTGGAGCGTCTCTCATGACAGAGAGCACTTCAGCTTGCCAGGCTGGGCTGTATTTGTAGGAGTCTGTGGGAGGAGGCCTACTGCCGCGGTCAGGACCGAGGGCACCCCTCCCGTCCCACCTCCTGCTTAGCAGCCTGGCGGCAGCGTTCCCATCCTCCCTGTTGTGCTGGGAAGACGGAGCGAGACGGGGACAAAGCACACAGTAGAATAACTCCAGTGTGGAAGTTCGTTTTCTCTTAAGTCAACGTCTGCCTCCCTGTACTTTCCCCTCACTGGTAAAATGTTGAGGGGGGCGTCTTTTCCTTCTTCACAATGGGATCTCTGTAGACGGGCCCCTTTCTCCCTGCCCCCACCCTGCAGTGTCTCCCCATCCCTTATAAACTCTGACCTAAAGTCCTTAGCGAGGCCTCGGAGACCCCTCCTGAGCTCGCCTCTTGTATCTCTCTGGCTCGTCCTGACCTCTCCAGGCACGAGGAACTCTTCGTGGTTACCAGAAGGTGCCACGTACTCCCTGCCATTGCATGTGCTGTTCGCTCTGCCTGGTGCCCCTGCTTCACCTTCTTCTCCAGCTCACTCAGCCCAGGCACCACCTCCTCTGGGAAGCCCCCGACCTCCAGGCTAGTTAGGGCAGACGTCTCTGTCTCAGCACCCTGCTGTCCCCGTCTTCGGACTGTTCGAGCACAGTGGATGTCTTTTGTCGTGGCCTGACGCCTGGCATCCAGCATGTGCTTGAATGAATGGACAGACTGGGCTGTTGAGTTGGAACTGCCCAGAGCCTCAAGGTCTGGGGGGTCCACTGTGTGGGCAGCCAAAAGTCACGAGCTCCCCTCAGAAGGAATTGGCTCTTGATCCTCTTCTAACCGTATCTCTTTGCTAGCAAATTCCCAGGGCAGGTGACTACTGAAGGTTGATACGTCCCTTTCCTGGTGTTTGAATTTTCTTGACATGGACTTATCCTCTTCGAGCACCCCAGCTTCCCCTTCCTGACTCGTAAAGATCAGTTACCACTTCCCTCTCTGAGGTCACCGTTTTGGGGTTGGGTTTCCCGGCTTGCTCCCTGCAGACCTGCCAGCAAGAACTCTGGACGAGCCCATTCTCTCTGGGCCTCATTTCCCCTCTAGAAAATGGGGACAGTAATATCTGAGCCGGTGGCCTCACAGTCACAGGTGACACGGGTGGTGATGTGTGGGCATGAGAGGCCTCTATAAAGGCTGGGAGTCGAGGCCTGCCTCGCAGCCCTGGGCAAGGTGTTACTGTCTCGGGGCCCTGGCCACCTCAACTGTAAGTCCCTCTAGCTCCGACCACCTGTGACTCCACTTCTTGGCCCACAGGAGGGGAGCACAAAGAGGACTCGGGCTGGAGTTCATTGGATGCCCGGCGGGAAAGCGGCTCAGGGCCTTCCGCGGACAACCTCTCGCCGGCCAGCCTGCCCTGGCCCCCGGGGAGCACCCCGCTAGGCAGAATGGGTGGCAGCACCCAGGGCCCACGCTCCGTGTCCGTGTCTGCCCTGCCCACCTCGGACTCCCCAATCCCCGGCCCCTGCGAGGGCATCTCGGACACCTGTATCCTCCTGCACACGAGCGGCCGGCTGACCCCCAGGGCCCTGCACAGCTTCATCACCCCCCCGACCACACCCCAGCTGCGAAGGCACACCAAGCTGAAGCCGCCGCGGACGCCGCCCCCACCCAGCCGCAAGGTCTTTCAGCTGCTGCCCAGCTTCCCCACGCTCACCCGGAGCAAGTCCCACGAATCTCAGCTGGGGAACCGCATTGACGAGGTCTCCCCCATGAGGTGAGTGTTCCCGCCAGGCTGGTGCTCAGTGTGCCATCCCCTGAAAGTTCTGTCTACGGTTTTCTCATCATAAAGGAAATACGGGCTTTATTTTATAAGGACAGATAAAATCAATCGACCTAGAAGGGTGCAAAGTGAAAAGTGCCTCCATCTCTCAGTCCACTTTCCAGGCTTCATTAGCAGTTTGGGCTGAATCCTTCCTGCTAGGTTCTTTCTGGACATGCGCGCGCACGCGGAATGGTACCATGCATTAGTCAGGATAGACTGGGTTATGCTGCAGTAACGAATAACCCTTAGCTTTCTGGGTCTTAAAGCACCAAAGATTTATTTCTTACCCTTGGCTACTTGTCTACTGTGGGTCGGCCTCATTCCAGGTCCCAGGCTGATAGAACAGCCACTTTCTGGAACATTGTCTGGAACATTCCACTAGGGCAGAGGAAAAAAGAATTTTAGATATTACACACTAGTTAATTGCATTACATTAATTAGTTACATACTAGTTAATTCCTGCAAGTTCCACTCACCATTCGTGGCCCCACCCAAACAAAGGAGCCAAGAAATGTAATTCTCCCATGTGCCCAGATGGGGAGAACTGGCATACCTGGCTAAAACCTCTAATGATTACCAAATACCATGTATTCTGTTCTAGAGCCTATTTTTTTTCCTCTGAAGATTTATTCATTTGTTAGAGAGAGAACACAGAAACACGAGCTGGGGGAGGGCCAGAGGGAGAGGGAGAGAATCTCCAGCAGACTCCCACTGAGCTCAGAGCCTGACGTGGGGCTTGATCTCATGACCCTGAGATCATGACCTGAGCTGAAACCAAGAGTCAGACGCTCAACCATCTGAGCCACCCAGACGCCCCTAACCTCTTTTTCTCCACTTAGCTTGATATCTGAGAACTTCATGTCCATACATCTTAAAATATCTTACTCTTCTACGTAAAAAATGTTCTTAACCTACGTACTTAAGTAGGTACTAATAGTGACATGGGCCAAGATGCAGAAGCCTCGTAGCTCCTGTTGTTTGTAGGGGCCGGTGGTGTGCGGTTCCCCCACCATTTTTCCTCGGTCACCCCATTCCCCTTGCAGAGCCAACCAGATTATCAGTTTTGCATATACCTATAATTATTCAAACTACCCATCTTTTTAACTTCTTTGGATCATTGCATCGTATAGTTTAATTCTTTCTTCCCCTCCTGACAGACCGTTAGGTCATTGTCAGTTCTGCCATTGTAAGAATCGCCCTCGTCAGTGTACTCTTGTGGGCAGGGCAGAGGGGAAGGAGCGAGTTTTCTTTGGGTGCCTCCTAGGGTTGGGGAACTTGGCTTTTCTCCTGACATGGGCTCTCCTTTTCCAGTCTTGGGTAGGCTTGCTCCCGCTGTCCCAGTGCAGACTGTCTTGGGTCCCTTATGGGATGGGCCCTGGACATCTCTGATGGTTTTGAGTGTGTCAGCCAAGGAGAGAGAGCCATGCCATGACCTCCCCTGCCACTCCTCATCAGCCTGTCCTGCTGGGACCTGGTCCTCCCCTCTACCCCCCAGAAGGGACTGCAGCCTTCTTCCCCTTGGGGATCCTCCTGTCCCAGAGAGCTCAGTATAACTACCATGGGGACACACGGACGTGGGTCATTAGAGGCCATCTCAGTGCATAAACCCAGTGCGTCTGTTTCTCATCTTCCCCTGAGAAGAGCGTCAGAAGGGCTCTGGTCTCATTCTGGGCTCTGGGTGGAGAACAGAGCCTCAGGCAGATGACAGCACTTCCTCGGATCCCACAGCTGGGGAGCTGGGCCTCACCCTGGGATTCTGAGTTGCGTCTACACAGAGCCACCAGAACTAATAGTGACATGGACACTCGGGTCACCTTGCTGCTCTCAGCCCACAGGACAGACTAGGTGGCTTGGGTCTCCCCCAGTTCTCTTTGTCCCTGGGGTAGCGGCACCCCTTGGGGAGGCTTGCTCAGGGCACGTCCGCGTCTGCCCCTCCTTGAGGACCACCTGGCTGTTCTCACAGCTGTTCTCCTCGTCCTTCTGCTCCAGCCACTTCCCCTTCTCCGGCCCGGAGCCTGAGCATCCCTCCCCACGGGGCTCTGGGCGGGGTGTCCCCACTGGTGGGTGTGTGACCTTGGGAGACTGTGAGGCTGTTTGCTCAGTTGTGAAGTGGAGTGAACCCCAGCGGGCTGCATGGCTGGCGAGGCTTAGACACGCTAACGTAGGAAAGCACGCGGCACAGGGGTGGCTCCAGTACCCACGGGCAGTAACTTCTAGCCCTTTCCATTGAGGAACCATCCCCACAGTCATGCAGCCAGCCTGCCCCATGCGCCAGGGGCCCAAAGCCCTTACCTGAGCATGTTGCCCTCTCCCTCCCAAGGGGGGAAGGTTCTGGAGAACACACTGAGCCAGCATGGTGACATCATCCCACTTTCTCTCTCTTTTTGTCTCCTGCAGGTTTGGTAAGAGTGATTCATTTTCATCCCCTCTGCTCCCCGGGAGTCATGTTTGTGTTGCTGTCCCCATCAGGGGTGGATTTCCTTGACCCTCCCTCAGCCTGCTCGGCCTTTCCGCCACACAGAAGCAGAGGTGCTGGGGACCGCCTCAGGACAGAGCTCTAGGACGGGTGACCTCAGCCCGGCCAGGAGCTGCTCTCTGCGAAGCTGAGACCTGGAGAGCGTTACGGGCCGTGGACAGTCCCCACTCAGGCCCTGTCTGTCCCTGGCCATCCCCACAGGTGACCTCTGGCAGGGAGCCTTGCGTGCTGGGCTGCTGGGGTCACCCAGAGGCACGTGCCGTCGGTCTGGTGTAGGTGGATATGAGCTGATGTCTTGGGACCCCTCTTTTCAGGAGAGAGGCAACCCGGAGGCAGGAACTTGGCTTGACTCTGCATGAGGCCCCAAGAGATTGGAGGGCGTGAATGGGAAGGCCCCTTTGGGAGGGGCGGAGGAAGCCCCGGAGGCCCCTGATCCCTTTTCTATCTGTCCACCTCCAGCTTGGAAGCAGGGTCTTGCACTTGGCTGCACTGTAGGGCTTCTCTCTCCTAAGTCAGAGCAGAGGGAAACAACCATGCCTCTGGGTCTGCTTTGAATTGTCTCAGTGGAAATGCAGAGACGTCTGGTTTGGGCCTGAGCGAAATAGCCGTTTATTTTTGTCCTATCCTGAGCTGGCTAAGAGGAGTGACGAAGCCGTCACTAGGGTCTTAGTGACCAGGCGGAGTGTGGGGGGGAGCGTGGGGTGGGGAGCAGGATAATAGGCTGGAGTTCTGCCAAAATAAAGCTGGCTGCAAGACCCCCAGGGAGGTATAGGGTGAGCAAGGAGGGAGGCTGCACTGCCCCTTCCCCAGGGCATGGTGCAAACTTCAGGCCGTTGTCAGAGCCTTGGGGGAGAATGCAGCACCCGCAGCCCTAGGACAGTCCAGCCCTAGGACAGTCCGTCCTGTCAGCCTCCCGGTTGCTGTAGTAACGCAGGGACCGCAGCAGTGAGGCCGCTTGCCTAGCATGCGGGGAGGCAGGCTGAGGTCTTCAGGGCAAGTGTTTCATCTAGATCGGGGCACTTGCTGCCTGGCCCACATGCCGTCTCCCCTCCCTCCTATCCCACACCCGCAGCAGACATTACAGGTCAACCACAGGTGGCATATATGGTTGAAATCTCATTTTCCATAGTCCGTTTCTCTTAGGCTGGCAGCCTAACCCCTTTTAGACCCATGTGCTTTGCTGGCCTTGGCTGCTCACAGTGACGTGGGTCCCAGGAGGGAGTTGGGACAAGTCAGCCCCAGGGCAGATGTGCCAGAGAGAGCTGGGGCAGTGTGATTGGTTTTTGAATCATCACGGGGCAGCAGAGGGCCCTTCTGGTTCTGATCAAACTCCCCTTGGTATGGGAGGAGGAGTCAGCACCCCAGCTCGCCCTTCTCTCTGTGCTCAGGTATGTGGGACTTGGCATTAAGTGAACCAGCACTTAATGAGCACCAGGTGTGTGCCAGGCCAGCACGTGCGGCAGGGGGTAGGGGGTGTTGCTGGCTTTGAGGACAGGAGACAGCCGCAGATCCCTCAAGCACCACGTTCCTGACTTTCCTGGGTTATGGTTCCTTTTGATAACTAGATAAAAGTTTAAACCCCCCTTCCAAAGAAAAGACCACAAAGCTTACCAATTCATAGGATTCCCAGAACCCCTGAAGCCCATCAGGACGTAGTGAGAACCCCTCCTCCAGGAGGAGGTAGGCTGTGCTGAGTAGGGGCAGAAGCAGGCCGGGGAGGAGGGGGAGGAGTGGGGTCCCCAGGCAGAGGAGGGGCCGGAGGCAGTGGGACACGTGGGCTGCCCATAGATGAAGGCTCACCTCCAGCTGCCCCACTGCCTGACCTGTAAGGCCTGAACACTGGGGATGCTATTCTAACGGGGAACCCAGGATTAGGGCAGGGAGAGCCTAGGGTCCCCTCTAGGAAGGCAGACGGAATGCTCATCTCAAAACTCGGGGCCCGAGTGAGACTCCTCAGGAAGCCCCGGGGGCTGGCCCACGTCAGGGTGTGGTAAAACTTCACCTTGTCCTTGCGCTGCCTGCCAGCATCTGGCACTGGAGGCTCTCAGAGCAAAATTCTCAAGGTGCTTGCAGCTATCAAGGTACAGGACGTGCTAAGCAGCCTCAAACCCTCCACCGCCAAAGGCCAGAGACCTCCTGCCCACCAAACGAGTGACCCACATTAAGCCCTTGCAAGCCGGTGACGTATGGATACATCCGTGCGGGAGTGCGAGAGGTGGACATCGGTGGAGACAGCTGTCCTCACCGTTGCTTTGCCTTCTGCCTCTCAAGGCTGCCTCCTTCTGTAGCTGGGAGCCACACAGGGATGGTTTCCGAACCATGGGGGGAGACCAGGCAGTCACGTTCCCGGGAGAAGCAGGGCCAGGCATGAGGGTAACTGTGCTGGCCCATTGGTCTCCGTGGCCTGTCCCTGTTTTGAATGTTCAGGGACACCTTTATCTACTGTTCAGTAAGTCCTCTCACACACCCAGCCTGTGATCTCTGATCTAGAAGGCCACGGACACGGGCCTCTCAGCCTTCCCAACCTGGCCTCTCTCCCTGCAGACCTCCCACACGGATCCCCACAGATGGTACGAAGGGATATTGGGCTGTCGGTGACTCACAGGTAGGTGAGCCAGGCTGGGACGGGGAGGGGGCCCAGAGCTGGGCTGGGGCCTGCATGGACTGGGGCCCCCACTGAGCGGTTGCTTTCATCGTGGGGGGAGGGGTCTGTCCTGATCCTTGTTTCTCGGGGCTCTTTGCTACTGGTCTGTCCATCACCTCGGTGAACACAGCCCTGTGCCCGTCTGGAACCCCTGCCCATCACCAGTGGCTGTATGGGCTGGCTGGACCCTCCCCGACCCCACCCCTGCACCGAGGGAAAACACAGGTCTCAGGAGAAACACGGTCCCAGTCTCAGGGAGGAGGAGCTGAGAGCTTCCTGCAGATCCAGCGTGAGATCATGGGGGGCCTACAAGTGGCCGCACATCAGAGCCCACGAAGCTTTGAAACCCCAGACTCCCCTGGCCCATCCCTGAAGTTCTCAGCTTGGCAGTCTGGATTTCCAACAACGTCTGGGGACTCTGGTGGCCGGTGCATGTTGGCATGGGCTGATGTGGGCCTGTGACGTGGACCAGCCCAAAGGCTCGGCCTCAGCACCGTGAGGCTGGTGTGTGCCACAGACAGCAGGTCTGCGTGGCATCTCGTCGCGCTGGACACCCCGCAGAGCGGCGCCTTGGCACGCCTGTGCCCTGGCCGTCCCCACCAAAGGCTGTGGGGAACACCACAGGGCACGCTTGTCAAGAGCTTTGCAACTTGGGGCGGCCTTTCGTTTCCGCCTGGAGCGTGAGTGCTGCTGCAGTGAGCCTGGGAGTCTGGCCCGGCGTTCTTTTTTTTTTTTTTTTTTTAAAGATTTTATTTATTTGACAGAGAGAGAGACAGCCAGTGAGAGAGGGAACACGAGCAGGGGGAGAAGGAGAGGAAGAAGCAGGCTCCCAGCAGAGGAGCCTAATGTGGGGCTCGATCCCAGGACCCTGGGATCACTCCCTGAGCCGAAGGCAGACGCTTAAGGACTGAGCCACCCAGGCGCCCCTGGCCCAGAATTCTTGCCCAGAGGTGGAGACCCGGCTGTGGCTCTGAGGGCTTGAGTAATTTGCCTGAGGTCATGCTGCCCGTAAGATAGCGGCTGAGTCCTCTGGCCGTCGCCCAGGCCCCTCTGGAGCCTTGTCAGGGCTGATCCCTGTACACTGGAGTCTCGTGGAAGAGAGGCTGCGGCACCACGATGGGGACAGGGCCTCCCTCCTCCGTCCGTGGCACACCCAGTGGGGTCTTCTTAGGCTGTGAGGGGGCTGCTTAGCACAGGACGGGAGCCCCACCCTTTCCTCCTCCGTGGGCTGCACGCCTGTGGGCAGGAATCCCTCCGAGCCTCCGTTTTCCCCTCTGCGAACCAGACTCCCCCCAGTCCTGTGATGAGGATAAAAGGGGGTGCCGTGCAGCTGAGCCTCACTTGTCCGGCCCTGGGGTGTGCCTGGTGTGTAAGCACAGACTCCAGCCCG
Organism: Ursus maritimus; assembly: GCF_017311325.1. Taxonomy (NCBI): domain Eukaryota; kingdom Metazoa; phylum Chordata; class Mammalia; order Carnivora; family Ursidae; genus Ursus; species Ursus maritimus. The sequence goes on from NW_024424897.1 coordinate 40,520,935, forward strand.
AGATCTGGTATGTGAGGGACACCGGGATCGGCCGGCTGCTGTTTGTTTTGTCTCGGGCGCCCCTGGTTTCACAGAGGCTGTGGGACTGTGTCAGCTTGCCCCGGGTGCTTCCCAGACCACTGCTCCCTTCCCCTTGTGGCAGTGAGTTCCAGAGGCTGCCCCCCATGCAGGGCAGCGGCACCCCTCTTGGTGCGACATTGCAAGGTCGCCCTGCCTTGCCCCACCCAGGTTCTGGGCTCACTGTCACACCCGCCTGGTATATTAAACCCAGATTCCAGGCCTCTCTTTCTCTCTCAGGATGGTCTGAAGTGTTTCAGTCTAATCATGGTCCCTCCCTGGCCTGGGACAACTTTTACCCCCCATGCCACACCCCTTCCTAGCACTTGGACTTTCTCAGGCCCAGACCTGACTGCCGTGTTGCCCTATTTTCAAGATTGCAGAGGGGAGGTCGTCTCAGACACCTCTGAGCTGCTCCCCTTATCCCCGCTGTTAGCGTGAGAGGAGAATAAAGCCCAGAGAGAGTATGTGGATCCCAGAGAGGCAGGATTAGGGCTCCTTAATAGGCATGTTGGGGACATGGGTGCCTTTGTCTTGGTCCCTGAAAACACCCATGTTGGCTGGGTGGAGACAGTAGCGCTCGTGTGCACTACACACTCGCACATATGATCTCCCCGGGCCCCTGCGAGGGAGCTCCAAGGCATCCCACAGCCAGTAGCCTGTAGGAGTCACACTGGTGCAGTCTTACCCCAGAGCCCATGCTCTTGCCCTGTGCTTGGCCCTAGTTGTCTCTCAGAGAAGCCATGCAGCTCTGAGTTTAGGCACCTGGGGTGCAGACCCCATTGCACAGCATCCCAGCTGTGTGACCCTGGGAAAGTCACCTAACCTCTCTGATTCCCTCATCTGTGTACTTAGAATCTCCGACCTGCCTCACTCCCCGGGGCGTTGTAAGCAACGCGTGAGCTCATGTTCAGGATACATTACAAACCGTTCCCCAAATACTGTTGCTATTTGTTCTGTTGTTACTGTGATGGACTCTGCTTTCAAAAATCTGTTCCTCCAAAAATGTGAGTTCTTTCTGCCCTTCGGCCTCCCCACCCTGTGGACTCTGCCGTACCACCCACTCAACCCCTTGTCCTTCCTTCCAGTCTGTCTTTTGTGTTTTTAAATTTTTAAAATTTTGATTTAGTTTGGGTTGAAAGACATTCGGAATTCAAGAGGTGTACAGAGAGGGTATCTATGCGGTCCCCTCCTGCTGCTGCCCCCAGCCCTCTGGGTCCCCCTGTGGGCAGATCTTGGCAGTTTCTTGAGATATTTTTATACAAGCAAGTACGTATGTGTATTAAACATGCTGTTCTATCCTTCTTTTCTTGTAAAGACGGAGGCACCATTTACGTAGAACTGAGAGCACAAGTGCATTTTTATGTATGGATACACCCATGTGTACCCCACAGGTGGAGCTCCAGAGCATCCAGCACCCCAGAAATTGATCTTCGTCCCCTCCAGGGTCATAGCACTACCACCCAGGGGTTACTGTTCACTTCTGTCCTCATTGGTTACTTCTTCCTGCATTTGAACTTCATATAAGTGGAGTCATGTACTTTTTCCCTGATAACGTAACTTGGAGATCGTTCCATATTTGCGCAGAAAGGTTTTCTTATTTAATTCTCTGGCCTCACGGTGTCCGATGGTGTGGTTGGACTGTACTTTCCAGTCAGTCGCCTGCACACCTCAACAGCATAGGCTGTTCACAGTCTTTTACTGCTGCAGACACGCGGCGGGGAATAACCTTGTCTGTACCTCATTTGACACCCGCGGGAGTGTCCCCTGGATCATTTCCTACAATGGGAATCGCTCGGTATGCACACTTGTAATTTCGATGGCCGCTGCCAGAGAGCTGGCCTCCATGACCACGCTGACTTTGGGATTTTGGCAAGGATGACATTGTGGCTGGGAACTCTGAATGCCCTGGGAACAAGCAGTGGCCCTGAGCATCCCTGCCGTGGGAGAGGGCACCGGTGGCTCCGGGATGGACCTCCGTCTTCTGGTTTCCTGGGCGCCCTCCCCTGTCCGGGCTCTGGTCTCCCAGCCACGGGAGCATTTTCCTATGTCTCCCTGCTGCAGGTTCTCCACCAAGTCCTGGTTGTCCCAGGTCTGCCACGTGTGTCAGAAGAGCATGATGTTTGGAGTGAAATGCAAGCATTGCAGGTGATGTGCGGAGGGTGGAAGGGGTGGGAGAAATGAGTGAACTCCATACATTGGGTTCAGTAGGGGTCCTACTACTTGATGCTCAGCCTTAGGTTAAGTCAGAGTTCACGGGAGCCCCTTTGAGAGTTCTTTTTTTTTTTTCTTTTTAGTTTTTTTTTTATTTATTTGGGAAAGAGAGAGAATGAGAGAGCATGAGAGAGGGGAGGGTTAGAAGGAGAAGCAGACTCCCTGCTGAGCAGGGAGCCCAGTGTGGGACTCGATCCTGGGACTCCAGGATCATGACCTGAGCTGAAGGCAGTCGCTTAACCTACTGAGCCACCCAGGTGCCCCTCCCTTTGAGAATTCTTAAACCTACTATTTATAATCCCATTCAGCACACCATGATATGATCAGCCCTCCCTAGGGAGATGAAGGAAGCATCGAGCCAGGCATTCCCAGAAGAAGGGGAAATTGGGGGTGGGCTTTGAAGGATGAGTAGAAGTCTGCCAGGGAGACCAAGGAAGAAAGAGCATTCCAGGCCTTACACCTTGTACAGAGTCCGAGAGGAATGGGAGGACTGTTCTGGAAACTATACGGAGTTCTAAAGTTTAACCTTAACGTGATAGCACACAAGATGGGGAGAAGGGTCAGGTGGAGGTGAAAACAGTGGCTCATGGCGTTCACAGAAGAGGAGAGTTCAGGGAGAATGTTGCTTCTATACAAACCCAGCTTTCTTGTTTCTTACCCTGGTGCTTTCTTGTAGGACAGAAGGATGAGGAAGGGAACAGCGTGGGGGGGGGGGGGGGGGGGTAGAGTGTCCTCTGTTGCTTATAGAGGACGGACCTGGAGTCACTGCTCCCAGATCACTGCCCCTCCATTGCTTTGTGACCTGGGGCAAGACACTTGCTCTTTCTGGGCTTCATTTTCACAACTGGGCAGATGGTTCCAGGTCCTTTATCTATCAGGATGGTGTCCACATTCTGAGCTAGTTTGTGTAGGAAAGGCGCTTAGGCTCCCGCGAGACCAGAGGCCACAGGTCTCGTGCATGTCTGTTGGATAAGTTGTGTTTTCCTGGTGACTCCCCTGGCCACCAAGGAGACGCCAGAGTTTTCCACCAGTCTAGGTCTTCTGTGGCTCCTGCCTTTAAATTGGGGACTTCCCGCTCCCTTTCAAGCAATGCCTTTCATACAGAGAGCACAGAATGACCTCTGAGCCCCACACTCTCCGATGATCGTGGTGTGAGGTTGGTAGGGCCCCAATGTCAACCCATTTGATTGTCTAGAACCCCAAGACAGGGTGCAGCAGGCAGGACCAAACTGAAGGCCAGGTCTTTCCATTTGGGCCCGTGCTGACCCTCTGACCATGTGGCCCATATTGGAATGCAGCGGGAGGGGCCACTGCTCGCATCCCTGGAATGTTATGGTCATGTAGACGCTCTCCTTCTGATTCATCTTTCTCATAAGTTCAGATTTTTGTCTCCAGTTTTCTGACTGTGAGTGGAGGGTGTCCTTTTCTTTAGAGAAGAGAAAGACATGTGACCCACAAAAGATAAAATGACAATTAAAACTGCTTTGCTGTGAGGTTAGGCAGACAACCTCGGGAACGTCTCAACAGACACTGCTAGGACGATCAGCATGGAATATTCCAGACTTCTGGGCTAATGTTTGTTGAGAAATGGCGTGGAGATTGAGGCAGTCACGAGTGAGTGTTGCCCTGGGAGCCCCGAGTGGCCCTCCGCACACTGACCCTGCCGCCTTCTTTACCAGATTGAAGTGTCATAACAAGTGTACAAAGGAAGCCCCTGCGTGTAGAATATCTTTCCTTCCACGTGAGTGCTCTCGTCTGCTTTCTGGGCTTGGGGTGGACTTTGCCGTAGCTTGATCTGCTTCCCTGCTCACGGTTCCCTCTTCTCCTTTTTAAACAGAACCTAGGCTTCGGAGGACGGAGTCTGTCCCCTCGGACATCAACAATCCGGTGGATAGAGCAGCTGAGCCCCATTTCGGAACCCTCCCCAAAGCCCTGACAAAGAAGGTATGCGGGCGGTGGCCCGCCAGTCCTGTGCTTTTCCCGGGAAAAGCCCCCCGCCCCATCCCGCGCCGGGGCTCCTTCTGTAATGTGGAGGTCCAGCAGGGAACTGGGGCGTACAATCCATGATCCAAGGTCAGAGGGTGGCCTTCAGGGATCCTGTCTTTAGCCATTTCGTAGACTTCACGTTTATGGCCAAATCCTAGTTAATGTGCCCATGACCTTCCCCAGTTTAACCGAACATTTCCTGAGCCCTTAATATGAGTCGGGAACTTTCTCCATTGATCTTTCTTTTGATCCTCACAATAGTTCTAAAAATCACATACTGCTATCATCTCCTTTTTAGATGAGGACACTGGCTTGGGCCAGGCTGGGTAGAGGTTGGGGCAGGGAGAAGAGAAGCAGGTGGCCTGGCCCACGGACACCAGGGACCCAGAAGGTGTAGCTTGGGGGGGGCTCCACATCTTACTGCCCTACAGGGGAGGCCGGTGCCTCAGAGCTGCTGGTGCTTATGGGCCCGCCCGTGTCCTCTCTCAGCCTCCCTCCACCTGTCATTGCATTTCCCCTGACGGTGGCATTCCCACCAGGGACAGACAGGTGGAGAAGAGGGTTGTGGGACCACAGCTGAGCTCCAGTCCTGACTAGTCCCCTTTCTTGCCCCTGTGACCTTGGGTGAGTTCCTTTACCTCTCTGAGCCTCAGCTCCCTGGTACGTGAAGTGGGGATACCCAGGCTTCGTTGACAAGGTGTTGTAGGGGTAACGAGGGGCCGTTCGTGAGCTCACTTGTCAGGAGCAGCACTGTCACTCAGCCTGTCACAGATACAGACACACTTCCTCGGCGGGGGCACTAGGCACCCCATCTGCCACTCCCACCCTGCCAGCATTGTTCTCGTCTGACAACACCGGATGCACCCCCATTTACGCCATATCCCCCCACACCCCTTCGCCCAGCCCTTGTCGGTTCTTCTGAACCCACTCGGGGCTCCTCCTCCTCCAGGAAGCCCTCCTGCACACACCTGCTCGGCCCTGACCCAACATAGTTCTGGGTGGTGCCTTCTCTTACCTCACTGAGGGCACTGACCAACTGTCGTCCTTCCCTCACCCCGATTTATGGTCATTCTCATAACACGAGTAGTGGTCACTGAGTTCTCGCCACGCGCTGTGCCGAGGGCCATGCGTTTGGCCCATTCATCCCAGGGGCCAGCCTGTCTCTCCAGTGTCTTCTCCAGCTGCCCTTGTTCGTAGCAGCTGTGCCCACTCCTACCTCGGGGCCTTGGTGCCCACTGTTCCCTCTGCCTGAGACACTCTTCTCAGCGTTCACACACTCACTCCTGGGAGGCCTTGCTGGGATGTGGGCTGAAGACCAGGGTCCCTGGCTGCGCCATGGTGCGGGCCCCTGTCTGCCTGCCGAGGGCCTGTCTCCCCAGCGCGTGGCTGCTCTGGACGGCGGGGCCTCGTCCTCTTGCTCCTGCCTGGTCCCTGGTGCCCGCATTGGAGTCCGGCACACACGAGGCAGTGAGGACGTGTTGGTATGGAACACTGAGCCCATGAAGCGGCAGCCCATACCCCCGTTTTGTCCAGAACCACTGCGGCTCAGAAAGGTGGCTGATTTGAACCAAGTCACACGGGTACTGAGTATAGGGGCCGGGATTCAACCTGCCCGGTAGCTACTCCCCCTGCCTGGGCTGGCCCGGCCCTAAGAACAGGGATGGGATGCGGGGTCACTGCTGGGTGAGCGGGGAGAGGAAGGGCCCAGGGGACCCAGCTCCCTCCCCCACCGGCCTGTGATACCAGGTGGTGATGGCTGTCCCTGGACGGTGAGGCCCACTGTGTAGCTTTGTGGGTTCCGGGGTCCCCTGGACACCCCAGAGCATTTAGGGCCTGCAGAAGAGAAACCTGAAGAACTCAGCGTTTCACCTAATTTGGCCCCAACTTTTTGGTTTAAAGATTTTATTTGTAAGTAATCCCTACACCCAGTGTGGGGCTTGAACTCACAACCCCGAGATCAGGAGTGGCATGCTCTACCGACCAAGCCAGCCAGGCGCCCCTGGCCCCAGCTTTCTTGACCAAGGAATTCCAGCCCTCTCCCCTGAGGGATTGGAGTTTGGGTCTGGGAAACTGGTCAGGGCCGGAGTCCCACCTAACACAGAGTCCCCCTGCAGCCCTCTCTCATCTGGCCCTTTGACCTCTCTAGGGCCCAACCCCCTGGGCAGTCCTAGCCCAGTAGGTCTGCAAAAGAGCAGAGGGAGCATTTATACGCACCACTGTGTACCACACACTAAACCCTTGTCGGACGCTGAACTCATTAAAAACCCTGCTGTGTGCCAGGCGCTGGGTATATGATGACCGGGCGCCCACCCTGCCCTCACAGGACACACGGAGGGGGTGGGGGGGGACATTCTTTGGGGAACCGCCCAAGATCACTGCACTTGACAAACTGTAGTTCAAGTACCCTGAGGGGAAGTGCTAGCTATAGAAGGTTGAGAACAGGAGCGTGGTCCCCACTGTTCACAGGGGCTTCTGGGAAGAAAGTATGTGTGAGCTGAAGAAAGATGAGCAGCAGTCCCTTGGGGGGTGGGCACTGAGGTGAGGGTCTCTCTGTGCCAACCTGCCCTTGAATATTAGACCAGTGAAATGTCAGGGTGCCGGGCAGACCTCGTCGTTTTCGGCGGGGGTGGGGCGGGTGGGGGTGGGGTCTCAGCATGGGATACGGGAGGGGCCGGCTGGGCAGGACCCTGACAGTCCCTGCCCACTTCTGGTGTCTCTGGTCCCACAGGAGCATCCTCCAGCCATGAACCACCTGGACTCCAGCAGCAACCCGTCCTCCACCACGTCCTCCACGCCCTCCTCGCCGGCACCCTTCCCAACATCATCCAATCCGTCCAGTGCCACCACGCCCCCCAACCCCTCTCCTGGCCAACGGGACAGCAGGTTCAACTTCCCAGGTACCACACCTCGGGGCTTTGTGTGCCTTCCAGATGGGGTCAGATGCCCCTTCTCAGCACGCCCCAGCAGGCTCAAGGTCAGACGGGAGTCAGGCGCTGTGCCAAGCTCAAGTACATTACCGTATTTATACCTGATGAGAGCTCCGGGGTAGATGCTTTTATCACAGCCATTTTACAGATGGGGTCACTGAGGTTCAGAGGAAGTGTCTTGCCCTCAGCTATATAACACGTAAGGGACGGGGCAAGGATCAAAGCCAAGTCCGTCTGGCATAAAGCCCGGATTCCTGACACAGTCCCCGTACTCGCCTCCTGTGCATGGGGTGGCTTCTCATGGGCACGTTCACTAAGGGCTTCTGAGCAAACAGAAGGCATGGCAGGAGCACGGGGAGCTGGGGCAAGGCCTGGGAGAGGGACCCTGGGGCTCAATTGCTTACCTGCTCAAGTGATCTGAATAAGCTGCTTCGGGGGGAGCTTTTGTTCCCTCTTCGTTCCCATAAAACAAGAGACCCCGTGAGGTTGGGATTAGGTTATTCCCACTGTGCAGATGAGAACACTGAGTCTCGGGGGGAGTACCTGCTCTGTAGGGCCAAGGTCCCCCGTCTCTCAGCCAGGCCTGGGGTGTCCCACCTTTCCAACGTACAGAGCAAGGCCCACTCACCTGTTTCAGGATGAGCCCAGGCCGTGGCCTCCCTGGAAGCTCCTTGCAGCTGGTCTCAGCCCCCTGGGTATTTCGGTTGGTGGCCAGGACGAAGGAGCAGCCACTGGGACACTCCAGTTTGCTCTGGGCCCGGTCAGGTCAGGCCCCACCTGTCACTGGCCCTTGGGGCTCCAGGCCTGGGAGGACAGAGGCACAGCTTATCCTGTGCCAGGGGACCTTCAGCTGGGGCCACGTGCAGCCAGCAGGAGGCCAGGCAGCCTCTCTGGACCCATTTTACTGGGGTTCCAGGGATTTCTTTTAGGGGTGCTGGGAGACTGAGATTTTGTAGGAATCCTTTCTCTTTTGCCTGTCCCTTTGCCTTAACGTGCACCTGGCTGGAGACCTCCTGCACCATCCCGAGCACACCCATCCCCTCCCCGCAATGGAGCCCTAGCCCATCGGAGTGACCGCCTCTCATTCTGCTCTGTCATTATGCTCTGAAACTGGGTCTTTTGCTAAATTTCTAGTTTGGGTTTTTCTAAAAGGAAGGCCCTGTTTGAAAAACAACAGCCACAGAAAAAGTCTATTTTGTGATGTCAGCCAGAGCTGCTCAGCTTTCCCTGATGTCTGTGGGCCCTCGTTCTGTGCGCAGAGCCCTCACTCTGTCCAGGGTCTATGATCTCGCTGGTCATGGCCGTGCCTGGGGCCCGGCCCCATGGTTAACCTGGGGAAGGAAAAATGCCTACTGTGCACCCACTCTGTACTGTGGGGTAGCAGTTACGTTTATCTTGAAGAATAAACCTGGGGAAAGGCTATCTGTACCCCTGGTTTTACCATATAACAGCTGTGTTGGAGTCCAGACCCCCAGCGCATCCCCTCCAGTCCCCCTTAAGAGAGGTGGGTTTGTGTTCTGTTTCGGATGGTGAGGTCGGGTTGCTGAGGCCCCAGCACCTCTGGGGGTGAATGTGGGGCTGAAGGGGGCAGCCGCTCCTCTGCACACGGCCCAGCCGGCTTTCACAAGCACTGTTTCCTCACTCTTGTGTCTCGCCCTTCTGGGCTTATGCACACGTCACAGAGAAGCGAGCCTGGGAGGTGAACGGAACGGGCCAGGCCTCTGACAAGTCCTCCGGGGCCAGCCCCTTCCCTCCCGGGGGCTCCTGCCAGCACCGGCTCCCTTCCAACTCCCTTTCTCCTTCCTGCATGGATCACCCTGCTCTGCCCCACCCTGTAACCAGCCCCCCTCGCCACGCCCCTGCATTTGCTGTTCTGTGTGTGTGACTCACCTCCTCTTCTGTTTAAAGCTGCCTACTTCATTCATCATAGACAGCAGTTTATCTTTCCAGGTGAGTTCTCTGCATGGTTCCGCTAACTGCCCCTTCCCGTGAGCCCTCTGTCCAGCCCCCCTGGGCACCCTCTCCCACGGCACCTCTGAGGGGCCTGAGTCTCACATACACCTGTTTTGAGAGCTGACTGTGTATCACAGCTGGGAAAGGGAGCAGGGTGGGTCGCCTTAAGGGGGGCCCTTCACAGGGGCAGTGACCTGCTGGGAGGGACCTTGGCATCCATCCTGTTCAGCCTCTTGCGCAGAGATTACAGGCAACTTATCCAGGGTCACACAGCCGGGAGGTGGCAGAAATCCAGTTTGCAGAATGAAGGGAGACCTTTCTGCCAGTGCCTTATGAGCATCTGTTAGGATAACTTCCCCTACGTCATGACAAGGAAGCTGCTTGCAGAAGCTGTCTTAGAAGGGGAAGCCAGTTGCGAGAAGTCTGCAGGCTTCGCTTTAATGGGCTTCGCCTTCCTGAGCATTGCTGCCTGACGCCATCTGCTGGCGGTAAGATAAAATGCAGCCTTATTTTAGAAAGTTTTCAAGGAGACCAACTTTCATTGATTCCCTTCCACAAAAATTGTTTTTGCACAGCCACTGCGTGCACAACCTTTGCATTTGGCTACATTCCTGCCCCCGAGGAGTTATGTGGTTAGTGCTTATTTCTCCAGCTGAGGATGACAGGCATTCGCATAAGTAATCGGCAACCGTAATTCTTAATTTAGCCATACGAAGTCTCGGTGTGTTTAGACAAAGACTGTAGCTAATTGTTTTTCCCTGGGTTAAACAGACTTGTCTTGAAGTCATGGTATTTTGGTTAGTTCAGGCTTTTCTTTTCCCCAACCCAGCTCTGTTAGGGGAGCAACTTGGAGCGTTTGTAAGTTCTTACAGGACTCTCCGTATGGCTTTGGCTAGGTGTGGGCAGGTTGGCAGGGGTCAGGGGCCTGGGACAGACCTGGAGAAGGCTCTCTGAGCTGCCTCTGGTTTCACACCCATTTTTGTTGTGGTTCCCCTCCAAGAGCCTCTCTGGTTACCAGCTCTAGGACAGCATATGGGGAGTCCTCAAAAGCATTGGGAAGCGTGGCTCTCCTTCCAGAAGGGTCCATCCTGCTCTGAAGATATGTCAGGGGGAAGGAGAGGGAATATAAATCTATTAAAACAAACACAGACACATTTTGGAACAGAATGCGAAATACGCTCTTAATCTTTAAGGACAAGCACGCGAGGCCTCAGAGACATGATTCCCTCCCACTTGGGGTGCTGTTTCCTCCCACTGCCCCCTGCTATGCGCGTGTTTATCTTCTGTGGAAATAGTTGAGCTGTGTTGGATAGGTAGTAAAGGTCAGGATGGCCCTGGTAGTCTGCGGACACAGTGCAGTGGTATCTGGGGGAGGCCTTGGCAGAGGCTTCTGGGGGCCAGGATCCCCCAGGAATGGTGCATGTGTTCATTTCCCAGATAAAAAGGCCCACGGCCTCTATCAGATTTTCCAAGTCTTGTGAGGTCCCAGAGATGTTGAGATTCAGATGATCTTCCAGGCTAGCCTTGGATAAAGCCTTGGAGAGAGCTGGTGCCGGGGGAGGGGGGGTAGGGGTGAGGGGGGTGTTGGTGGCTGAGTTGGGTGGGTCTTTGTCCTAGATGGCAGGGGTGGCTGCTGATAGCTTGAGCCTCTGCCACCTAGGGTCTCTCTTCTTGTATTGACTAAAGAGGAGGAAGGGAGGGGCCCACCCAGGCCTGGGGCCCACCCAGGCCTGGGGTTGCCAGCCGCAGGGCGACCAGAGGAACCAGAAGGACGCAGGCAGCAGAAGCAGCCGTGGAGGGGTTTAGTTCCACACTGGGGTGACCATCTGTTCAGTGTTCCCTGGATGTGGGACTTTCAGTGCCCAAACTGGGAAAGCCCCGCAATCGTGGTCAGCCCCACCTGCCCAGTCTTCGGCCCGGGGAGGTGTGGACTGTGCCTTCCTTCCTCTCCCCTGAGGGCTGCTCCGCCAGAAGCCAAGGGGGTGGGGCCTCTGCCTCCCACCAGAAATGCCAGCCGCCGAGCCAGGCACCAGGTGTCGCTGCTGAGCCCCCTGCGAGCCCTGCCGGGGCCTCTGCCGGCCTGAGCCCGGGAGTCTCACTGCTCTCTGCTCTCAAGGGCCGTTGCAATCAGCTGCGGCCTCTGAGCAGAACTCCCACGTCCAGTCAGTCATACCCAGTTTGCTTTTACCATTTGCTCCTAGGGAACAGTTTGGCCGCAGGGGAATGGGGTTCACTGCAGAATCTCAGTGTCCTCGCTCACCTGGAGTCCCTTCCCAGCACCGAGCGGTGTGGGCAAAGCCAAGTGCCGTGAAGTTTGCATCCATGTCCCGTTTGAGGAGTGGCAGTGGCCTGGTGAACACAGACACAGCCTTGTGGGGGCTGGCTGCTCGGGGAGGACCCTCTCCGCTGGGGGAGCTGGCTTCGCAAGCACTGCATCCTTTAGGGGAGGGGGTGGGGAAGGGGGGTCTCAGCCTCCGTGTTTGCTCTTTGTTTCTTCCAGACATTTCAGCATTTCCACAGGCAGTCCCATCCCCTGACGCTGCGGACAGCACCCGGTAGGCCTCGCTATGCTGTGTTCTCTTTCTTTTCCATGGGGACTTACTAAAGCTAGACCACTTGACCACCTCCCACCCTTAGCACCTCCCACCCCGCTTTTGAGTCTCTGACCTCCCGCTCTGGACGCTGCCGTGTACCTGGGCCAGCCGGGCGGGATCCTCCTTGGGCTAATGTCCTCCCTGGACCAGTGCACTCAGCCAGAGGGTTTTACTGGCCCCCTGTGGGTGCGGTCTGCATGGGGAGGGATATGTGTGAACCGGGGGCAGTCTTGTGACCCGGGAGAGGTGGGCAAAGGCCACTCAGAGTCAGAGACACCTACGAAAAATAGCTCACGTTTACGGAGCCCCTGCTCCATGTCCGGCTCTGCTGAGCCCTTGACTTCCGTTTCCTCACACAGTCCTCAGCCTGGTGAGGTAGGTATCGAAGTAGGTGTCATCCTTAACTTAACAGAGGAGAAAGGCCCCACAGAGAGGTTAAGAAATTACATGAAGTCACACAGCTAGGAGGAGACAGAGCCGGTTCTCAAGTAGAAGTTCGAGTCCCATGTGTGTGTGCTCAGAACCCCGTGCACCAGGCATCAGATTTGAAAGGGTCTTGGTGGTTCCTGCCCACCCCTCAACCCCCACCACCCTCAGCTTAGTCTGAAGAAGGCCGAGGCCAAAGAAGGGAAATGGGGTTTGGTCTTCGGCCTCCTGTCTGTCTCTGCGGCAGCCAGACGGCATTTCCCACAGGCAGGTGGGTCACAGTAAGGATGCGGGCCCCGCAGCCCTGTCTCAGACCTCGGGCACGGGAGTCTCCTGCCCGGCTGAGAGCTTGTGGCCCGCCCTCAGGGCCTCCCTGACAAACTGTTTGACTCTTAGGCTCGACAACCAGCCCAAAGCAGACGTGTTGGAGGATCACGAAGTGGAGGTGAGTGAGGAAGACACGCACCCCGGGGACCCTGCCTTCTCTCTCCTCTCTTCCTCGTCCCAGCACACACGGGGGCCCCATCTCAGGAGCCCACTGCGGCAGGTGCACAGCGGGGAGGAATGATGAGGAACACAACGAAGCAGGCTTCTTTTTGTTTTTTAATCTCTGAAGCTAAAGTAAGCTCTCGACTCTCATGGTTCCCACCCCTAGCCCGGGGTCCAGCGTGGGAGACTCTAGTTCTGTCCGTCTGGGGTGGGGCCAGGCATCTGTATGATGTCAGAGCCCCCCAGGTGATTCAGATCGTAGCCAGGCCCAAGAACCACTGTCTTAATCCTTGAACCTAAGTGTCAGCGGAGCGTGGCTCCCCAGCCATGCGGTGTGGCTTAGAATGTTAGCTGACTGACTCCTGCCGTAAGGACAATCAGAAACTCGGGGTAAACAAAGGAATGCCCAGAAAGGATAAATGGGGTTAAATTCGTCTATGCCAGGGGAGGTTAATGCCCCTTCCTAGTGAGTAGATCTTGGAGCATTCTCGGGAAGAAGGGCATCAGGGCCCACCTGGGCCACGAGCCCTATTTCGTGGGTGAGGACATTGAGGCCCCGAGGTGCTAAGTGACCCACCCACTGTCCACAGCAAGCCAGTGCAGAGCTACAACGAGAACCCGGGTGTCCTGACCCCATGCCTCTCTCTTGGGGCTCTGGGGCGGGCGAGTCGGCTGAGCCAGATCCGCCACCCGTCTCCATGCCTTCCCCCTCCTTTAGGCCGAGGAGCCGGAGGCCGGCAAGTCAGAGGCAGAGGATGACGAGGACGAGGTGGACGACTTGCCCAGCTCCCGCCGGCCCTGGCGGGGCCCCATCTCTCGCAAGGCCAGCCAGACCAGCGTGTACCTGCAGGAGTGGGACATCCCCTTTGAGCAGGTGGAGCTGGGCGAGCCCATCGGGCAGGGCCGCTGGGGCCGGGTGCACCGCGGCCGCTGGCACGGCGAGGTGGCCATCCGCCTGCTGGAGATGGACGGCCACAACCAGGACCATCTGAAGCTGTTCAAGAAGGAGGTGATGAACTACCGGCAGACGCGGCACGAGAATGTGGTGCTCTTCATGGGGGCCTGCATGAACCCGCCCCACCTCGCCATCATCACCAGGTGACCGAGCCCCTACCTGCCCCCACCTTTCCCCGAGGGCCCCAGTGTTTGTGGGGATGCCCTGGAGGACGTGGAGAGGTACAGATCACTGCCCCATCAGATAACTCCATTGGCATGAACAAATAAACAAAATGATTCCTAAGGATAGAATCAAAGTTTCCAGAAGGGTACAGAGTGAAAACCAGTCCCCTCCCACCCCACCTGGGTGCTTCTCCCCCAACGTGGATACTGCGAACAGATCCTTATCACACCTTCTGTTAAAATAAAGAAGTTTGTATCCTCAGGTTTTTAAAACTCTTCCTTTGTAAGAATAGCACAGGTCCTCCTGGTTCGCACCCGCTTTCCCCAGGGTGAGCGCAGGTCTGAGGCCAGCCGCAGTCTTCAACGCTCACCCAGCATTCCTGGCACAGCGTCGACCCCAGCGGTGTGCTCGTAAATGTGGAACCACCAGTTCTGGGTGGTGGGTGGCGAGGGAAGACCTAGTTTGTGGTATCTCTCAATTCCTGGGTGTAGATATGCCCCCCACAGCTGATTTCAGGCTACCGCATGAATCACTGAAAGTGGCCTGGGCTCTGGGTTCTCTCTCTGGCTGATCACTGGTCTCCCCGTTTATTTAGCCGGTCCTGTTTAGCTCGGCACTTTGCCATAATGAGCATGTTTGTTTCCCCACATCAGTGACCTTCTGGGAGGGCACGTGCTGGGCGAGAGGATACCATGTGACGCTCTGCCGTCCACTGTCCGTTTCTACCCCGACCTCAGTGTGTGACTGTCCATCCCCCAGCACTGGGGTGTGAGGCTGAAACGTTTCAGCCCGTGGCATTCAAAAAGTTGTTGTTGGGTGTTTACTTTTACAATCAGTAACAGTAATAAGAGGTTAGTGAAGATATTTTGGAATATACATGGAGGTTTCAAGAAGAAACTAGAAATCACTTGAATCCTATCCGCCAAGAGCCCCCTCCTTAGTATTCTGATGACATTCCCTATAGCCAGACCTGTGCTTTGCAAGAACCTTTCTTCTGCCCTCAAGCAAACTGTATTTACTAAGTAAAAATTAATTTCCCTTTTGCCTGTTTATCAGAGAAATAAAGCAGAACCACCCAAATTCCTGAGCAGTGTGCTACCGCCCAGGTCACCACACCAAGGGGACAAAATGGTAGCCCAAAGCACGACGACGTGATGTGTTGGCTTACACCAGCTCAGCACGCCCCAGGGTTTTAGGATGAGGAACCCGTCAGCCAATATCCCAGACCCCTCAACCAGTTCTCAAAGTCTTTGAGGCTTCAAGGATTCCGTCTCCTTCGAGAGGTTTCCTAAAACTAGCCCCTTCATGAGCTGCCTTCGTGAACTTCTGCCGGGAATAGGGGGATGAGCCATACATTCTCTCTGGCTCCTTGCTCACCCTGGGTTTTAGGAGTCCTTGCCGGGGGGGCCCAGGAAACTTGAACCCGTTGTCCAGTAATCACACTGACACCCTGATGCCACCCCCTCCTACAATGCCGTTACTATAATGAAGTTTCTGTGATCAGAGGACAGAAAAATGATCATAAGAATCATTACGGAGAGCCCCAAATGTTGCCTGGTTAGAGTGCTAAAAGACCAGATTCTTCCCTGAGTTTGAGGGGCATGCTTCTGCCTCGAATCCTCCAAGGCTGGGCTGCTCTGGGTGGCCAGGAGCCTTGGTGAACTGGGTTTCCTGTTCTGGGGTGGGTAGGTCTGGAGCCGCAAAGACTGGTGTGTGTGTGTGTGTGTGTGTGTGTGTGTGTGTGTGTGATTTTGCACACTCAAGCCAGGCCCAAGAAGGAATGGGTGTCGGGCCTGGTGAGGAACGAGGATTCTGGCGCCCACAGTCCAGGGGACAGAGAGAGTCCTCCAGAGGCCTGGGGCACTACTCTCTCCATGGCTCCTTTCAGGCTTCCCAAGGGCTGGGGTTCGGCTGTACCGGCCCCACCCCTCAGTCTGACCCCACCACTCTCGACAGCTTCTGCAAGGGGCGGACGTTACACTCGTTCGTGAGGGACCCCAAGACGTCTCTGGACATCAACAAAACCAGACAGATCGCTCAGGAGATCATCAAGGTAAAGGGTTATCCAGCTGGTTCCAGGGTTCCTGGCCATCCCCCTGGTCCGTCCCTTCTCTGAGCTGAGGCGCCTCAAGGGTGGGACCCCATCGCCTTCCCTCTGTCCGTGTCTCACCCACATAGAGCCAGGAGCTAGACGTTCAGTCTGTGATGACGGATGAATTGGTCGGGGAGGAACGCAGGAAGCTTTAAAGACACGTGGCCTGAGTTCGAGTCCTGACCACACCAGCTGTGTGACTTTGTGCAGGTCATTCAGTCTCTCTGAGCCTTGGCTTCCTCCCCCATAAGATGGGAATTCCAGCGTAGCCTCCCCCATCAGATTGGCACAAGAGTGGAATGGGGTAATTCGCTGAGAGCCAGTTGGGCCCGGGGCCTGGTGCGCAGGGAGAGTCTGCTAGGACTAAAGGGCAGGGTGAAAGCCCTCGAGCTTTCTGCCTTCCAGTGTCCAAATCCGAGTTTCAGGAGGACTGGCCCTCGGGCAGCCTTTTTTCTTTCTTCCATCTTTTTTTTTTTTTTTCTTTTAAGTAAGGAAACACAAATAAAGGAAAACTTCTTTATGAGTTGCTTTCTTTAGCCCCAAGCAGGCTTGGATAAAAGCCAAACTGCTGCTGGGTAGGGGTTCCTCTTTTCTTGTTTTTGTTTAAAAAGCTTGCTCTGACCAGCTCCCCCAACTCCCTGTCCCCCGACTTCTCTCCTGCCTCCACCTCTACCTTTCCTTTTTCTCTCTCCCTCCTTCCATGCATCATGTGTGAGTGTGTGTGTGTGTGTGTGTGTGTGTGTCTTTAGCAAGGAAAACACAAAAATCACAGTGAATTTATGAGCAAACCAAGATTTCCACGTAACACTTACCATGTGGCTGAATTAATGAGTTAAACTTTTAAAGCCTCGAAAATAAAATAGCACAGGTATGCCTTCATCTGTGGTAAGTCTCATTTCAGAGGAATTGGAGAGAGCTGCTGGGTGTCACACCTGCTTCATAGTGTCCCCAAAACTCGCTGGACCCTACTCCCCTCTATCTCTCCTGCTCTGCCCTCCTCCCCTAAAACTGTTTTCGCTTCTTATGGTCAGAACACTGGGGAATCTGTGTCTGGTTCCTGACTGGCTGAGGTCGGATGGACGAGCTATCTGGAAGATTCTAGGGGCAGACAAGAAAAGTTACGCAGAGATTTTAGAACTACAGAGCCGGAAACTGCCTCTCTGCTCTCTTGTTTGGTTTTTCTCCTGCCGAATAGCTGTCCTTCCCCCGCTGGAACCTTCTGCCCCCTTCCGCTGGAACCTTCTAAGCCACTTCCTTTTGTACTCATCTGTGGTGTTTTGAGGTTCGAAATATAATAACAGGGTCCTGAACTTTGGCTAGGTTTGTGATTTGGGGCTACTCTGGAAACACTGTGAAATTGTGGGAAGGGCGGGCAGTCTGTGCTCCAGACCTGGGCATTTGACATCTTGTCTCTTGAAGCTGGCTTTTTGAGGCAGGTCTCTTATCAACAAGGCTCAGAGGGGGACAGGGACGTGTCCTCAGTCATATAGCTGGTCCCCGTTCAGCCCACGGGGGGTGGGCCGCTGAGGAAGGTTTGTGCCTTGGTTTGATTTGGGAAATGGGCAGATATTCTAGGAATGACCTTCTTGCATTCAGGATGGAGTTTTGGAAAGGAGCAAGTCACCCTTTCCTTGAGCTCTCTGCTTCCACGGCAGGGGGACAGCAGACCCCATACCCTCCCCATCTCTTGCCTTGTGTACATTCTTCTCCGATGCTCTCCCAACCCCCTCGGACCGAGCTCTGGCCTCAGAGCTTTTCTATTTCTGAACGTGGTTTCTTGTTTACCATTTTACTTCTCACCGCCAGATAGCGTGAAAGCCGCCGAAGGACTCTTCATAGTGTGTGAAGTGTCCTCAGTGTGGGAGCCTGGGAGGTGGCTTTCCACGGGCCTCTTTCTGAGCTGGTGGGGATGGCCGCTTCAGCCGTGGCCTCTCGCCCCCATTCCCAAGGGCATCAGGGAACATGGGAGTCTTGGGTTTCATGTCAGAAGACAGCTTGACCTTGGATGAGATCGTGCCTGTGTCAGGTCACCTGTATCCCATACACCTGGCCAGTGTGCACTTCCAATTCGAGCAGTGGTTAGAAATCCCCAGCCCCACCCTTTCCCTTGGTAGATGAGGAAGCAGGCTCAGAAGTCCAGTGTCCAAGGCCACACGGTGAACTAGAGCCCGAGCCGAGATAGAACGTGGATTCTGGACACCAGTAGTAGTCCAGGCCTCCCTCTACCCCAGCACAGATACTGGGACCACCTGAATTCAGGGACTCTCTATGGGAATTCCTCTCTGTTCCCAGCCTGAGCCCTTGCCTAGCCTGAGGGTAGAGGCCAGTTGTACAAAGCCTGATAGAGACGCTATAGATACTCGATTTCTGTATGACTTAACATCGCTCTTTATACACTTCCTGCCCCCCCCCCCAGCTCCGCACCCATCACCCTCTCCACACTTCACACTTGAGCCAGGTATACGGTGCCTGTGGGACAGCATGGTGACATGGACTAGCCTGGAACCAAACCTCAGTGCTGCTTAACTGCTGTGTGGCCTGGGGCAAGTGACTTCCCCTCTCTGAGGCTCGGTTTCCTCATGCGTGCAATGGAGACCATCCTGCGTAGGATTTGGAAGATTACTTGAGGGGACTTGGGTAGGGCGTCCAGCTCGCGGCCCAGCCCAGGCGGAAGCTGAATGATTATCCCTTATCTTCCCGCCCCGCTGACATGAGGCTCACTGTTTTCCAGGGCATGGGCTATCTACATGCCAAGGGCATAGTGCACAAAGATCTCAAATCCAAGAACGTCTTCTATGACAATGGCAAAGTGGTCATCACAGACTTCGGGCTGTTTGGGATCTCAGGCGTGGTCCGAGAGGGCCGGTAAGTTGGCTTTGGGTGTCTGCGCAGAACAGGAAGGAGCTGGGCAGTGGCAGCTGGGCTTCGAGCTACAGCTCTTGTTGTCCGTTGCTGTGGGGCAGCCCTCCCTGCAGGAAAGGCCAGGTTCACTGAGGTCCTTTCCTGTGGTTCCAGTCCGGAGTCAGGTTTGGGTGATGTTCGGGTCCCTCCTGTTTAGCACTTTGTTCTCAGGCTGACCCCCGTAAGAGGCTGGGTCCCCAGGGTTCACGACCGCAGTAAGGAAGAGGCGATGAGGAAGAAGAGCATCAGGTTTTATTTCCCCAAATCTTGAAGGGTGGGGGTGGGGAGAATCTGGGGGACCTCCGGGAGGGAGAGTGGCAGTCTGGCTGGAGACCGAGCCCCAGGCTGGGCTGTAAGATACACAGGCAGACTGATTTCCCGGGGTGGAGAATCCACTCCCTGCTAATACCGGTTACTGGCCCGCTTTCCTGGAAGAAGCTAGTTATCACTCTTCCCCGGTGCCTCTGCAAGTGCAGATCAGCAAGCTATTTTCTGGGCCATGCATGGGTGGCGTGCTGGCCCGGGGGCATAGGTGTGCTAGGCAGCCCCTTGGCTGCTGGCTGCTAGCTGAAAGGCCCCATGCCCTTGCCCTGGCTTCTTGGTCTCCAGGCGTGAGAACCAGCTAAAGCTGTCCCACGACTGGCTGTGCTACCTGGCCCCGGAGATCGTCCGCGAGATGACCCCCGGGAAGGATGAGGACCAGCTGCCGTTCTCCAAAGCTGCTGACGTCTATGCATTCGGGTGAGGAGGCCCCTGACGTCCCCCATCCTGGGGCTCGGAGGCCAAGTGTGGCCAAAAGGAGGGGCATTGCTGGCAGAGGGGGCGGGAGGGGGGGTGCGTGTTGTGCTCTGAGTCCTGGCTCTGCCGCTTGTTGGCTAAGGGACCATATCCTCGACCACCCCTTTCCCACACTGTAGAAAGCAGAAAAGTACGGTACCTCCTAAAAGGTTGCTTCACGAGGACTAAGGTGATTTCTGGGTGTCGGTCTCACCCAGTGCCCCGTGAGGACGCTGACCAGAGCTCAGCACTGTCCCTCTGGGAAAACCAGGGGGTCCTGCCAGCCCGCCTCTAGTGCCCCACGAAGCTGTCCAAAAGAAAAATAGAAATATAACGTGAGCCAGATACAGAATGTAAAGTTTGCTCCCAGCCACACTAAAAAAAAGAAAAACAGATGAAATCTGTTTGAATAATGTGTCTAACTCAATAGATACAGAACATGATCGTTGCAACATGTCACCAAAATAAAAAATTCTGGAGTTATTTTACTCCCACAAAGTTTCCAGCAGCCAGCGAGTCTGTCACACCTCCAGCACCCCTCAGGCCCGCTCTCCACATGTCCGTTGCTCAGTAGCCCACGTGGCTCATGGCCCCTGCACCAGACGGTGGGGGCTTAGGGAGAAGGTCAAGATGAGTCAAGAAAGGCGAGGGAGCTTGGAGAGGCTGAGTGAGGGCCTCACCCTGTAATCATGGGGTGCCTTCCCTCGGGGGCAGTCTCTTCGTCTCCTGACCTGGGACTATTCCTTCCTAAGCATTGCTGTGTGCCAGGCACTGGGCTTGGCATCTGTCACTCCTCAAACAACCTTGGACGTAGGCATTAGCCCCACTGAGGTTCGACGGGAACTCTTTTCAGAGCCTGTGCGGCCTCAGACTTCCCACCGCAGGAGCTTTGGGCCACGGGTCCTCTTGTACCTGGGAGGAGCCACCAGGATGCTGTCACAGTAATTCTGGAAGCCTGGTGGGTGGGGAAAGCTGGAGGAGGATCCTGGATGCTCTGGCTGGGTTCTTGGCACCCTGGGTGTGTGACGTGGGCCAGGCAGTTCAGGAGCTCACGCCGCATGGGCCGTCCCCACAGGACTGTTTGGTATGAACTGCAAGCAAGAGACTGGCCCTTGAAGAACCAAGCTGCGGAGGCCTTGATCTGGCAGATTGGAAGCGGAGAGGGTATGAAGCGTGTCCTGGCCTCCGTCAGCCTGGGGAAGGAAGTCACTGTGAGTAGCCACCTGTTCTCAGAGAGGGAAGAAGGGCTAGAGGGCGGGGAGCTGGGCACACGACAGGTGTGCCCTCCTTCATTCACTCACCTGAGAAATGGGGCCTGGAGGCAGAAGTATGCCAGGCGGGCCTCTTTGTTGCCAGCTAAAACGCCCGTGTCCTTTATTACCCAACTATTTTTCTTTAGAAAAACCATTGTCTTAAAAAAAAAAAAAAGACTGGAAAGAAATAAAGGTCATGGTTTTAATTGAGTTATGACTTGAAAAAGATAGTAGAGCCCTGTTTGTTACTTACATGAAAGAAGATGATAAAATCCTTCCCACACAGAATCCTTGTTTTTATTGTAGCGTCGAATGAATCTCTCTCCAAAGCGTTCTTAACTGCTCTAGAGCAAATCAGAGTTTCCACAGCACGTTTGTCAAAATGCCAGATCGTAATACAGGTGTGGACCTCCTGTTTCTGAATACTGCCAATGGTTTCTCTACGTTGCAGTTTCTAAGTCCCGTGGCCCTGGCACAGTGGTGTAAGGAAGCCAGGGCTCGGTGTTTTCAGTGCAGTCAACCGTCCCCATGCTAGTGAGTCAGACAGGGGTGGGATGAATGGGGGCCAGCCCGGATGTGAATAAGCTCCAGGAGGTTTCTGGGTGGCCTAACACTGGGAGTGCCCGGAGGGACCACCGAGTGCTGGTCCCCTGAGCTCTAATGGGGCTGTGAGCTTCTTGCTGAAGCCAGGGACGGTGCTGGTGGAGTCACTGTCTGCAAACGGGGGCAGGCACCGTGAGAAAGGCAGCTGATCTTCCTTTGGGACCTGACCAGATCTTTGTAGTTTCCTCCTTTGACTGGTGGCAAGCGGTTAGGGCATCTTTGGAATGCTCCTTTATGACATTGTGTCTGGGGTGCTTTATTCCTCGGTAGGACCCGCCATCTGGTTGCAGTGCAGACTGTCTGTACAGGTATGCACCTCCAAGAGTGACACCAAAATGCTAATCTCCAGCACCAACACCAGGCTCTTATTTGGCCCATTGATAGCACCTCATCTGGGGTGTTGAGCAAGGCAAGTGGGTGATGAGTGCCTCCGCGATGCTCTTGGCCTTCATCTTTCCCATGGCACGGCCCCAGGCCCCTTAGGGAGCTAGTGGTAAGAGAGGTTCGGGCTCCTGGCCATTGAGTTGTTCAGATAGCAGCTAAACCAGCTACTACCTTCCATTCTTTTTTTTTTTTTTTAATTTACTAATTTATTTGAGAGAAGAGAGAGAGTGTGAGTGAGGCATGGGGCGGGGGGGATTCAGAGGGAAGGAGAGAATCCCAAGCAGACTCCACGCCAGTGCAGAGCCTGACGTGGGCTCAACCCACCGACCCCAAGATCATGACCTGAGCCGTAATCAAGAGCCGGACACTAACTGGCTGAGCCACCCAGGTGCCCCTTAATTTTTCAAATATATATCTTTAACAAAATCAGAATCATAACATGGATTCTTTATCATGACCTTCTCCACATGGTCTTTTGTTATGCTTATTATCTCAAATCATTGACAAATCCTTATTTTTAGCCTGTCTGCCCTTGTGTCCTCCGGCTTACACCATAATGTAACTACTTCTCTGTTGGATGTTTAGGTTATTTCCAATTTTACCCGTACAATAAAGTCATGGAGGACACCTTGTATAAACCAGAGTGTGCCTATACGCTTGTTTTATCCAAAGGAAGAAACAGTGAGTTGCTTCCTCCTGGCAGCAGTCTCAGTTCCATCTGTGCACTCTAGAGTCTTAGTACCCAGAGTGGTAGGTGCAGTCTTCAAGAGGGGAAGGCCTGGAGCAGAGTATGGAGCCCATCAGAGGCAAGGGAGTCAGAGTTCAATGCTGGCTACAAGTCAGAATCTTCTGGGAGCTTTTCAAAACTAGGACCAGGCCTCCACCAGAGAGGAAGATTTAATTGGCCTGGGTTGGGGCTAAGATCATAATTAACTTCTTTTTATCTTTCATGTTCTGTTCTGGATTTCTACAGTGTGGGGTCATGGGCCCTTTGAAGCCTCTTAAGAATAGATTAGAGCCAGGGAGCAGGGAAGTGGAGACAGAGAAAAGGTTCCAGCAATCAGCTCGTGACTCATGAAAGTTGACTTTCCTGTCTGGTCTTTTTTTTTTTTTTTTTTTTTAACACATTGCCATTGAGGGTAGAGGGGGCATGGGTCCAATGGCAATAAAAAGTGCCTTTGAATCATAGTCAAAGCAGGAGTACCCTCTCGGGGGGAGGGGCACCATTCTCTGCCCACGCCACACTCCGTAAGTTTACCACCAAGTTTCTGTGCCACAGCAGCCACAGTCAGAAGTATGCACATGGGGCGCCTGGGTGCAGGCACAGCATAGGCGCCTGCTTCGGCTCAGGGCGTGATCCCGGCATATGGGATCAAGCTCCCACATCAGGCCCTCTGCTGGGAGCCGCTACTTCCTCTCCCACTCCCCTGCTTGTGTTCCCTTCGCTGGCTGTCTCTATCCTGTCAAATAAATAAATAAAATCTTTAAAAAAAAAAAAAAAAAAAAAGAAGTATGTCACAGAATGACCCAAAAGGCCAGAACGCTTCTTACTGAAAACCAGCAGTGCTCCTACCATAGGTCACTCTCCAAAAACCAAATTCTTGTCTCCATCAGCTTTTCACCCCTGTCCCTCTGCCCCTTCTCCTCTCGCTCAACTTCCACTCAGCTTTCCCTTTATCTTTTATTAAGATTTATTTGTGTTGACGTGATTAAATCATCCAGGCTATGTCTATAGATTGAGGCTAAAGGTGAAAAGACAAAATACGTGTACGCTATTATCACAGAGTGCAGTTGCCATTAGCTGCTGATTAAGTAGTTCACTACATTTCCCTTATTTGTGGGTCCACTTTTTCTTCCATTCTGTACGGTTACTCAAAACTCACCACATTTTGTTGGCTTCACACATGGACCATGGTTTTCTTGTGCTTTAGGTTTTTCCTGTAGTTTCTAATTGTCTTTCTTTTTTTTTTCTTGCTGAGAATGGTCACAATACCTTACCATATTCCTGAGGTCTTGCAGCTCCTACATACTGCTTGTGGAATGGAATTCGCTCCATTCTTATCAGGGCCCACTGATTTCTTATAATTTAGGTAATGGAATTTTAGCCCTGGTTGTAGTGCTGTCATCCTTCCATTTCTTTTCATTCATCCCTGTCATTTCCTAGTGAATGTCACGTATCTCATGTCTTCTCCCTTTTCTTTATTTGCATTCCAACAAAATGAGAGAGTGAACTCCTTATAGAACTGCCTCCAAGGGATGCATAGAGATAATTCTTGAATCTTTACATGCCTAAACAAGTCCAGATTTTATTTTCACACCGAGAGGTTCACAATAATCTTCCCCAAGAACATAAAAATTTTTGCTCTGCTGTTTACTAAGTGTCCTGCATTGCTGAAAAATCTGATATTAATCTTAATTCTCAATCTTTTGTAGATGCCGCCTGTTTATTCTTTGGGGACATCTAGGACTTTCTTCTTTATCCTTGTTACATTGAAATTTCATTAAAATATGCCTTGGAAATAAGTTTATTTTTCTTGGTTTAATGTTCTTTTCAGTGAGGTCCCTTCCACTGGGCCTTTTCAGATGAAGATTCCAGTTTCCCAAAAGTTTCTGGGAAGTTTTCTTTATTATGTCTTTTATTATATAATTTCCTGCCCTATAGTTCTTTGTTTTTTCTTATGGAAACTCCCATTGACAGAATTTGGTCCTTAGTGAGTTTCTTTGTCTTTTACCTGTTTAATGTTTTCTTCCCTGCCTAAAATTGAGTGCACAATCTGGGGAATTTCGATTTTATTTGCCAAGTATTCCTAACTAATATTTTTGTTTAGAGTTATTAATTTTTAAGCTCTTCCTTATCTGTTGGTGTGTGTTTTTTATTGCACCCTGATCTAGTTTTATGGATAGACTAGCTTCTTCTGAACACACACACACACACACACACACACACACACACACACACACACTTTTCTCCAGAGTTGTGTGTTCTGGTCAGTTTATCTTTGGTCTCTCTTGTTTTCTCTGACCTGGGGCGCAACCCCACGAGGTCTAGCTGTACTAACAAGAACCTGAAAGTTGCCGAGCCTAAGTGGGTGAGCACTTTATTTGCAGGTCCAGAGAGTAGGCTAGGCAGCAACTATCAAAGTGGGAGAGCAGCTTGCTTTTTTTCCTAAGTAAACCGGCAGTCTGGGACAGGTGTGCTCTGTTGACTCTCATGTGCTGCCTCTTTTTCATCCTTCTGGTCACTCCCAGCTCCATTCTTGTAACAGTGAGGCTCCCTGCTCTGCTTGCAGCCCCACCCCACATATATTCTGAGCATCTTGCATTTCTTCTGCTTTCCATTCGAAAAAATCTACAACCCCATTTTTTTTTTTAAGATTTTATTTATTTATTTGAGAGAGAGGGAGAGGGAGAAACAGACTCCCTACTGAGCAGGGAGCCCAGGCGGGGCTCGATCCCCAGGACCCTCAGATCATGACTCCGAGCCGAAGGCAGAAGCTTCACCGATTCAGCCACCGGGGCACCCCTACAACCCCACTTCTGATCTCTTTTCCTGTTACCTGTTTGTTCAGCTTTGTTCCTGTTACTGAAGGGCGGTCTAAGAAGCGAAAGAGGAGACAAGCTCATGCACTTTGTTTTCACTGGAAGCATGAGAGCTCTTCTGAGATTCGTTATTTCTAGCCCTACTCCAGGCATGACCTATCTTCTTAATATGGACAGGCTGTTGGGGGACCACCAGATGGAGGAGGGGGCTCGAGAGCATCAAAGGGACCCTCAGTGAGAGTACTCCAAGCTGTGCCCCTCCCTCCCTCCCCAGACCACTTCATCCCCACTCCTGCCACTCTGTTTGCAGGAGATCCTGTCTGCCTGCTGGGCTTTCGAATCTGCAGGAGAGGCCCAGCTTCACGCTGCTGGATGGACATGCTGGAGAAACTGCCTGCTGAACCGGCGGCTCTCCCACCCTGGCCACTCTGAAGTCTGTGAGTAAGTACCCCGAGGGCAAAACTCACCAGCCGGGCCTACAGCCTCACCGGGTGTCTTAAAAGCGGGGCCCATCCGCTCTGTCTGCATAAGACGCCTGGGGAGTACACAGAGCAGGTGCTAGCCGGCCAGGGACTAGACACGCTCCAAGTGATACTAGGCTCTGTTTATTTTAGCGACTCCTTCTGAGACACGAGTGCCTCCAGTACTCTTCAGTGAAAACCTACATATCCCTGTTATCAGAGCAGTGTCTGACGCTGGCCTGGCTAGGCCCTCGCCCAGAGGAGTCTGCCTCGGAAGTGGGCACAGACAGGGCCAGTGAGAAGCCAGAGCAGTGTGGGTATTAGAGCTCCAACTGCACAAGTTAGTATAGACTTGAGAGTCGGACTCAGATGGCTTCTAGTCCCCAAATCAGCCTCCTGGGATGGGATCAGTGGCCTCGAGGTTCTGTGCTGCTCTGATGATGGAAGTCCATTCTCTGTTGACTCACACGATCCTCTGTGCCCTTTGGTACTGGGCGGCTTTCACCTCCCATACGTGCTCTGCTCATTCCCTTTTGCCTTGTCCTCTGGACTCTTTCTCTCCACACCAAAAGCAGACTCCTGCCCTGCCTCAACCTTCGTGAAATCTGAGGAAGTCCTTTGTTCTAGGCCTCAGTGTCCACAACTTTAAAAGTGGGGTTGGGGCCAGATCAGGGGTGGGCTTCTAGCGTGGGAACGCTGATTAGGCTTTGCAGGCGCGGGAGGGAGGTTGGAGTCACAGCTCCTGTCCTTTGGGATTTTCGTGAGCATGCCCAGCAGCAGCACGAATTGCTGTGATAGTACCGGCACGGTCTCTGTTGCAGTGGACTACGCCTGCCATTTGATGCAGGAGCAGCGAGGACAACATGTAAACCAGGGGGGTGGCTGGGCTTGAACAAAGCTTCTCTTTATGGGTGCTCCAGCTGGGACTTCCAATGCAACTTTTTTTTTTAATTTTTATGTTCTTTATTTGAGAGAGAGGAGAGCACAAGCAGGAGTGGAGGAGAGAAGCAGGCTCCCAATGAGCAGGGAGCCCAATGCAGGGTCTCGATCCCAGGACTTCGATCTCAGGTCATGATCTGAGCCGAAGACAGATGCTTAACCAACTGAGCGACCCAGGCACCTCTTCGTGCAACTTCCACATCGGGAAACCTTCTTGACTCCCCCCAACCCATTTAGAAAGGCAAAACCATTCTTACAGTTTTAGATTGTGGGAGTGGATGGGACAGTCCATATGTGAAGAGACCCCTGAATGATAGGAATGGTCTTAAACTTTTTAGCGCAACGGGCGCTTTCTAAAGTGCAATCTCCCTCAGAGTCCCACATATATAAACCAGGAGAAAGTGGAGCTGCTGTTCAGTAGGTTGCGGGGCAGGAGCCTATCCACACCCCCAGGGTGGCTCCTGCGACACCTGCCGACCATCACTGAGCCCTGGAGAAGCTGCACCTGGATCTCCTACCTGCTGCCCAGGTGTGTGGTGGCAGCAGCATCCGTCCTAGTCTAGAAAGGGCCAGTTGGTAAATATTTTAGGCTTGTAGGTCATATGATCTCTATCCTATGTTCTTGGTTTTTTTGGTTTTTGATTTTTTTCTTTTTAACCTTTAAAATGATCAGTGTTTTTGTGGCCTGATTTGGCTATATCTGTAGTTGGCTGGCCCATCTTAAAAACAAACCAAACTGGGTTTCAAGCTACAGGCGAGGGGAGGCCCAGCACGGGTCACTTGATTAGAGGATGCAGGTGGCGGAACTCATTGAAGAAATGTGGTAAACCGCTGATTGAGGTCGTATTCAGGGACGGCCTAGAGGAATGACAGTTTGGGGTTGGGAATACTGTCTCTTCAAACGCCACCTCAGTGTCCATATTTCCCTCTTAAGATGGGTCAGAGTCTAGTGCAAATAGGGTGCAACAGAACGTTGCCGTTGGAGGTGTGGGTTCTCCCCAGCCACTGCTGAGTACCTGCAGCACACCTGGGGAGACAGAAGGCCAAGGCCAGGCCTGGCCAGCCAGGAGCTTGCGGTGTAATTGGTGAATGGATGAGGGAATGATGCTAGCACTCGAAGTGCTGTGACAAAGAACAGCTTTGTGGGAGCACGCACAGGGCCCCCTCTGCCCACCCAGGGAGCTTGAGACGGTCTCCAGAAGAGGGGTCGTTGGAACTGGGGTTCCGGCAGGGGCTGTCCTGGCAGAGACCAGGAGACTGGGGTTCCCCTGGACTCGGGGCAACTTATTTAAAATCCTGGGCCCTGGTTTTGTTGTCCACAGAAGAGAAGGCTGTACTAGGCGGGTCTGGCATTCAGGAAATGATTCCAGATTCCCTAAAGACTGTAGAGCCCCCTTCTCATTTCACAGGTGGGAGACAGAGCCACACATGGGTGTTGTTCCCTGCCCGAAGCCATCTTTGTTAGCTGCTGAGGGGGAAAAATGCCAGCCCACCTGAACGAGCCTCTCAGACAGAGCTTCCTTCCTGTTCATGATTTCTTCCTCAACACATTCTGCCTCTAATTCTCATTTTCTCTTTTCTTTTCCATCTGTCTTGTTGCTTTTTTATTTTCGGGGGGTGGCGGATGTGCTGGCCGGTGCTGTCATCTCCCCACTCCCTGTCATCCTGATCCCCGTGGCTCCTCCTCCACCTGTCTGCTTCCGGTGCACGACTCCATCACCTGCGGGACTACGCTCTTCCCACCCTCGGCCAAACGGTCGCGGGGCACCCCCAGTCGCTGGAGGAGCCGCTACTACGGGAAAGGGCGTGACGGTCACCTGGACTTTAAGAACTCCTGTCCGGCTCTGGAGGAATAGTGTGTCTTCCGTTATTCCCCTCATTCTCTGCCTGTTCGCACCCTGCTTCCTGTTCTCGCACTGCATCCGGCTTCTCCGTTTTTATGTTTTGTTCCCCTAAGCCAAAGTGATACTCTTGTAGGCAAAATGGCCACCAGCAAGGGTCCTACAGGCTTGTGTGTCTCTCGCCGGGCTGAGAGGAGGCCCATAGCGCATGGCAGGACCTCTGTCCACTCACTGTGGCGGATGATGGCTTGTCCCTGGGTGGGAGAGAACTCAGAGCCTTGGTCCAAGTCCAGGGTGCCCTTTGACCAGAGCTTAAAGAAGGGAACGCAGTAAGCAGAAAGAGTGAACTTTCAGGAAGTCTGTTTTGATAGTCAAGGACTGAGGGGCCATGGGTTCATTGGCCAACCTCTGTCTAAACGTTCTGTGACTGTCCCAGGGGAGCTTGGGACAGGTGCTTTGTGCCGGGTCCCTTCTGAGCTCGCTGTGCTGCCAAGCCTGGAATGGAGCGGGGACACCTTTTTTCCCCTCTCTGCAGGGAAAGTGGGCCCCCCACCTTCTGCCCTGGCCAGGCCTCTGCCGCTCCCCCTGCCCCTCCACACGCTCGGGTTCTGACTCTGTTCTCCTCTCTTCTCTTTCTCCCCGTAGGTTGTAGGCCTGGCTGCCTTGCATGCACCGGGGGCTTTCTTCCTCCTAATCGACACTCGGCACCGTGACTTCCGCTCAAACGCAAACTGATGTGCGGGCACTAACCCAGGGGATGCGATCTCTGCTGCTCCAGGCATCTCTCCCGAGACTACTTCTTTCGCTTTTTTAAAACTGGCCCCCTCCCCTCTCCACGGCCCGTGTGTGCCTGAATAACGACTGTCTATGAGGACCCCCTAACAGACCCCCCACCCCACCCAGGAGAGCCACCTCCCCTGATGGGACTTCATTCTCTAACTCTTCCTCTGCGGGGCGGCGCCGGTGTGTTTGGGCGGTCCTGTCTCCCCACTAACACCTCCATGAGACCGACACCCCCCCGAGCACATGGGCCTCCCGCTGGCTGGGTCCACGGTGCAGGGGAGGGCTTTTGCTTGGCTGTTAACCTGCAAGGTCTTGTCCAACAAGGAGTGGGATGATTTCAGAGCTGCCCGAGGCCAGCCCGCTCTGGGGGTGCTGGGGGTGCTGGATGCCAAAAGTCC
>NW_024424897.1:40556459-40620713 GCF_017311325.1 Ursus maritimus
GTTTGGGCACAGGAGAGAGAGGACTTCCCTGGGGTATAGTGGGGGTTAGGGGCAGTGCTGGCAGGCGCTGGGAGCTGGTGTATGGAGGAGAGAGACAGGGTACCACCAGCTGCCACAAAAGTGGGAGATGGTAATGCCGCTGGGTCCTTGGGAATTCAGTTTTAAGTTGTATCCTTGCAGGAGAGCTTTGTAATTGGAAGAATGAACTCTCATCCCTTAACTGCTAGGCGGAAAAGAATGCAAATAAATCCAGTCTTTAGGAGTGCATATCTCAAACTGTCCACAGGAGCTTTGTGTCTTCAGAAGCGAGACCCTCAGAAAGTGTGTGTGACCCTGAAACGGCCCCTTCCTGTGCCGGAAGCCCAAGGGGCCAGTTGGAAGCAGTGGTTGATGAAAGCCCCTAAAACATGCTCTAGGGGCCAAGTACCAGCCGGTTTGCAGGAGAAAGGAGCTCGCTGCAGGCAGCCGATTCAGAGGCAGGCGTGAGAGCAACAGGCCTGAGCCTGACGGAGGATGTGGCCGACACGGAATTCATGCTTGTCCTAACGTTTGTTCCAGGGAGGGCGGTGGGGGCTATGGGGAATTGGAGAGCGTGCTCTCTGCAACAGCTGCTCGGCAGCTCTGCTGACTTGTTGCCTCCTGGGAACGAGAGCCTGGTGTTGCCAGACCTTCCTTTTTGTTTGTCATTCTTCTCCTGTGTTTGTCTTTAAGAGGAGCTGGAAGTCTGGCTTTTTATGTGAAATCTCCCAATTCCCAAAAGTCGGCTTGCATTTTTTTTTATTCTGTGTGTAGGACCAACGAAACCAGTCTGCAGATGGGTAGTCGCACGTTCTGGCCCAGCTCTGGGTGCGGGCAGGAGGCAGCTGGGCAGAGGACCAGCGGACCCCGATGCCCAGCACCAGGGGCGAGGCTGTGTGCTCACCCTCCTCCCCGCTGCTATGCACTGCGTGCTCTGGGGTCGTGCCCTGACTCACCATAAACCACGGCCCCCCTCCCCAAGGCACGGGGTCGATGGTGGGAGCCTGACATGTCATTGGACTTCGGGGCAAGTGGGTGTCCTCTGTCAGTGCCCGAGTCGGGTAGATGTGTGGGGGCGACTTACATACCAGAGCTCAGGGGTCCGCCCCCACCCCCCACCCCCGCATTAACACTTCTTCACCTTGGGGACTGGACAGTCCCCAAACGTCCTGCAGATCCCGCTCGCCTCAGCAGGGCTGCCCTAGGAGGGCCTGACCCTCTGTTCCCCTGTCTGTCCCAGAACACATCGCCACTGTCCTCCCAGCTGGGAGCTGCCCAGTGAGAGGTCCCTGCTTACTGGTAGGTCCTTAAGATGTCTTTAGGCAGAACCGAGACACAAAAGATGTAGATTCATTTGTGAAAGTCACAGTGAGAAAGTGATTCTCTTTCCAAGTTATCTTTCGATCCGTGTGGGGACCTCAAGAAGAAAGTCTCGTAGCATCTAGAAGTAGTCTCTAGTGGGGGCGCCTGGGTGGCACAGCGGTTGGGCGTCTGCCTTCGGCTCAGGGCGTGATCCCGGCGTTCTGGGATCGAGTCCCACATCAGGCTCCTCCGCTATGAGCCTGCTTCTTCCTCTCCCACTCCCCCTGCTTGTGTCCCCTCTCTCGCTGGCTGTCTCTATCTCTGTCGAATAAATAAATAAAATCTTCAAAAAAAAAAAAAAGAAGTAGTCTCTAGTAGCATCACCTCCTGCCAGCGCCGATCTTCCTTTTAACACAAACTGGGCCCGTTGTAGACTCAGAACTTTCGCTGGAGCCTAAGAGCCTTCTCCCCCCAACCCCCACCTCTTAAATGTCATAAAATACACATAATTATTATATTAACCATTTAACTGTATGGTACCTTAAGGCCCAACCCCAGAAATGGCACAATATCACTTATGCATTCTGTTGGCCACAGCAAGTCATGAGCCAAACCCAATTTGGGACTGGGAAAGAAGATGCCATGGCTTTTTTTTTTTTTTAAGATTTTATTTATTTTGAGAGAGAGCATGAGTGAGGGAGAGGGGCAGAGGGAGAGGGAGAGGCAGGCTCCCTGTGGAACAGGGAGCCTGTTGCACGGGGCTCGCTCCCAGGACCCTGGGGTTATGACCCGAGCTGAAGGCAGACACTTAACGACTGAGCCACCCAGGCACCCCTTGACTCCATCTCTTGCGCAAGATCAAAGTTCCATTGTGAGCAGCCTAGACAGGGAAGCGTAACTCTTTGGGTGCCATTATTGTCACAGGCCATCAGAAGAAGTATATCTTTAAAGATCCTTTGTGCTCTAGCCCTTAGAATGTAAGCTCTCAGAGGGAACAAGGTCTCCTATGTGGATTAATTCTGGGAAGGAAAAGCCAGGTCCTCTCTGTTGCTCCCCAAAGCTGCATAGACTGGGAGGGGATTGGTGAGGGTGGCCCCGTGACTGCACACAGACGAGATGAAGCAGCCCTGGGGGCATCGACTCAGCAGGTCAGTGGCTGGGGCCTGGTTGCTCAGGCCACCTCTTCCACCAACACCAAAATGGAGGGAGGGGCTGTTGGGGGCAGCTGGGGGAGCACCCGGACCTATGAGCCGGGCTGACCTGATTTTTATCCTGGTTTGGCTGCTCATTACATGTGTGGCACAGGACACTTCTCTGATTTGTAGATTCGTCAATGATTCAGCACAGCCAGACCTGCCAGGAGAGGGACCAGAGGTGACAAATGTCAAATCCTTAGCCCCCTGCTGGGCAGACAGCACTCTGGTGTCCATTAACACTGCTTCCTTTCCTGGGGAGTGTTCCCGGTACATGAAGAGGGACTTAGCTCCTGAAAGCAGCGTAGGGAAGGAAGGAGGCATTGGGAACCGGGAAGGGGCAGGGACCGGGCTGGGGCCAGGAGCAATAGCCAAACCAGGTTTCATCTTCCTGTGGCAAACACAACGGGCTGCCAGCCCGACCATCATCTGTCTCCCCGGCTCGTTTAGCAACAGAACCTAGAGGTGGGGCCACTGAGAAGCTTGAACTTCAGGGCTCTTCACTGCATAGGCAATGAGTTTTCGTGGCCACAGGTGTTTGTAACATTTGCAAGAGGTAAGATGTATTGAATGAACTGGGTTTTTTTTTTAAAGATTGTATTTATTTATTTGAGAGAGAGAATACAAGCAAGTGGGGGGGCAGAGGGAGAAACAGGCTCCCCACTGAGCAGGGAGCCCAATGGGGGGCTTGATCCCAGGATCCCCGAGATCATGACCTGAGCCGAAGGCAGACACCCAACCAACTGAGCCACCCAGGAGCCCCTTGAATGAACTGATTAACACTACTGTCTTCTTCCCCTCTGACTTCCACTCTGTCATATGGCCTCTTGAGTCACGTAGTATTGGAGAGGCCATATACATTTTGTGGATCGGGCTAAGAGTTGTTGAGGTGGGCATACGTTTCTTCTAGGTTTAGTGGGATGTATTTATGTTGTTTGTAGCCACTTCCATGAATAATTCAGTTATTCCCAGCCATCCCAGTTTAGCAATGGCTTCTAGAACCCTCCTCCCGCCCATTGTGCCAACTCACCTGGGTCCAGATACAAAGATGCGGGGCCAGAAGTGCATCCCAAGGGAACATGTCCTACGTTGCCTGGTCCCCAGAGCGCACACTCAGTGGAGTGCAAGAGGCAGGCCATTGGAAAGACAGAATGACCTTTCTACTTCCTTTATGGAAAATATGTCAAATCATCACACAAGAAGCAAAGAGCCAAAAAAGTAGGAAAGTATTATAGTGCCAGGAAATTAATACAAAATAATGTTTTTCTGGAATTTATCATGTTTGGGGCATTTGTTAACTGCAGTGGTTTGAATGTTTGTATCACCCCAAAATTTGCATGATCGCCTTCACCCATTTTGCCTACCAGGAGTTTTTATTCATGTAAGTGGTGGTGGCTTTCATTTATGGTAATGACCATGAAGTTTGCTTTTATTTATTTTTTAAATGAATTTTTTTAAAAGGTTTTATTTATTTAGGAGAGAGAGAGCATGGGGGGGGGCGGCGAGGGGCAGAGGAAGAAGCAGGCTCCCCGCTGAGCAGGGAGCCTGATGCGGGACTCGATCCCAAGACCCCC
Organism: Ursus maritimus; assembly: GCF_017311325.1. Classification (NCBI taxonomy): domain Eukaryota; kingdom Metazoa; phylum Chordata; class Mammalia; order Carnivora; family Ursidae; genus Ursus; species Ursus maritimus. The sequence goes on from NW_024424897.1 coordinate 40,560,547, forward strand.
AGGATCATGACCTAAGCCGAAGGCAGACACTTAACCAACTGAACCACCCAGGCACCCCTGAAGTTTGCTTTTAAAATAAATGCATATAAGTTCATTAAAAGGAAATTGGGAAGTAAGACTAGTCCCAGGCTAGTCACACAAGGACTAAAGGCAGAGACAGCGGTGCGTCTGGCTAATTAAGTTACAGGACACTAATCTTTTGTACACCTGGTGCTATATGGCTGCTCACATGGTTCCCCACCGAGTGACCTTGAACGTACTTGACTCCAAGGTTGCGGCAGGCTCTGCCACTCCTTATCCCTGCCTTCTGTGAAAGGGATATCGCCACTCCTTCAAGACTCAGCCGAGGGGCCATGTGGCCTCACCACCCACAGGCAAGAATTGTAAACAAACAGATATAATTTCGGGCACTCCTGCTCTGTGCCAGGCACTGACTTCAGTGCCTTCCAAGCATTGGCTCCCTTAGCCCTCACGACAACCTAATGAAATAAGACCCATGATGAACTCCATCTAACAGACGAGGAAACTGAGGCTTACAGAGTTCAAGAAACCTGCCCGGTCTCACTCAGCAGCTGGGCCCCCACTGAAAGCTGAATACACTTCCTTTATAGACCGTTAGTGCGTTTCATAACTTGCATCCCCACCAACCCTAATGACTGATGAGCCACCGGAGGGAAAGGACGATGCCCTTTCGGTCTGCGGTCCCCAGAGCCAAGCGCAGGGCTGGGCATGCAGCAGGTGCTCAGTAAATGCTTGTAACGGAAGTGCTAGCAAGTTTGTGCTTCTTCAATGGAGTTCCACCTTCCCCTGACATCGGAATCCTCTGGGCTCAGAGGCGGACTCACCAGCAGCCTAAGAGGCTCCGACCGCTGGGCGCCTGCTTGTGCAGGCTGTGGGCGGGGCCCTACGCTGTGTTTATTTGGTCATCTGTTTTAGTTAAGTAGGTATTCTTTTTCTTTAACATGCCCCCCGGATTTGTAATTTGGGTCCCACAAAACCCGGATCTGCTTGAGGTGCCTGTTGGAAAGGCAGATATCCAGACTCATCTCCAAACTACCAATCCCAGGCCCTGGGAGAGATTCCAGGCTCACCGAAGTTGGAGTATCGCGCTGCTAAATGTTTCCACCCTCCCCCAGTGCTGGGGGTATTTGCTTCAGGGCTCCCAGAAGAGTTACTGTTGTGGTCTACCTCTAGCCTCCTTTTCCTGGAAAGCGGTGGATTCCAGCAACAGGAGTTTCCTGAGTTCTGAATAGTTTCGATTCCTTCTTATCAGGTCAAGACCTGGGCTCTGCCAGTAAGCGTTGGGCTGGGGGTGGGGGCGGGGGGTAAAGGTGGGAAGGGGGCCAAGCCAGGGGAAGCTTGTAACCCTGTCCTGCCACCGTCGCTGCCCTGCCTCATGAAGGGGTCCTCGTCCTCTTCCCCTTTCAAGATACGCCTTCCCCCTCCTCCCCCATTCCTTCTAAATCACTGTTCAGTTTTGATTCCTGCTCTGAGAAGGAGTAAGTCAGCAGCCTCTGGGGAGGAAGGTCAGACCTGGGGTGCAGTGGAGCTCACGACTGGGTGTCCCAGAGTCACTCCAAGGAAGTCTGGTGGCCGTTCATTTGCCCCGTGTGTAACCCTGACAGGAGAGCCCATTCGAGCCATCAAGCCTTCACCGAGAAGAGACTAAGAGGAAAGGTGGGGGCCGCCGGAGGAGGGACTTCCCTGCGGCCATGGGAAGACAGCTGAGGGAGGCTGTTCTCCACACACCACGTCCATGCTTCCCCTTGAAATGCCCAGGAAGGTGGAGAGGCAGCCAGGCCCACGGGAGGTGCCAACCAGGCCAGCTGATCATTGGCGGGGACGTCACACTGCACGGTCTCCTCAGGGGATGCAGTTGCGCCCCCTTATCCACAGTGTCGGTTACTGGGGGACAATTCTGGTCTGGAAGCCGATGACCCTCCTTCCAACGTACTGTCTGGAGGTCCATAGAAGCCTAATGCTGTGTCCCTCCCCTCGCTTCACCCCTGCATGCAAGCATTTTACCATTTCACGGCACAGGAAGAGGAAGGGGGGGTGCGGTATGGTATTTTGCGAGAGAGAGAGAAACCAGTCACATGACTTTTATTACGGTATTGTAATTGTTCTGTTTTTTTATTATTGTAATCTTCCACTGTGCCTACTATATACATGAGGCTTTATCGTACGTACGTATGTACAGGTAAAAGCGTAGTATGTATACGGCAGGTGCAGTATCCAGGTTTCAGGCATCCCCTGGGGGTCCTGGGAGGTACATATCCCCTGGCAGAAAGGTGGGGAACACTGTATAGGATGTCTTTCCTACTGACATAGAGCAGGGTCTGTTTTTGCTTAAAAAAAAATTTTTTTTGTAATTTTGAAATACACATGGAGTTGAGTTCCTTGGGCCTCTCTCAAGCTGGGTTTTAGAAACGGAGGTTTCCTTTGCACGCAGGTGAAAAGGACAGAACGTAAGTGTATGGTTCAGTGAGCTTTGACAAGTACCTACACCCAATGGCCCACGATCTTACTGAGACAGCATCTCTATCGCCCCAGAAAGATCCCTCCCACCCGTTCCCAGGGGCAACCACTGTTGGATCTCTTTCGTCAGACGTTACTCATGTCTGCTGCAGAACTTCACGGAAAGGGAAGCATTCGCTGTGTGCATTTTGTGTCTGTCTTCTTTTCCTCAGTGTCGTATCTTTGAGACTGACCTATCTTGTGTGTATCAGTAGTTTGTTTCATTTTGTTAGTGTATTCTGCTGTAGTCTCTTTACTGCGACGTGTTCATCTATTTGTCTCTTGGTGACTACTGGGTCTATAATACATAAAAGCTGCTATGAAAGTCTTACACAGCCTTGGTGTGGACCTGCGATTGTATTTACTCTGAGTAAACACCGCAGAGTGGAATTTCTAGGTCATAAGGAAGGTATGCGTAACCTTGGGAGAAACGACCAGAACAGTTTCCAATGGGGTTTACAGGAATCGGAGTAGGACGTGGTTACTAGGAATCTGTAATTGCAGGAGCTTGTCAAGCAGTCTTCTCTGCTGGCTGTTACAGTCTGAAGGCAGCAGGGCAGGCAGGGCAGGAAGAGGACAGGGACGCAAAGGGTGGTTGTGGAGCAAGGACAAACTGGAACCCGTGAGACCGAGAGCACAGAACACATTTTCTCCCTCTGCCTCCAAGCCTCTATCTTTGATGGTGAGCACGTCCTGCGAAAGAAGCATGAGCCTTTGGTGACACACCTTAACGTGCTCCTGGAACAGAATTAGGAGCAGCCGAAGGAGATGCAGTGGCCCAGCCGCCTCCCCACACCAACAGGACAGAGAGCAGGAGAGCAACATTACGCATGCGTGGCAGCCTTCCACGTGCGGGAAGAGTATGGACACAACTTCAGTTCCTCTTTGCAAACTGCCTACAACACCCCTTTGGTGGCCCCTTCAAATCCAGAATTATGCAAAAAGAGAGGGGGAGAGAGACAGAGAATTCAGGAAACATAGTCCCGGCTTCACTAAGAGGTCCCCATAAAAATACCCCGCTCCGTGAAGGGGACTGAGAGTGAGTTTAGCGCGATGGGCGCTGAACCACGTGTAGAATTGTCGAATCACTCCATGGTACCCCTCGACTAATGCAACACTGTACGTTAATTATACTGGAATTTTTTAAAACATCACTCCAGGTCTTGCGCTTTTATCCAGCATTACAACCTCTGCCTTGGGTTTGGAGTGCTTCGGCCTGATCCATTTCACGGCATGGTGGATTCGGTTGGGTTTAAGCTGACAACGTTACTTGTTTTCTATTTGCGGTGGCTGCGCTTTTCCCTCTTTTTCTGATTCCTTTTGGATTAAATGGCATTCTTTAAATGCCACATAATCTTTTCGACATTTTACCTTTTCTTAGCTTATCCTCTGTTTTATTTCTTCGGTGGTAGAATTTACAACACATTCAGGAGCGAGTCCTGCCTCTGATTGCAAGGCACGGGATTTTTCTCACCAACCTAACAGAGAGGCAGTACAATGATGTGGTTAAGAGCCCATTCTCTGGCAGGCAGGGAGGCGGGGAAAGAAGGGTAAGAGGAAGAAACTCCCTTAATTTACGTAAATGTGTGTAAACGGAGTTGGGAGCCAACACCCATGAGAATCTGATCTTTTCATCACACACCAAAATCGGGCAGAGGTCCTTGGACTTTTTCAAGGTTTCTAATGTGTGTGTATGTGTTTTAAAGATTTTGTTTACTTATTTGACAGAGGGAGAGAGAACACAAGCCTGGGGAGCAGCAGGCAGAGGGAGAGGGAGAAGCAGACTCCCCATTGAGCAGGGAGCCCAATGCAGGACTTGATCCCAGGACCCTGGGATCATGACCTGAGGCGAAAGAAGATGCTTAACCAACTGATCCACCCAGGCACCCCCAGGGGAATGTGGTTTGAGACAATCTTATCATTACTTCATAAAGTACAAGGTCACCCCAACTTTGTCTGATTGTATAAGAAAAGAGGAAGAGGCAGAGTGCAGGCTAATGTTTTGTTAAGTTTCTGTTTTGTGCAAGACACTTTCCTTAGCCCAAGACTGTGAGTCCCTGACCCCCACCGTTGCCGAAGCTTCTCTCATCTTCACACGGAAGTTAGTATGATTCTCCAAAACTAGACATCTGATTGTGTTCGTTCCCTGCTGAAAGCCTCCTAGGCCGTCAAAGCGAAACCTGTACACCCCAGGTCCCAGGGAGACCCACGGACGCCCTGCGTCTGCACCAAGAGACGCGTCCACGACTGTAGTTCACAGCGGCTTGAGTTGTAGCAGGAAAGCTGAAAACAACACAAATCTCCAGCAGCAGAACAAATGGATAAATGATGGAAGAGCCTTACAAAGGAACAGCAGGCCACAGAGACAAATCTCACACACACCCCAGGAAGTGAAAAGAGCCAGCTCAAAAATATGCCAACTAGTGTCTAGTGAGAGAAGTCCGAATCATACTTCCTCTCAGGGGTACTGGCTGCGACGAGTCCTGACGCGCCTCTGGGGGTGGGAGACGTGCTAGTTCTTAATGTCGGTGGTGGTTACATAAATGTTTACATCGACAGCAAGTTTCACCCTGTACACGAAGGATTTGTGCATTTTCCTGTTTGTAGTTTCTACCTCAATTTAAAAATCAACAACTTCTAAAGTAGTGGGGAGACTGGGTTCCCGGGGACCTCTCCGCAGGCGCTGCATGGCTCCCTGGGCCCTGGCCCCGCTCCCCTCTCCCTCCTCACTCCTCCCCTACCGCATCCTTCCGGTGTCCACTCCTCTGGGCTCTCCGGGAACTCCCAGCAGGCCCGCCTGCCCTTATGGGCCCGGCAGGAAATGCTTTGGATTCCGCCCTGTGTCACCAAATGGAACAGGGACCTGGCAGTGACTGATTCTTGTCCTGACAGTAGAGACCATCAGAGCCACATTCTCAAAAAATCTTCATTATGGTAAAATACACACAACGTAGAACTTAACTATCTTCGCCATTTCGAAGCGTACAGTTCAATGGTGTTCAGCACTGCGCGTTGTCGTGCTACCATCCGCCCACAGAACATTCTTCGTCCTCAACCTGGAACTCCGTACCCGTGAAACAAAGCCCCATTCCCCCGGCCCCACCCCCTAGCAACCACAATTCTGCTTTTTTTTCCATCCCTTCGACTGCTCTAGGTACCTCCCCAAGTGGAAACGCAGTGTTTGTCTCTTTGTGACTGGCTTCTCTCGTTCAGCATAATGTCCTCAAGCTTCGTCCGTGTTGTAGCGGAAGTCAGCACTTCCCTCCTTTTTGAGACGGTGTAATAGTCACAGTAATATGTATATATAGACACTCATACATGCATATTTTTAATCCCTTTATCCATCGATGGACACTTGGGTAGCTCCCTTCGCTTGGCCATATATATATAGTGCTGCTATAAATATGGGTGTTTAAATATCTCTTCGAGTCCCTGCTTTCAATCCTTGACGGCAACACGTGAAATGGGAACGCTGCATCCTGGGGGGTGGTCTGTGTTTGGTTTTTTAAGGAACCACCAAACTGTGGTGTTGCATTGGTCTCAGCCGATAAGTGATGTTGAGGGATAGAAAGGACTGGGCGCTCATTGACCCCATACCACTTGGGATGAGCCCCACCCCCCGCCTCTGATATTTCCCCCATCGGAGCCAATGCTGCGACGGCACCAGCCCTTGTGGGGCACTGGTGGTTCTTAGGACTTTGAGACACAGCTCAGCAACAGCCATTGGGGAAGTTTGAAAATACGAGGTTTCTTGCTCATAAGTCCGGGAGGGTGCCCAGCACATGGGAGCCACCCAGGGAGGCTGTAGGGAGAGAGAGAGAGAGAGAGAGAGCGCACACAGACCTGGAGTTCTGCCTTTATGGGGGTCCTTGGGGGTGGCTAGGAGGGAATTAAGGTGCAGGAAGGGAAAAGCAGGCTCCCTCATGGGCCAGTTATCTAGGCTCCCCAAGACTTTCTAAAAGGGGCATTTCAGGGGAGCCTGGGTGGCTCAGTCAGTTACACGTCTGCCTTCGGCTCAGGTCATGATCCCAGGGTCCTGGGACAGAGCCCTGCATCGGGCTCCCTGCTCAGTGGGGAGTCTGCTTCTCCCTCTGCCGTTCCCCCTGCTTGTGCTCTCTCTCTGTGTGTCAAATGAATACATTGTTTAAAATCTTTAAAAAATAAAATAAAAGGGGCACTTCATGGATGGGGGCCACCTGGGGGCTGGAAGCTGGTGATGCATTTACTCAAGAAGGCGGTCTATGAACTGGCTGCCCCGCCACACATGGTAGTTTCCTTAGAGGCCTCACCATTTTCCATGCCCGCCCACAGAGTGCCAGGCTCCTTCCTCCTCGTCCTCCTCGACACTTGTCATTTCTTGCTATTCGATGGTGGCCATCCTCATGGGTGTGAACAGATCCTTTGGTCTACTCTGCAGAGATCAGAGAGCTCCAGACAAGCGTCTGGGACTTGGAATAAAAAATTGCTGAAGGAACTTTCTGGAGGGCTGTCTCTTGTCCCCCTAAGACCAGACCCAGGCCCTGGGAATGGATGGTGGTGACCGCAAGGTGATGTCAAGCTGTCTTGAAATGTCTCCCTTCTGTCCTAATTAGTCTGAAAATGCATCGGCCTTTGGGTTCGATTGTCGCTGCCTCCCCCTACCCAGTAGTGTGGGAGCAGGGGGCCCTACGACCCTTGTTTCCCAGCTGTGACTCACCTCCAAGGTGCATGTTGATACCAAAGTGCTTGTCTGCTGGACCTCTAGCTGTCCCTGCGTCTCCCCAGGCTCGGGGGGAGTTTGGGTTTTATTAACAGGACTTTATCAAGATAGTGTTTTCTATGGAGTGAAATGCACAGATCCTAGTTTGGGGGGCTGAGTTTTTACGTCTGTAAACAGTTGTGTGGCCACCATCCATACCAAGTTCCAGAACATTTCCAGCGTCCGGAAGTCTCCTCCGTGTCCCTCCCAGTCAGTGCTGTCCCCGGGCCATTGCTTTTCTGACCTGTCACTGAACTTGGTGCAGATGGAACGGTCCCAGCGAGCCTGGTTTCTTCCACTCGGCCGCGAGCTTCACTGAGGTGTTTTCCTGGATCCGTGGCGCCCTTTTGTTGCCGAGGGCTCGTCCACAATGTGTTTTTTCTTTCTCCTGTTGGTGCATATTTGTGTTGTTTCCAGTTTGGGGCAGGGAGGAGTAAAGCTGTCATGTGTTTTCACTTCTTTCTGGTAAGTATCTCGAAGTAGACGAACCAGGACAGAGGAGAGGCAGATATCTGACTTTATGCTCATCCATCAAGAAGTTGTCCAAAGTTGGGGCGCCTGGGTGGCTCAGTCGTTAAGCGTCTGCCTTCGGCTCAGGGCGTGATCCCGGGGTCCTGGGATCGAGCCCCACATCGGGCTCCTCTGCTGGAGGCCTGCTTCTTCCTCTCCCACTCCCCCTGCTTGTGTTCTCTCGCTGGCTCGCTCTCTCTGTCAAATAAATAAATAAATAAAATCTTTAAAAAAAAAAAAAAGAAGTTGTCCAAAGTTGTCTTATTTTATATTCCGATCTGCGGTGGACGAGAGTTCCAGTTGTTCCATATCCAATCCCTAGTGAAATTGTCCCGGTGTCCCGGTGTCCCTGGTGTCCCCACGAGGACTCCAAACACCTTCCCTTTCTTTCTTTTCCCTCCTTTCTGCCCCAGCTACTGTCTGCCCCTTAAATCCAGTCGAATTCTGATTGCTCTAGGAATATAGTGGGGATGGAGGGTGGGCAGAGGGGACACGTGGTCTCAGCCTACGGTGGCCTCTCCAAGACGTCAGTCTTTGCAATGTCTGGTGCATCTAGGCAAGGCGCGAGGCGGAAGACAGGGGCAGAGCCCCCGTGTCTGGCTCGGGGGCAACTTCTCCCCACTCGGTGCCTGGACGACCCTTCACTTCTCCTCTATCTTGGCCGTAGTTTCTCTCCCGAGTACGTTGCAGGGACCCGCTTCGCTTTAGGTAAGTTGCTTGTCACTTGTCCCCTGACACAGCCCATCTTGTCATTTCCCTTAACTAGGTGCTGAAGCCACTTAGATGCACTTTATTTCATATGTTCCCCCAACCTCATGTCACTTGACATGTCCTATCATGTCCGGGACTTGCCCTCTCCTCGTTCTAAAGCCCAGCGGGAAAAGGGAGAGGGGAGAAGAGAAGAAAGAGATACATCCATAGAGAGGGGATCCGAAGCTCCCAGGGCACCACTATCCCCTAGGAGAACAATTCCCATTACCGTATTTTCTAGTCGGAAAACACTTCTTTCCACATGATTGTGTCTGCGTATGAGGAATAGAATTTTGAAAGGGAGAAATGCTTTTTTTGAGAACCTAAGTGTCCTATAGCTTAGGTTGCCACTGGTGACCGGGGTGACCCTGGACATGTCCTTTAGACGCTGAGCCTCAGTTTCTCTGTTTGTGAACGGGTACAAGCAGGCCTTCCTGCCACCGCCCTGTGCGCAAGCATGCCCATGACACAGCCCCTCTGCTTTCTGGGCCCCATGAGCAAGCACACTCAGGGGACACGGCCACACACTTATGGACGGTGTCATCTAGAAACTTGATGTTGAGTCAGTGGGGTCAGGCTCTTTGAGTCTATATGAACTAAACACGATTCTGTCTCAGGGGTGGAGCCCAGAAAGAGAGACGAGGGGAAAAGGTCACTGGGCTGGGAGTGTCTACTTCCCTCTCCCGGGGTCATACCCCCAGCCTTCCTTCCACATCTTTCTTTCTCTCTTTCTCTAGACCTACTTCCTCTTGCTTCTGGCTCCTCCCCATCCCCATCCCCATCCCCATCAAGCAACTGCCAGTTTGCTTTGGTTTCTATTTCCTGGTTAGCTCCTCCCAGTACCGAGGACTGCCCGGCTGTGGTGAGGAGCGGTGGTGGTCACTGAAGCGGTGGAGAGATGGCCTTCAGCGGCTCCCAGCCTCCCTACCTGAGTCCAGTGAGTTCCGGGGCAGCGGGCAGGGGTGGTGCTGGCCTCTGCCGCAGGAGGCAGCTGTGGGTCTCTGGGGGGATGACTATTGGGTGGCAGCAGAGGAAGAGGGCAATTGTCTCAAAGAAGACACAGGAAGAGGGACAGAAAGCCAAGTAGCGGAATCCTGACACAACTCTTCTCAGGGCTGGTGGGTCGATCATCACCAGCATTTGTGGCTTTGACTGCTGTTCACTGAGCTCCCCTGGGAGCCTGTCCTAGGTGTGGAAAGTGGGGGTGTAGGGTGGCGGGGGGGTAGGGGAGGCAGGCATAAGTAATAACTAGAAGAGTGTTGGCTTGTTTGTATGAACGGGGAGGTAAACAGGGTTTCTGGGGGCGCTGGCATGGCACAGCCCAGCATGGCCGTTAAGGGTACTTACTTTGGAGACGGCCTCCCTGGGTCCAGCCATTTACTCGCTGGGTGGCCTCAGGCAAGTTACTTTTACCTCTCTGGGCCTCAATTTCCACATCTGGAAAATGGGGATCATCCTTGAGCTTACCTCCCAGGGTTAAGTAAGGAGGCAGAGTATCTGGAGCGTTTGAACAGTGCCTGGCACGTCTCAGGAGTGAGAAGGAAGTGGGCTGTCCCTGCAGCGTGGGGCTCAGAGGGCTGCCTTTTGTACCTTTGGCCACATATGTGTAAGTTCTGTCTGCAGATGGCCTCGTCTAAACCCTGTAAGCCTTATTATCCCCACTTCATACATGGAAAACTGAGACTCAGAGAAGTTGAGGTCACTTGCCCGATGTGCCCAGATGGTAAGTGGCAGATAAGGGAGGTGACTTGCCTTACCCCCAGGAGAGGGAGGTGTCCACAGAGAGAGCGATGATTACAGAAGGCAGGCAAGCAGCAGCCCCAGGCCCAGGAGGCTTGTGTCCTGGGCCCTGCCCTGTAGTGGGAGCCCCTCTGGGCCTTGGCAAAGAGCTTGCCAAGGGGCCTGGGCCGAAGGGCTGACAGTGGACGGGGTGGGGCGGTTGGGGCCATACGGTGGGCAGGGAAGCTGCTAGCTCCGCACTCAGCAGGGGCCCTGGCTTGGCCTGTTTCCTCCCCACTGCCCGCTGAGTGGGTGGGTTGTCACTGGAGGAAGCTGGACCAGGCCCTGTTGTTGGCCTTTCCTCCATGGGGCTGTCAGGGTCAAAACGTGTCACCTTAGGCTCATTCCTCATCAGATGGGGGATCCCAGAGATCCTTCCAGGCCCCGACATTTCATTATTCTAACTAGGTTTTACTTTCCAATCCTTGCATTCAGAATGTTCAACCCAGAAGGGAAATCCTGCTATGGGCAACAGTGAGTAAAAACAGGGCCTTGGAGTCCAGACAAGAGAGGATAGGATGGGTGCAGCCTCCCCAAGCACCAGAACACCTGCCCCCCCACGTGGGTGCCCTCTCTCAGGCGGCCCGCTGACATCCAGCACAGTGGGAAGGTCACGCGGCCAGGCTCCTTGGGAGTCTGGCCCCCATTCCTTGCCCACGTGGCACCCGCCTCAGCTGGTCAGCGTTATCAGAGGTCCAGGACAGAATCTGGAACCACAGTCAGAACAAGACTCGATGTTTGGTCTGGGGAAGCGCTTGGTGAGCCCGGAGCAAGGACTTCTGTGCTGTGTCCTGAGAAGCAGCCTGTGTGGACAGCATGGGCGCTGGGGTTCAAACCCCACGCTGTTGCTGACCGGCTAAGTGGCTTTGGGCAAACTACCAGATTTTTGTGTGCCTCAGTTTCCTCTGTAGAAGTGGTGCTAGTGCTGGGTAATGAGGTAACAGGGCAGGTTAGCCACCAGCAGGGCCTGAGAACCCCTGGGGCAGCAGCACCCTTTAGCTAAAGTCTCCTGCTGCCTCCTGCTGGTGAGTGCCCTCTGCCGGCTGGGCCCCCTGGCGACACTGTCCACCCTCCCACCTGTGGAGCCCGGCTCTTCCGGACAGGAAGAGCAGGAAACCGTCCTCAGCCTCCAGGCACAGGCAGGAGCCGAGAGCAAGTTCTGACCTAGCAGAGGAATGAATTCCTCCTGACGCTAATAGTTGCCCTTGTCAAAGACCTGGAAACCAAGGGCTTTCTGTGTGGCATCTCATCGAACCCTCTCAAGAACACCGCCCGGCCGGTGCTGTTGTCCCAGTGTTCCGAGAAGGGATCTGGGGTGCAGACAGGTCAAGTGACTTGCCCAGTAGGAGAACTGTTAGCACAAGGAGCTGGGATGTGAACCCACGTCTGTGGGACCATAAATCCAAAGGTTCTCTCTTTCTCTCTCTCTCTCTCTCTCTCTCTCACACACACACACACACACAGGTCCAAATTCCACAGCCGCCTTGGCCCGCCAGGCTTAAAACCACACAAATTTGTTTTCTTACAGTTCCAGAGGTCAGAAATCTAAAAGTGTCAATAAGGCTTCAGGGGAGACTCTTTCCTTGCCTTTTCCCACTTCCAGAGGCCACCAGCCTCCCTCGACCGGAAGTCCCGTCCTTCATCTTTAAACCCAGCAGCTTCTTGCCTCTGTCGGCCCAAGTCCTACTACTGACTCTGCTCTCCTGCCTCCCTCTTTGAAGACCCCGAGGCCCACTCAGATGATCCAGGATAACCTCCCCATCTCAAGATCCTTAACTTAATCATGTCCGTAAAGTCCCTTTTGCCTTGTAAGGTGGCATACAGTAGCCACAAAGTCCGGGTATCAGAATGTGGGCTTCTGGGGGCGGGTGGAGAAGGGGTGCTAATTCTTCAGCCCATCATACCTCCTTGGAGCCAACCGGGGTTGTCAGTGTCCTCGAATCCGTCCACATATACTTCATCCATAATACGTAAATGCGTGGGTATGGCCTCCCCCACCCATTTTGTTATACAAATGGTGTCATTTCCATATCATTCTCAAAGAATCCCCTTCTTCCTCTTCTTTTTTTTTTGTGGAGCCTATGTGGAATCCACTGTATGGAAATACCATGATTTATTTCACCATTTTCCTCTTCGTCAACTTTTAGACTCTTTCCAATCCTTTGCTATTCCAATGTTGCAGTGAATAAACTTGTCTGTAGGATTATACTCCATTTATCGTTTTTTTAAAGATTTTATTTATTTATTTATTTGAGAGAGAGAGAGAGCATGGGCAGGGCAGAAGGCAGAGGCAGAGGAAGAGGGAGAAGCAGACTCCCCACTGAGCGGGGAGCCCAACATGACACGGGGCTCGGGGCTCCATCCCAGGACCTTGAGATCATGACCTGAGCCAAAGGCAGATGCTTAACCGACCGAGCCACCCAGGCTCTCCAGATTATATTCAGTTTAAAACAATCTTGTTTTTCAGAATTTGGGGACACCCACCATTTAAGACATACTGAAATCTCCAAACCTTTCCGGGGAAATCAGTGCTTGAGATTAACCTGTACTGCCCCATCCCCATGATCCGAACACTTTCCGCCACCACCCCAGCCTTCCTGCTGGGCACGTAGGACCCCACGTAACCACAGTCTGATTGTAGATCTTTACACCTCAGCGTGAATAGGCTTCGGGAGGGCGGCGTTCTTGCCAAGAGTATTCGCCTTCGAAACATATGTCTTGTGACAGGATGAAAGGCTCTTATGAGCCTTTTAGGCCTCAACAGATAAATGAGGGGAGTGTGTTTTCAGAGAAGTATGCCACGCTGGGCCGTAAGCTGTGCCAGGCTGACTCTACTTCTCCAAAACCACTGGGATGGACCGAGACAACATGAACTCAGAGAGGCAGAGACGTGATTTGCTCAAGGTCACCGAGGTATTTAGTGACAGAGCGCAGACCTGAGCCGAGGAGCAACAGACGTCCCCTCTCCCAGAAGCCCCTGTCGCAGTCCGTCTGAATGAGGTCCCGGCATCATGGGCGCTGTCCCGGTGCCCATCACCACCCTGAGCAAGGGTGGGCTTCCTTGGGTTCCGAATGGCCGTGTACATGCTACTTCCTCCTCTTAGAAGCTGTCCCTTCCTGTCAGACGCTCAAGGGTGGCCAGGGCCCCAGCCCATCCTCTCAGAGCCCCCCAGGTCTCCCCGGCACGATGGCAGAACGTCTGCTTCTGCTTCCTCACAGGCCTGGGAGATCCGTGAGGCTGAGACGCCCTAGCACAGGGCCCACACACCCAGGCCACCGCTATGGCAAATGCTGAGGGAACAGGCAGGAGGAGGCAGGCCCACTGACTGACCAGCATTTTCTCCCCGCAGGGCATCCCCTTCTCCGGGAAAATCCAGGGGGGTCTCCAGGATGGACTGAAAATCACTATCAAGGGGACCGTTCTTTACTGCAGTGGAACCAGGTACCTGGAACGGTTTCTTCTCTCTAGACTCAGCCCTTAGCAAACCAGGGCACCCGTCAGCAACCCCAACACCCTCCGAGCCACCTGCACCCGGCCCAGAGGATCCCAGGTGATCTACATGACCCCACTGCCATCTGCCAGAGCGTCCGGGGACCACGAACATCGACTCCCCACAGACATAGGGAGAGCAGGAGCTCACTGGCTAAGGAGGGGAGCGGACCAGCCCAGAGGCAGACAATCATGTTCTGGGATCGAGCTTTCTACACTATAACCCAGAGCTGCAAAAGTATCACTTTCTTCATTTCTCATAACTGCCCAGAGCCCTCATTTGGCTGGTCTAGAAATATTTTAAACTTGTCAAATGCATTTTGGTCTCTTTCAGTTTCGAGATATTTTCTGGGAAATGCTAAGTCCATTCAAAATACAAACACCCTTTTCCTGCTTTACCCACCCACCCCTTCCCAAGGGGGACTTCCAGAGGCTGGAGGCCCTTCGGAAGCTCGCGCAGCCCTGGCTGACCTCTGTGGCAGGCAGGTGGCCCAGGGCAGTGGGGGTCTTGCCCAGTTTGCACAGGGTCTGTGTCCATGGGGGCTGCCTGCTGAAGTCCACAGCGCCCACGAAAGCCCCTCTGGACACGTGGTCCTCTCTCAGAAGCCTTTCTGCCTCAATCCCAGATGTCTCTTGCCCGCAGAGGTCCTCTCTGTCATCACCTTGCAGGGACCTGGGACCTCTTGGATCCCTTCATGCTTCTCCCAGGCCCAGCCCTACCTCAGCACGGCGCTTCTCCATCACGGCTTTCCTTGCCAGGTGGACATGGCCACGCTGACCGTGACTTCTCCGAGAACCCCGAGTGCCCCCAGGAGACTCTGAGGGAACGAGGCATCGGGATCCCCTTAAACCCTGCCAGCAGGGGACTCTGGGACCTCCCCTCTGACTTTCCTCCTTTCTCCCTCTCCCTCTGCCTGCCCCTCCTCCAGCACCAGGAGGGCTTTCTACGCCCATCCTGTCCCCATCTCTTTCTGCAAAGCTTCTGCGCTCATCCTTCCCCGGGGCAGGATTTTCTAAGGACTCAAGGAATGAAGCTGGAGGACCACAAAGTGAAAAATGCACCCAGAGACATTTCAGAAAAATAGTCTCCATTTTAAGAGGAATATAGACTTAGAATTGCTGTTTCCAGAGTCCGTGGGAGCCTCCTTTCCCGGAGGGAGGGCTGGCTGGGCTCAGGGCCATGGCAGGTCCCTATGGGCCTTGCTGGCTGAGGGTTCTCGGAACCACCTCGCATTGAGGACGACATCCAGAACTCATGCTCCTCCAGCAAGAAATCGAGCGGCCTGTGCAGGAATTGAACAGAATGTCTCTCAGGGGCGCCTTTGGACTTGGTGCAGGGCCTGGCCCTGTGGGGGCTGTGGATGACAGGAGAGCGCTGTGCATTACCTGGGGAGACCCAGGCGACCCCGAGAAGCAGGCGGTCAGGCTCACGCTGAGTTCAGGGAAGGCTGGGGTAGACAGAGGTGCCTCGGAGGAGAACCTCAGACTGGAACTTGGCTTTAGGACTGAAGGAGCTATGTCTGGGAAAGGGCAGAACAGACATTTATTGTGCACCTTTTGTGAGCCAGGCACTTTGGAAAGTTCTTTGTTTTAATTCCTCACCTTAGAGCCATAGCCATGCCCAAAGGTGGTTTTGATGGTGAGAGGCTTCCTCCGAGGACAGAGACAGGAATGGACATTTACTCGGGTGGGGGCTTCCCGAGCACCCCCTCACTGAGCATCCCCAAGGGAAGGACCTGACAAGCAGTGTAGAGCTGGGGTCCGGGTCCAGGCCTGCTGACTTCAGGGCCACCACTCCGCATGTCACACGTGGGACACACGCCAACCTCCAGGGAGAGACGGACGTACATACTGAAAGCTGTCATGCCCTGGGAGCTACCATTTATTCGATGCTTCTCTGTTAGTACCTAGCTCTGTAGGTATATTCCATCAATTTCAGATCTTTTTTTTTTTTAAAGTTTTATTTTATTTATTTGACAGAGAGAGAGAGAGTACAAGCACAAGTGGGGGGGGGCAGAAGGAGAGGGAGAAGCAGGCTCCCCGCTGGGCAAGGAGCCCAATGTGGGGCTCGATCCTAGGACCGAGGCATCATGACCTGAGCCGAAGGCAGACGCTTAACTGACTGAGCCACCCAGGAACATTTCAGATGTTCTTTAAATTTATTTTCTTCTTTCCCAATTGAGCCAATGGGGACTGACCTCCAAGTATCCACTCAGCAGGAAAGGCTCTTGCTTCCAGGCACATTGCTGGACTTCCCTCTCTGATACAAATTTGAATCCATTTTCAAGCCCATGCTTCCTGTTGCTAGCATCAACGTTTTTCTTTACCTGGTTTCTACATGTTTTTAGAAAACCACACTGTAAGGGCAGAATGCAATCACTACACAAAAACACATGAAGAACCCATTAGGAGAACGGAAAGGATAGCCGCAAGCTGAGGATGGCCCAGACCTGCCGTGCACGTCGTACACAAGTTCACAGACACCAGTCAAGGGTGTGAGGTTCCCTCTCACCTCCGCCCGCAGTAAACCAGGCTACAGAACGCCATCTGGTTTCCCTCCGCCTAGGTTTGCTGTGAACTTTCACAGTGGCTACGGTGACAATGACATTGCCTTCCACTTCAACCCTCGGTTTGAGGAGGGTGGCTACGTGGTCTGTAACACGAAGCAGAACGGATCCTGGGGCCCGGAGGAAAGGAAGATGCATATGCCCTTCCAGATGGGAAATCCATTTGAGCTCTGCTTCCTGGTGGACAGCTGGGATTTCAAGGTGAGCAGCTGCGCCCCGCACACCCCTTCCCGCTGCCGACCTCCCAGCCCCATCAGGTGTGGTGGTGAGTAGCCTTTATAAATCATACGAACCTGTATTTTTTTTAAAGATTGCAGGTATGTATGTATGTATGTATGTATGTATGTGTTGAGAGAGTGCAAGTAGGAGGAGGGGCAGAGGGAGAGGGGGAGAGAGAGAATCCCAAGCCAACTCCACGCTGAGCACGGAGCCTGACTCAGGGCTCAATCCCTCGACCCTGAGACCATGACCTGAGCTGAAATCAAGAGTCAGACATTCAACCAACTGAGCCACCCAGGGGCCCCTGTAAAGCACACTAGCCTTTAAATAATCACGTGTACAATGCCATTAGACAGACGGCAGGACCTCTCCCTTGTAGGCGCCCTGCGGCGGCTACAGTCTCCTCACACACCTTCCCCTGCATCTCCAGGCACACCTGGTGCTGCTTCTACTCGGGAAATAAGAACTACATACATCACCATGGTGCTTTTTGGCCCTGCGGGTCTTTAAAGTTCTAGTTAATTCCATTCCTGTGCTGTAGCCATTCAGGTTCTAATGGCTTAGTTTTGCATGGTGTTGCAAATTGCGTTAGTAAGCAGAGTAGCGTCTCTGGGCTTGGGAGACGGGGTGTGAGTATCCCCGTGTCTGTCCTCCTCGGTGTCAGCGTGGATGTGCCAGCCCCTCAATGTACGACCCAGGGTCGCCTCTCCTGTGCCCCCCACGAACACGTTAATGCATATTTAAAGAACACCTCAGAGGAGCTAAGATTAGAAAGATCAACTGACTGCAATAAACAAGCAACCACAAGAACCAAAAAGCAAGCAGAGACTGGGCTCGGGTGCACTATGGATCATAGGCCACGCTCTTACATGGCGCAGCTCTGAAGGCTGGTGCCCCTGACCCCAGGGGCCAGATGTGAAAACTAGACACAGGGCTTGATTCCCGGAAGCAGGGGCTCAGGTCCCCCACCTTTTCTTGGGGAAAAAGCCCTCTCCTGGAATGTATCCTCGTCTTGGCAGGTGGCGGTGAACGGGAACCATTTTGTGCAGTACTCACACCGCGTGCCCTTCCACCGTGTGGACACCCTCTCTGTCACCGGGGCTGTGCAGCTGTCCTACATTGGCTTCCAGGTCAGACTGTCCACCTGGCACCTGTCTTGGGGGACTGAGTGCAGGGCCCTGTCTAGCCACACCTGGGCCCTGCTGGGTGGGCTTGATGGTAGCAGCCAATCTCCTACCCAGGTGACTCTGGGGACACCCCTCGAGCTCCCCTGTCCTGTCCTTCTGTGCTCCTGTCTTTGTCTAGAACGCTTGCCTCAATCTCCCGAACTCCCGGGCCCCTCCTCTCTGTCACTGTCTACTTCTGCCATGCTTAGGAGGCCATGTGGCTCCAGAAAGAACTTGGGAATCAGACTGAATCTAGCTCAGCTCTGCTCATTGTCATCAGCTGTGGGATCTTAGACAAGCAACTTTGCCGCCCCGGCCTCAGTTTCCCCATCTGTGAAAGGAGCACCGTCACTGCTGCCCCATGAGTTGTTGTGTGAATTCAAGGAGGTAATACGTGTCAGAGGTCACGACGCAGACTGCACAGGCCCACACTAGGCTCCCTCTGTGTTTTAACATCTTCGAATGTGTTGCCGGCATCTAAAAGGTCAGGAGAAGAAGTTCTGCATTCTGGAGATAGGTGGCGGTGCTGGCTGCACAAGTGTGAATGTACTTCATGCCTCTGAGCCGTCCGCTGAAAATTGGTTGAGATAATAAATCTTATGTGTATTTTACCACAATTAAAAAAAAAAAAGGCCAGGCAGTATCCCATGGAAATCTGGATTTCTAGTCTTTGAAAACTAGGAGGATAGGGGTAAGCTGGGCCCACGTTCCCACAGGGCCGCAGGAAGCTGGGTTGGAACTGCTATTATCACTTCCAGTCTTTGTGCTCCCGGAGATCAGAAAAGCATAGAGTAGGCCCACAACAGTTACAAGCTCCTCTCTTTTTTGTCCTAATCTCTCGTATTGCCTGCCGACCCAACTCTCTCCCCTATAGGCCTGGGGGACAGAGCTGGCAGGGAGGAAGAGAGGGTGGGTAAGGAGAGAGAGAGATGGAGGGGAGTGGAGGGGTGGGTGGGGAGAGAGCTCACCGGCCTCACTGGAGCCTAGTTCCCCCCTCTGTCCCCCCACGTGATCCTGAACACCCAGCACTCTCCTCCCTGCCTGGCTTCCTCCCTCTGGCTCAGGCCCCCGCCTTTCCATGCTTCCTTGGCTCCATTAATGCTTCTCTTCATGCCCTGGTGCTTTTTGTTTTAACAGAACACCCGAGTAAACTTTACCCAGCCTGCCTTCTCCACGGTGCAGTTCTCCCAGACTCCCTGTTTCACACCCAAGCCCAGGGGGCGAAAGCCAAAAGTGAGTTCAATGTGGAGGCCTTGGAGGCCGAGCATCTCAGCAGGAAGGACAGAGGGTCCAAGAGGCTGGTTCCAGCAGGCAGGCCCCATCACACCCACCCGAAGCTTCCCTGTCTCCACCACACCACCTGGCCCGAGCTGGGGACCTGGGAGTCAGCCTTGTTTCTTCTTTCCCCTCCTTAGTCTCCCTGCAGTGCTCCCACACCTCTCCCTCCCGAAGCCACAGTCTTCCTTGGGCCAGGCCATTTCACCCTTGACTACAATGACCATGGTCTAGTTCCCTGCTCACCCTGCCCACTGTGGCCGTGACCCTCCTCTACCCAAATCTGATCACGTCCTCTACCTGCTTAAACATCCCAAAGGTTCCAAGTCCTTCTAAATAAAGCCCCGATTCCCCAGCAGGACGTGCAGAACCCCGCTCCACTGCCCCCCCCCCCGCCCAGTCTTGCCCCAGCCCACCTCCTGGCCACACCCCCTCACCCAGGACGCTCAGGTGGCCTCCACTGCTCACTTGAGGCTTTCTCGGGCTGCCATGCTTTTGCACCTGCAGGCTCGGTGCTAACACTCCCCGCAGCCAACCTTTACCAGCCCCTCGGTGCCCTGCTTAAATGTCACTCTTCAGGACCGTCTTCACTGCTTGGAGCATCATGGGATGCCCCCGTGTCCCCGTGGACTTCATCCATATCCATGCTATCCCAGTCACTGTGTCCTGTTGTAATTGTACTTACATGTCTGTCCCTGTCACTCCACCCCCCTCCTTCCCTACACCCACAAGCCCCTCGTGGGCTGGGATTGTGGCTTGTTCATGTGAGTATTCCCAGCACTTTGCATGGTGCTGAGCAAGCAGCAGGGACTCAAGGAACGTGGAGTGTGGCCTGCACAGCCAGCAGAATGAGAGACTGGCGAGGGCAAGAATAAGCCACTGCATGGGGACAGGGTCTAGGACAGAAAGGGAAGCAGGGCCTGGCCCTTCCTTTGGCCACTGGAGCAGTGGGGGCTAAAGGAAAGGGTGCCTCTTTACCACCCAGCCTTTCTGTGGCCTCTCGAGGTCCCGACGGGGCCTGTGCCTCCCGCCATGCTGACTTCAGGACTGGGAAAGTCTTTGCAGCCCGACTTTGGCTCTGGCCTGGGGAATACAGGGTATGGTAGATAGAATCAGCCAGAAGTGGGTAGCTTTTGGATTTTATCCCTTGCTACCTGGAGGGGCCTGGGCAAGCTGATTAGCCTTTCTGAGCCTCGTTGCCTCACTAGGGAAACAGGAGCTGAGGATGCATCCCTTATAAATGTCCTGAAGCCAGAGCCTGGCACACAGTAGGCCTTCACTAAATGCTTCAGCTTACGAAAGAGATACGGCACGGGAAGTCATGGTTTTGCCTCTGGGAGCTAAGGGAAGCTGTATGGCCTTTCCCTCCGAGGAGCCATTGAGGATGTCCCTGCCCTCAAGGATGGTGTACCTGGGATGGGGGTGGGGCCGAGGATCTGGGCACCACAGGCTCTGGAAGCCTTGCTTGGGAGCAGGAAGGAGGGGAGCATGAGTCTGGGGAGGCCTTTCTTATGACAGTTTCTGCCAGTGTCTCCCCTGCACGTAACACTCATGTTAACTACTGTCTGATCTCATCCCCTTCAGTCTGCAGGCATTTGGCCAGTCAACTCGGCTCCCATTGTAAGTCTCTTGAGTTCTCCTGGGATCGTCTTCCTTTTGCTTCTTCCTGTGGGTTAGAAGGAGGAGGCAGGGCTGGGCACAGAGTCTCTCCCGTGGCGGGGCACGGCCGAGGCCAACCCTGGCCATCTGCCTGGTGGTGGGAGGAAGTGGGGCTGGGGGGGTTGGCTAGCCCTCATGGGTTGGAAAACAGCTTGAATTGCCACTCCCTGCTCAAGCCCCCTGCCCTTCTGTGAGCAGCCACAGGAGCCCGAGCCCCCCACACTCACTCCTTCCTCCTGGGAAGTGAAGCTGTGCTAGACCAAGTCCCCGAGAAGAAAGATGGGCCACGGGCCACTAGGGCAGCCTATTTCTTCTCCAAGTAGAAGAAACCTTTGCCCCTACCTCATCCCCTTGAGGGAAGAAACACCTCTACCCGCCAGTTTTGGGGGCGCTGGTGGGGTGGGGCACGGTTGGGCTGGGTACACGCTCTCAAGATGGCTGCCTCACAGGGTGTGTGGTAAGCGGTGTCCTCTGGTGGCAGGTGGTGGTCTGTGCGCTGGTGGGAGCCAGTTCAAATCTGAGTTTCTTTCTTCCAGACTCAAACTGTCATCCACACGGTGCAGAGCAGCCCTGGACAGCCGTTCCCTGTAAGTCGGGTCGCAGCCCCACCACATCCCCTTTCACCGGGTGCTGAACTCAGTAGTCCCAGAGGCAGGAAGGAAGCCATGGAGCAAGGAGGACGGGGGTATGGGGTGGCCCCTGCTCAAGAGACGTGAGTAAAATTCCCCTTGGGCCGACAGGGAGTCTGGATCAGTGTGGATGTACCCAGCGGCCTAAGAAGCAAGTCCCCTTAGGGACCAGCAAGAAAACGGGTCCTTCTGTCACTGAAAGGGGAGCGCGGTGGTCCTAGCATCTGGGTCCTGAGGACAAGCCTTGGGATGTCACTGCTGGTAGCACGTTTCCCCTGTGACTCAGACGGGAGGTCTGGAGTTAGTGGGGCTGCCTGTGGAAGGGCCGAGGGGCAGGCAGGTGCCCATGATGAGGTCAGGGAGCATGGCAAGAAGTTCGAGCGAGGCTGACTTGGGAAGGAAGGCGAAGGGGAGAAGCCAAGGGCCTCGCAGTGGGGTATCCCCTCGAGGACGCGGAGGGGCTCGTGTGGGTGTGCACTCCCAAACTGAACTTCCTGGTGTCTTTCAACAGAATCCTATTGTCCCACCTATGGCGTACCCCACCTCAGTCTATGTAAGTGGTTTCTCTGGGAGGGGCGGGGGCCTTGTCTGTGTGGGGCAGAGTGGGGGGTGGTGAGTGGCTTACAACATCAGGGCAGTCCTATAGTAAGCTGAAGTTCTGGAAATACCCAAGTGAATCAAAAGGCTGTTGAAGGGAGCTGTCACCTTTGAAATGTCCTTTCACCATGAGCCTGTTAGAGGACCTTCCCCTCCCAGCCCAGTATTTTTTTGTGCAGCCCAAGTGCTTTTCACGACAGTGGAAGCCCGTTACTTTGAGGAATGCTGGAAAGTCTTCCTTTGTAGTTTACTAAGCCACATAATGATATCATGGAGCTCTTTCTTTCTTTTTTCTTTCTGTTTAAAGATTTTATTTATTTACTTGATAGAGAGAGAGAGAGCGCGCACAGGCAGGCAGAGCGGCAGGCAGAGGGAGAGGGAGCAGCAGGCTCCCTGCTGAGCGGAGAGCCTGACATGGGGCTCAATCCCAGGACCCTGAGATCATGACCTGAGCCAAAGGCAGACGTTCAACACACTGAGCCACCCGGATATGCCTTTTTCTTGAAAATATATTACTCACAGGCATAGCTGTCAAACCCAGTTGATAGTCCAAATTCATGGAAATTGGCACAGAGCTGCCCTCCACAGCTGACCTGCCCCTCTCCCCACGACAGCCGATGCCTTTCTTCACCTCCATCCCGGGTGGGCTGTACCCCTCCAAGAGCATCTTCGTGTCAGGCACTGTCCTGCCCACTGCCCAGAGGTAAGCCACGGCTCTCAAGAAGGAGAGACACCCCAAGGTCCTTCTGGTCGTCCTCCTGGCTCTGGGCAGGCTGGGACTCCGGGCTCAGGGGACAGAGGAGGTTCACGTGAGCTGCCCACCCCCCAGGTTCCACATCAACTTGCGCTCCGGGAGTGACATCGCCTTCCACCTGAACCCCCGTTTCGATGAGAACGTCGTTGTCCGCAACACGCAGATCAACAGCTCTTGGGGGTGTGAGGAGCGAAGCCTGCCCCAAAAAATGCCTTTTGCCCGAGGCCGGAGCTTCTCGGTAAGGGGCCGCGGCCTGGACCTCAGAGGGGCTCAAGGGGCAAAGAGAGCGGGGCGGGTGGGGGCCCCTCAAACCATAAAGGAGCTGATGCCTCTGGGGTGGGGGCTGGTCTCAGAAGAGAAAGTGCCCCCAGATTGCTGTGTTCTTGTCCTCATGCTGTCCCACGGAAGGTGGGTGGTGGCACCTGCTGTTCGCACATGAGGGGACAAACACCAGCGCAGGTCCCTGGCCTGAGGTCAAACTGCCCGTAAGTGCCAGGCGGGCCCCAAGCATGAG
The DNA here is from genome assembly GCF_017311325.1 of Ursus maritimus. NCBI lineage: Eukaryota > Metazoa > Chordata > Mammalia > Carnivora > Ursidae > Ursus > Ursus maritimus. The sequence goes on from NW_024424897.1 coordinate 40,583,711, forward strand.
CTGTCATTCATTTATTCAGTCACGCATTCATTCAACAATCATGGACAGATCCCTGGAAATAACAACGGGTCTGTGCAGAAAGCAAAACAGAATCATGGGCTCGAGTGAGCTCTGGGGCAGGGGCCATGCTGCCTTAGATGGGGACAGCTCTCAGAGGCGGCCATAATGTCACCTCAGACCTCACGGACAGAAGCCGCCTGCCTCGCCAAGACCCCAGGGGGACATTCCTGGGGGGCAGCGGAGAGGGCAGCTATCACTGCAAAAGCAGGGAGTCACACCCAGGGCCCGACTAGGGACCGGGAGGCCACGGCTTCTGAGTCGGACAGAGTGTGGGTGGTATGGCTGGAGGTCCCATCCCACAGAGCAGGTGTTCCCAACCCGACTCCACGTGCAAATCACCTGAGGAACTTCAGAAAGAAAAAGCGATGCCCGGCCCCACCCCTGCCTGGACATCCTCACCCACATTGACAGGATGACTGATGGAGGGCCTCGAGAGCCTTGGAAAGGATTCTGGGTTTCAGTGCAGTGTGTTGGTGTGTTTCAAGCCAGGGAGGAATAGACTTCATAGAGAGCTGTGTGACTTTGAGCAAGTGACTTAACTGCTCTGTGCCTCAGTTTTCTCATCTAAAAAATGGGGCTAATAAGAATCTCCATCACATCGAGGTGTAAGGATGAAATGAAAGAATGTCTGTGACAGGCTGAGGACGGGGCCTGGGGCACAGTAAGCGTGCCGCCAAGTGTCCGGTGTCGTGATGATGTTTTGACGGACGTGGGCCCTCTGCCTCCCGGAGAGCGTGTGGGGCGGGAAGGACAAGTCAGGAGGCTGCAAGGCAGGAACGCAGGCGCGGAGCGCTGCTCTGTGCCGGCCACTGGGGACAAGGATGGCCCAGGCCAGTGTTCCTGCCCCTAGAGGCTCAGGCTCGGTGGGAGAGTAAGGATCGGGTGGGGGGCGCCTGACGAGGAGGGCTCAAGGTGGGTGGGGGGAAGGCAGGGGAGGCTTGCTGGCTGGGGAGAGGCTGGCGTGAGGCTTGCTTAGATCGTGTTTGAGGAAGGCAGGCGGGCGGAGGGAGACATGAGCCCGCAGTTAGGTTGGGGGACTTCCGGAGGGGAGTGCGAGTGCTGTGGTCTCTGTCCAGGTGTGGATCACGTGTGAAGGCTACGGCCTCAAGGTGGCCGTGGATGGTCAGCACCTGCTGGAATACTCCCACCGTCTGAAGAATCTGCCTGCCATCAACAGCCTGGAAGTGGGGGGCGACGTGCAGCTGAGCCACGTGCAGACATAGCTCGGCTCCCTGGCCCTGGGGGTGAGGGCGGGCCGTGTTGCCGACTGCCTCCGCTCCTCACCTCCCTCTTCCCTGTCCGTCTCCCTGTCCCTGCCCCAGGCTTTCCCAGCCTGCCGTGGAGCTGGGACTTTTCCGGAGAGAGGGCGTGTTTGTCTGGCTCTGCTGCTGGCTGGGCCGGCACCCGGGGCCACGGCTGCCCACATCCTACCATCTGAGGAGAGGGGGGTGGTCCCGCCAGGCTAAGCCCTATGTTCTGTCCCCTTGGCAGAAGGGGAGGGTCTTGGGCCTTCCCGAGCTCCCAGACCAGGCCTACACCCTGTCTGCCTCTTAGCCACATCCCCACCCCGCCAGTCAAATCCATCCCAGCCCCAAGCCACCCCCTGTTCATTCCACGTGGGAGGCCGTCTCCCGGGCCCTTCCCCCTTCCCCTTCAAGCTTTCCTTACACCCAGGTCCCCCCCGCCCCGCTCCAGGAAAGTTAGCTGGTACGCCACTGGTCTGTACCAACTAACAGGACCTTTCTCAACAGGGGCTCTGCTCTTTCCTAGGGTCTTTCAGAGAAAGACACATGCTTATTGGCACATATGTACGGGGTCATTGTGGTTATTGAATGTGTTTGGAACATTTTGGAGTCTCTGGAATTGGGGAGGTTCTGGGTGAAGGCAGGGGGGCAGAGAACATGGGCTTGCTTTGATGGGGTGGGTCCTGATATCCACACCTGCCCTGGGGTTCCCCACCAACCCCACATGGGTGGGAGAAAGCAGGTTGGGCTCGGGTCTCCTGGGCAGGCATCTGTGATGCACAAAGCTTGGTAACAGGTGAACCCAGCAAGTAGCCTCACACTTCTGGGACGGGCCAAAGGCTAGGCCAGAAGGCCAAATGGCAGGGCTGGCTTATCAGACCCGTGTGTCCGCATGGGAGGAGGTGGCGGGTGTGGTGTCGGGAGGAGCTGACACCTGTGTGTGTTCCACTGCGGGTCCTGGCGTTAGGGGTTAGGGTGTGGTGGGGACAGTGACTCAGCATGTGGGTTTCTACCAGCCACTGGGCCAGTGCAGGGCGGCCGGTTCTGTGTCCACGTGATGCCAACCCGTCCTGCTGCCTCCACCAAGGATCAGTGCCTCAGGAAGCAGGCTGGGGCTCCAAGCATCGTCCTCGGACCAGCAGCGCCTGGGAGCCCGTCAGGAAGGCAGAATCCCGGGCCCTGCTGTGGGCCTCGGAATCAGTCTGCCTTGTAACAAGATCCCAGCAGTTTGTGTCTGTCTCGGAGGGGAGAGGCACTGGTCTAGGTGACCCTGATCTTGACCACGTTGTTCAGATGCATTGTGGGGGCGCTGGCGGCCGGCATGCCTCTTTCTCCCCCCTCCCCCATCTGCGTAGGGGAGAAGGGGGCCAGGGAGCCAAGGAAACAGAGGCCAAACCCAAGCTGGGAGCCTGATTTCCCAGAGCCCACTTAGCCCCTGGCTGAGCTCCTTCCTTATTCTAAGAGAAGGAAACACGGCGCAGCCCCTTAAGAAGTCTTCCCCATGGAAGCCATGTGTCCTTCACCCATTGCCAAGTCTTTGCCACACGGTCCCACCTCACATGCTTTGTCACCCAGGTGCCAAATTATTATTGGGCCAACTCTCATGAAGCAGGCAGCCCCAGAGCCAAACATGGCGACTTTCTACGAGGGGGTTGTTGGGCAAGGCCTTCCCTGGGGAGCCGGCATCACAGGCAGTATGAGCGTGTGAGGTGAGCACCGTGTGAGGTGAGTCCCGTGTGAGGTGAGCCCCATGTGAGGTGACCTCCCCTGTGAGGTGAGCCCCGTGTGAGGTGAGCCCCATGTGAGGTGCCCCCCTGTGAGGTGAACCCGTGAGGTGAGCGCCGTCTGAGGTGCTCCCTGTAAGGTGCGCCCCCTGTGAGGTGCGCCCCCTGTGAGGTGAGCCCTATGCGAGGTGAGCCCCGTGCGAGGTGAGCCCCGTGCGAGATGCTCCCGTGTGAGGTGCGCCCCCTGTGAGGTGCCCCGCTGTGAGGTGAACCCCCTGTGAGGTGAGCCCCCTGTGAGGTGCCCCCCTGTGAGGTGAACCCCCGGTGAGGTAAGCCCCGTGTGAGGCACAGCCCAGGCCCCACAGGCAAGCCTGGCTTCCTCACCCCACATTACAGGTCTGCAGGTGTGCACAAGACTCCAGAATGCTCCCCACACCTGGTGACCATTTCAGAGAAGCGGCGTGGCCAAGCTAGTGTGTCCCTCTGTGGGGCGTTTGGGTCCAGGTCGCACCACCCACCAGTGCCCAACTCTGCAGAACCGAGTTGCTTTCCCTACAAAACACGCCCACACACATACAATGTGGTTAAAATAAAATACATTTCATATAAATATCTCCATCAAGGAGTCATACGGGGAAGGCCCAAGTGGCCCTTGAGAAAAGACTGGGGTTTGTTCCTTTTTTAAATACAAAGTTATAAATAACTGTACACAAGGCGGCTAAACACAGGGTAGCACGACAGCGCCTCCTTCTGGTCACTCAAAGTGGTGCGGTCAGAAGAAGGTTCCATCCTCACCCACCAGTTGGGCCTGGCACTGCCGCTTTAGTCTTCAAGGGACCTGGGAAGGCCCAACTCTCTATTATCCGGGAAGGGTGGGTTCAAAGGAGACAACAGGTTCCACTCAGTCCAGGCTGCTACTCAACAGCAGGTCAAGTATCGGGTTCGGTGGGGAAGGAGATGTGAGGCTCCAGGATATAATTTCCTTCCGTCTCCCCAGGCCCTGTGACGTCAGATAATCGAGAGTTGGCTCCATCAGTAAGTTCTGAGGCAGCAGCTTTAACTTCTCCCGTAGGCTGTTGTAACTTTGGGATCGCTGGGCTGCTTCGCTGCCCCATCTTTTTTCACCTCGTAGGGAAACACAGCACCAAAGATATCTTCATGATAGCGCTTCTGGCTCTTTAAGGGAAAGCAGAACCAGGGTGTCACTTTGCCGGTCCAGCCACCTCTCATTCATCAGGTCCAGGCCAGGACGAGCCCCTGGGGCTCCCCCAGCTTCCTTATCCCACGTACACTCATGAGCCATCTACCTTCACAACGGTCACGCTTAGAGTATCCTCGAGTCCCACTAGACTAACTCCCATCAGCACCTGTGCCGCTCTGAACCACCCGGACAGCTCCCCAAGCCTGCCTCGTACCCGGCCCCCAAGATGCTCCAGGAAACGGGGGCTCTGAGATAAACACATCTGAAAAATGCCACATACTTTCTCCCAGTCTTGAGGAGTCACGATGCACGGTAGCGTGTTAGAGGCTCTGAGGAGTCTTGTCATCACCAACGTGCTGCCCTTGTCTCACTGACCAACAGACCAGGAGGGACGGGCCGGCCTTCTACGCCCGTCTAGCTCGGACCTCCAGCCACCTCTAGGATTCCTTTGAGTTTCAGGACTACCCTGAGCCTGACTCCTAGGCCTGGCTCCCCCGCCCGTGTCCTTGAGCTGCTCCCCAACCCACACACCAGCTGCCGTACCTTAAGCTGGAAAAAGTAGTCCTCCACCTGCTCCTCACTCAGCCTCAGCTTGGCAGCCACCAGGAGCTTCAGGGTATGGGCCACATCCCGGGCCATACGCACGTCCCCACAGACATAAAGGTGGCCGTGCTCCTTGAGCAGCACGCGGAGCACCTCGCTGGCCAGCCGCTGCCGCAGGATGTCTTGAACATAGACCTGAAACCAGAGGAGATCGTGGGTCCAGGCCCCTGCTGCCGGCGGGGCGAGGGGGGGGGTGGTGGTGGTGGAGAGGAGAGGAAAGGGGGGCGAGGGAGAACCCTGCAGTCAGGCCTGCTGGCCAGGAGGAGGCAGTGAGGGGCACGATGGGCTGCAGGGTGAGGACCCTCCCAGCCGGAACCTTGCCCCGGGATCGGGCTCAGGGTGAGGACGTGCACTGGCATCCTGCCCAGCGCGGGCCCGGGCTGGGGCCCGAGACGAATGTTGGCCGCTCCCCCGCCCTCAAGAAGCTGATCATTCAGTGAGGCCCCTGCATTCACTTCCAATTCACCATGCTTCAAAGAGGCATCAATCAAGCCACTTCCCCTGCCCAGGGCTCTGAGGCCCACCTGCGTACACGCCAGAACTGGAGCCTCTCCGTGCAGACCATTGGTGGAACCCCCCGTATAATTCAGAGCAGAGCACAGAGCGCTGGGTTCCCCAGCTACACAGAAGTCTAGGAGCCTCTGCTCCTGTTCCCCACAAGATGCCCAGCGACCCCAGCACTGTACACAAAACACTGGGTCTGGGAGGAGCCCAGACAGAACAAACTCACAAGGGCTGAGGCGAACGTCTGTCCCGACTCCCCACGTTCATGGGGCTAAGCGCCTCCGAGGGCAGCAGGGACCGTCAGCGGGGCACGGTGTTTAAGCATAAAGCCAGCCTGGACCACATCGTCCTGGGCAGGTGCTTATCCCAGGAGAGGGCTTTCAGCCAGCGGGGCACTGGTACTAACCCACCACGTGACCCTCTTTAGTCCTCGATGTCTCAGGGCCCGTCTCTTCTCCTGGCACAGTGAATGCATTGCTCTGACGGGTGTGGAACTGTCTCCGTTTCAGAGCGCAGATGAAGGCTCAGAAAGCAAGGGGCTTGTTGGGGAGCCGGCCCGCACCAGTCTGTGCTTGTAATGCTCTGCCCACCGCACAGGCCGCTGCCGCGTTTACCTTGGGCTGGCCAGGCAGGCGAGAGTAGGCTGTGTGCACCTCATGCAGTACCCCATTCTGGGCCATCTCCAGCATCTCCTCCCGATACAGGTGGTCCTCACCTGGGCGGCGGCACCCGAACACCAGGGTCATGCGGCCGGCCTGGAGCCCTAGGAGACGCCGTGGGCTGCAGTTACCAGGCTGGCCACCAGAGGGCGGGCCATGGCTCAAGGCTTCTCCAGCCCGACAGCTGACTTGAATTCTCATTTCACGCCCACAAGTGTCCTGTCCCCACTTTACAGATGAGGAACCTGAGGCCCAGGGCATTCAGATCACTTGTCCACACAGGCAAATGGGAGGCAAATAGGAGGCAAATGGGAGAGTGGGCGGTGGTATAACCCCAGTGAGGTCCCAGGGAGATGCCAGGCCACCTGGTGCCCCCTCCCCACATGTCGGGAACCTCCTAACTGTACCTTTGTACTTGGTGTCATGGAGCCGCTGCTGCCAGAAACCGCGGAAAGGGGCGATGCCTGTGCCAGGTCCGATGAGGATGCAAGGATGGGAGGGGTCCTCAGGGAGCTGGAAGTTGCCGGCACTGAAGGGGACAGATGGAGAAGCTCGGTTCTCAGACACTCTGGGATGGAGGCACGCTGGACAGGGGCTGGGGAGCTAGGGGTGCAGCAGGGCGGGGGGGGGCAGTAGTGTGGTGGGGGTGGAGAAGACAACAAGCTCAAATTTGATTTCCCAAGTCCTGGAGTTTGCTTCATTTTCCCTGTCCAGGCACACCCTCACCTCATCCTGGGCTCCTTTTGAAAAAAGGCTGAACCTCATTGTACTCTGGGGACCCCACCACTGGCCTCTCTGTCCCTACTGGAGACCTGGCCATACTCTATTGCCAGGGGATAGAATGGAGAGGCCCAGTGTGACCCCCAACGCCTTCTTCAAGGGCCCAGATCCCCCCCCCTTTTTTTAAAGATTTTATTTTATTTATTTGACAGAGAGACAGCCAGCGAGAGAGTGAACACAAGCAGGGAGAGAAGGAGAGGAAGAAGCAGGCTCCCAGCAGAGCAGGGAGCCTGATGTGGGGCTCGATCCCAGGACCCTGGGATCATGCCCTGAGCCGAAGGCAGACGCTTAACGACTGAAACACCCAGGCACCCTCAGATCCCTCCCTTTCAAACCAGAGCTCCAGGGGCCAGTGGTACCACAATGCACAGAGTGGAGGGGGTGCTTACCTTCTCACGAAGCAGGGTACTGGGTCTTGGGGCTTCAGGCTACTGAGCCACGTGCTACAGACACCGTGGTGCAAGGGACCTTGGCCATCTGTAAGGACAACACAGACTTGACCAACATTGATCCCCACCCCCCATCCCCGGGGGTGAATTGTCCCAGAGGCTCCTCCTCAACCAATGAGCCTCCTGGGAGTGTCCGCTCAGGCACTCTGTGGGCTTTAGGGAGGCCACTTCTGTGGTCCACCTTCCATGCAGCCAGAGGTGGGGAAAGCTGAAAGGCAGGTCAAGAGTGTGCCAGCCTCTCCTTCTGCCACTCCAGAAAGAGTCTCAGAGAAGGAACGTGTACAAGGTCACTCAGATCGCAGTAAAATCAGATCACAGCTCAGCTTCCCTGACTCCTACTCCAATACTCCTTCCAAGAATTTCCCAGCCCACCACACAGCTCTGATGGCAGCAGCCCAAAGTGGCCCTGCAGGGTGGCCACAGTCGCGGCCCCACCGTGTCTTCGTGAGGTAAAGCCCTTGCTGGGAGGAACTCTGAGTGATGGGCAGCCTCCTGAGCATTCTGGTCTGCTCTGACCCCTCTGCCTCCCTAGCGGCCCCTCCTTGGGCCTGTGGAAACCCCCACTTTCTCTGGGTTACATCCTCTTCCCAAAGGCCCAGCATTTAAAGCCATCCCAACCAACCCAAGAAGTCCTGTTTTCCCTCTGAATGGGATCTGGCTCTCACAAGATGTACCCCCTCCCCTCTCCCTGTCTGGGCACCGGGACTTGACCTGGGCAGATGTTCTCCAGCAGAGCTGGCAGTCTCTGCCCAGTGTTTAGAAACTGCGTGACTGTGCTCTTCACCCAGCTTTGCCGCGTTACAGGCAACGCTCAGTTACAGAGGGCAGGGCAAGGGCACATGGTTCATTCGGTGCAGGAGCCAAGTCCAAGTGGACAAGGTTTTGTACCTCCCAGTCTATGTTAGCCCATCCCCTATCCTCTGCCCTCAGAGCACCCTATGCTTTATAGCACCCACATCATGACAATTATCTATTTCAATGAGTCTCTCTTCACTGCTCTATGAGGGCAGAAGCTCCATGTGCTGTGTCGCCACGCCCACCATTGTGGCAAGCATAGAGAGAGGTGAAATAAACCATCGCTGAGTGAGCGAGTGAGCAATCAAAGCATAATCGCCCTGTACCCAGGGCGGACTATTAGGAATACTAAGACTCACTGGGCTCCCACTACATATTGGGTGCTTTCTCCATGTGATCTCATTACATTGTCCCAGCAGTAGTAGGACCACAGAGTGACGCAGGATGGACCCAGCAGTCAGACTGCGTGGGTTTGAATCCCGGTTCTCAACTTGCTCACAGTGCAACTCTGGGGCTTAACATCTTTGTGTCTCAGTTTCCTCACCTGTAAGATGCAAACAGTACCCATCTCATGTGGTTACTGCTAATACATACACAGAGGGTTCGCTCAGTGCCTGGTTCATAGTAATCTCCGCCACACACCTGCTACTGCTATTAACACCCTGGGTGGCGGGTTTTAACTGATGAGCAGACCCCAGCTCAGAGATGTCGAACCGCCACCCGGTAAGTAGCAGAGCTGGACCTGCTGCAAAGCCTCTGCCCAGCCTTACCTCGGGTGCGGTACGTGAGCACGGCCACGGTGAGGTGCACCTCCGTGGGTGTGCGATCCCTGGAGGAGCTGATGGAGTAGTACCGGGGTTTCAGAATAGGGAGCTGGGAGAGCAGGAAGCCAGCAGACACCCGCAGGGACGGGAACTCCTCCAGCACCTCCAGGAATGTGGGGCTGTTGGTGAACTTCCACTTGTTGTATTCTGAGGGCTGAAAGCCAAGGACAGTGTGAGTGACTCAGGGCACAGGCCCCACACGGAGACAGGAGGCTGTCACAGTCCAGCATTCATTCGTTTATTCATTCATTCACTCCTTGGTTCCCTCAACCAACACGTCCAAGTGCCAGGCGCTGTCCAGGGTGCTGGAGAGAAAATAGTGCCTGTCCTGGAAGCACTCAGGCCAGTGAGCAGCATTTATCTAATTTGTGTGCTTAGAACTTCACCGTCTGCCACTGGCGGGCAGGAGTCAAATCTTTATTACAATCTAATTTTGGACAGGGCTTTGGAATCATACAGACCTGGGTTCAAACAGTGACTGGGTGCCCTTACTAGCTGTGGGGTCTTGTCCCAATCATTTAACCTTTGTGACATGAGGATAGCATCATCTCCCTCATGGGAACGTCGTGAGAATGAAATGAGAAAATGTGTGCTGAGTTAGTAACTGCAGCCACAGGATAATGGCTGGACTCAAGACAATTAGCGAGAAAGATGATGGTAATAATGCCATCCAGTGCCTTTTGCAAAGACATGGGCCTAGAAAGTTGCCAGTGAGTAATGCATCCTCTCACGTCCACATCTCCATTCATCCTCACCATCCATCCTCCAACACTTCCTAAGGTCCACGCTTATGCCAGGTTTGGGGAATATACAAAGACAAGACACAGTGGCTCTCCTTTTCTAGCAAATTTCTAACAAAGTGCACTTTGATAGCATCCTGCAGATGCTCAGAAAAGTTCAGTTCGCTCGACACAACTGTGTCCTAGAGATGGGATGGGGGAGGATACTGACTTCACACCAGCTTTTGACAAGTCTCACTTTGGGAAGCTGGGTCGGATTCCCCCTTGGAGGTTAAAGACCAGCTCTGGGTTCTGGTTCCCCCTGACTCTGGGACCCTGCCCTTCCCTCACCCACCAGCCCAAACTTCACCTGGCACAGGGTCTCTAGCCTCTGCCTCTCGGCCTCTTCCGTGGCCAGCTGTGCCAGCTTTCGGAGCAGCAGCGGGGTTGGGGGGGTGGTGATGTCCAGGAAGTGGGTGAGGGCCTGGCTGAGTGAGCACGGGGGCAGCCGCTTATCTCTGACCCAGTAGCTTCCTGAACAGGGAAAGAAGGAGTCAGAATGGTAAAAGAGCCCCATTTAGGTTTCCTAAAGGGTGATGAGGCCTCTGGGGAAGACACCGTCCACCCTACAGCTGCAGGGGAGAGACACTGAATTTCTGGCTCAGGGAACCGCGAAAGTGTTCATGTGCCTAATGCACGTGCAAGAAAGTGGTGCCTAGAGGTAGGGCTGCCAGGGAAGGCTGACCAATAGCCCTCCAAAGGGCACCCAAGTTGACATGATCCTGAAAAATCAACTATGCACCAGAGTTCAGTCCCTCTCTGGTTCAGACCTGAACTTTAGCAAAACCCCCATAGGTGAACTATAGACTCACAGTGACTAAATTCACCAAAGACTGATGTACGCTCCAGGGACTAGTTACTCATTTAGAGAAAAGCCCATGACTGCAGTCCCCTCGGGCTATACCAAGAGGTATCAGGTGAGCAGCAAATCACCCCAAAGTGTCAAGTCTCAAGGAGTCCCAAGAGGCAGTATGGAGGGCAGTCACCGTGTGGACCCTAGAGCCAGTAGACATGGGTTTGAACTCTGGCTGTTCACTTATTAGCTAGGTGACTGAAGCCTCTGAGCCTTGGGTTCTACTTCTGTGAAATGGATGTGATAACACAATCTGTCTCACTGGGTTTGTACGAGCATTGAACGGAATAGCGTATGTGTAACAGTAGAGTGTCTGGTACGCGCATGCTCAATATTAGGTAAAAATATTAGTATTAAGTTATTTCATCCAGACCCAAGGCCTGATGAACCACATCAGTCTTCCTACAGTCATAAGGACACCTCTGTCTCCTCACACCTGGGTTTCAGGAGTGTCCGCATTTCTCCTGGACAGTGGGAGACCATGCCACACTTTTCTTCTCCGATCCCCACTCTCCTATTGCGGCCGCTCTCTTTAGGGGTACACATTCTTTGGAAGCAAGATTATCACCAAGGCCAGAGAGCTATTCCTATGGGCTGGGAGGCTCGTGGTTGTTGATTTCGTTAGCGTCTCTCTCCTAGTACCTGTCGCCCCCATGCTGTGCTCCCCACACAGACTGGGCCTCACCGTACACAGGACGGGGTGCTCCAGGCCCTCCCTAGGATAGCGTCTTCTCCCAGGTGAGGACGGCCAGGAGGGGTCTCACTGTCTGGGTCACCTACAGCCTGCCCCTGCCTACGGGCCAAGTCAGGTTGGGATTAATGAGACCCTCAGTGGGTGAACAGTAGGACATTAGAATGCTGTGAACTTGCAAGAGGGATTTGCAATTTGGGATCCAAGGAGACTCTCAGGGCATATGTAATCCCTTCTCTGAACTTCTGGACAAACGTTCATGAGCCTGTAGGAAATGGACTGTGTTTATTTGGTGCCAGGAATTGTGGTGAAGGCTGCACGTGCATCTACTCATTTGGTCTTTACTACGACCTCACGAGAAAGGCTCTCTCATCTCCATTTTAGAGATAAAGAAATAAAGCCTCGAGACGTTGACTCATAGGCCCAAGACCACGCAGCTAGTAAGTGATGGCTCAGGGACTCGAACCTTCAAAGACCAGCATTTTTACACTGTTCCCACATTTCTCCATTATGTCGTCAGGCAAACTGCACACACGTTTACTGTGAAGCCTGAAGAGACAAGGCATATAAAATGCTGGCATCTAGTAATTACCCAACAAATACCACCTGCTACTGTGATGATGATGATGATGATGGTGATGAAGAATATTCCTGCCTATCTGCTTCCTGTACTAGGTAGTGAGCTTTCTGAGTGTAGACACAGAGTCTCACTCATTTCTGTAGCCCAGGGCCTGCCTAGTATATAGATGCGATCAACCAGTTAAATTTTTGATGCAAAAATAAATCAATCCATCGATTAACAAAAAAGTGGCTGGGTCAGCAAAAGAGTGACGGGAATGAGACTCCCCAGCCTCTGGGGTTGGGCAAGAGCCCCAAAGAAGTATCCCTTCTGTTCCAAAGCTGCAGTAGCACGGGCTTGGGTGGCCTACCCACTCAGCAGGAAGGACGGGGTTAGGTGCTCACAGTGCAGACGTGGGACCAGACCATCTGGGGAGTTGGGGGGTGTCAGGGGGAGGGGGTGGGATGCTGGGGCCACCGTGCAGAGGTCTCACCGTTCTCACTGAGGATCTCCAGGTGCACAGGCTGGTGGGGTGAGGGGCCGTCTACCACTCTTTCCAAGATGCCTTGCACCAGGGCCAGCTGGTTGCTGGGGCAAACCCCGAGGTGCTCTCCAGGCAAGTAGCTCAGCTCGCGGCTGTCCTCACAGGAGAGCTCCACCAGGAGGGTGGTGCGGCTGGGGAAGGGAAAAAGAAGTCTCTGGTGACGCCACCAGGATTTCCTCCAGAGCTCCCTGATGGGCGGGCCGGCTTCCCCAGGAAATGTGCCCTCTTTCATTTTCCTGCTCAGTTCTGGGAGCATGGGTCAGATCAGGTTGCTGGTATCCCCTGGAGCTGGGGTGGTCAAGAGGGCCTGGGACCCACCAGGCCTGGGGTTTCTCTGTGGGGAGAGGGTGGGCAGCCCCCTTCCTGGGCAGCACTCCCGAGCCCACCTGGGCTTGACCACACCTTCCACCTAAAGAAAGCACCCCCCTGGGATATCTGCTGGCATTTAGGACAAACTCTTCCTTATCCCCAGCGCAGATATGGCTCTTACTAGAACAAAGCCCAGTATTCCTAATGAATGGGGGAGGACAGCACAGATGAACAAAACCTACAAGGAATCCATGACACTCGTTTCTCCCAAAGAGGAAATGTCCTTCCCTGCCAAGAATTTTCCTGAAAGTTCTTAAGAGCCAAATGGTTTGAGTTTCTCTTGCCCTCCACCTTTGGTGAAAGGGTTTAGTGACAAAGGACCGGTAGTAAAGCAGGTGCCTAGTTCTCAAGCTGGAAAACCAGCCTGTGGTTAATAGAGACCAGTGCTAAAGGCACCAAGGTTACAGGGGTCACCAGCCAAGCCAGTCCTACTGATGGCATTGCGATTAATGCCAGTGCATACTTCTCTCCTTTCAAAGACTGACTTGCTCCGGTCTGGCCTTCATTAAATTAAACTTGTGGACATCCCCCATGCAGCCCCGCGGCCTCCCCTACCTGGACTGGGGACTCTGTAGATTCCGCTGTGATTTCAGCCTCAGGGTGAACACCTTCTTGGCATGCATACTGCTGAGGGCTGTGGGGGACAGAGATGATGAAGTGGCGGAGACGCTCTTAAGCATTGGTGGGGGGCAGCCTCCCCGAGTCTGAGTCCGTTATGCCTGGACACCACCCCTGGGGTGTCCAATCCGTGATGGCAGCGGGGGGGGTTCTTTTGCTGTTTGCCTGCCATGTTTCTGAATCACAAATAAAGGCACTTGGTCTGGCAGGGGTGTTTGTGCTGCTGCTAGGTGTGGGGGGGATGCATTAGGAGCCCACATAGGGGCATTTCTAGGCCATCCCCAGAGCCGGGCATCTGCAGGAGAGCATAGTTGAAGTTGGGGGTGTCCTAAACATGCAGAAAGCTCCACAACTACTGTACTTATGGTACAAGGAGAGAGGAATCATGGAGGCCCAGCATCCAGAAGGCACCGTCACAAGTTCACGTCCGGCAGCCTGGGATCGGCTCCACGAGATGTTTACAGCACTTGGCTGCTGTCAGAGCCGGACAGCGGGGACTCAAATCCCAGCCTGGCCACATGCCAGCAACCTGCTTCCCCTCCCTGAACTTTAGTTTCTTTGTGCCCTTCTTTTTTTTGTTGTTTTTAAGTAATCTCCGCACCCAACATGGGGCTCGAACTCAGAACCCAGAGATCAAGAGTCGGATGCCCCCATCAACTGAGCCAGCCAGGCACCCCGGTCCTTGTGCCCTTCTTGCAAGGTGAGTGTTTGGGCTCACTCAGAGCAGGCGGGCGAGGAGCCCAGCACAGTGCCTGGCACACAGGAGGCCCTGTGCTGGCTCCCCTCTCTCTCTACCACCCACCCAGGGCTTCCTCCTGAGACAGCCTCCCTCAGAGATGAAGCACGCTCTCCAGCCTAGCACCCAGCAGGCTCTCGGATCGAACGAGAGAGAGAGGCCTGGCAGCCCTCCGTCAGCTGCCTCTGTTCAGAGGGTCCTAGTGGTCTCCTCAACCGCAGAGACCTCCACCCTGGCAGGAAGGGCCACGGACCCCGTGCGGCACGGCGCGGCAGGTACCTCTCTCGAGGTCCAGAGGCTGCGAGTCCTGCACGAGCCTGTAGTGCTGTGGGTCCCATGTCACGTTGCAGGTGTAGAGCCTGGGGATCTGAATGCGGTGTTTGCCTCGCACCTCGAACGTCTCACAGGCCGCCTGGAAGAAGATGGGGCAGACCGGTGTCAACCACAGTCACTGTCATCCTCAGCAACATCATCACCAACGACGGGGCCACCGCTTTGTACGTCCTTACAAATCGGTTAAGCGCTTCCTATAATGACTAAGCATGTTCGGACTGGGCCGCTGTGAGGACTCAGAGAGGAGGCCGGGCTCGGCACACAGGTGCCACGGCTATTCGCACGGATGCTCATACGGACAGGATCTCGTTTTACCTGCACGCCCACCCCTGAGATTGGATCACTCCCGTGCTCCTGGTGTGGAGTCACGTGGAGGCAGTGCGGGCCTGGGAGCCAGGTCTGCCCCGACTCAAGCTGGGGCTCTAAGTACCGCTGCTGCGTGAAATGCCCTGCTTACTTGAGGAGGTTTTTTGTTCTTTAAGATTTTTTAAATTTGAGAGAGAGAGAGTGCAGGGAGGGGCAGAGGGAGGGAGAGAGAGAATCCCAAGCAGACTCCCTGCTGAGAATGGAGCCCAATGCCGGGCTTGATCCCATGACCTTGAGATTATGACCTGAGCTGAAACCAAGAGTCCGACGCTTAACGGACTGAGCCACCCAGGAGCCCCAGTGAGGAGTTCTTTAAATCAGGGGCATCGGGCCACAGGCAGCAAAGCTCTGCTGAGATTCCGACACAGGTCCAAAGGACTTCACTGCATAGTCCCTGTCCCCAGGCTCTCTGTGGCTGGAAGACTGAAACAACGCTAAGTCATCAAGAGGTGACCTGGACAGTTAGAGGGGGAAGATCTTAAACCGAAGCTCCCGGAGGATGGGAGGTATCTCAGCCCTCTTCCCCCACCCAGGGACACAAGTGGAGTTCTGGGGGCTGAGGGAGTGCAGCAGTGACCTGAGCCTTCAGGCCACACCTAGGACCGAGCCTGTAGGACTAGGCAGGGGTCATGCCACCCAGAATGCCCAGCATAGATGTCCTGGGCAGGAATGGGCTGTGGCCTCCCTGTCCCCGCTGTGGAGGCAGCTCCCGCTAAGAACTGACCTTAAAGGTTTGCACGGCCCAGCTGCGGAAGGCTTCCTCCTGCCCACTGAGCTCGTCCCCTTCCCCTGTTGGGGCAAGCTGAGAGGCCCCCAGATGGGACAGCTTCTGGTCGATGTCATGAGCAAAGGCACAGAACTGAGGGTACATGCTGGAGCCGAGGCCGAACACGGCATACCTGCCCGAGGAGGACACACACACGAAGACTGGAGTGAGCCCACCCATGTAAGCATCATGGAGCACGACCGGCCCGAAAGCCAGCCTCCAACACTTCCACTCCTGCTGGACACAGGACCGGTCAGTACATGCCATCTTCGGGTCCTCTCCAGCTCCCGAGCCTCATCACCAACTCCCGGGACCAATCCCATGCTTGGCCTGCAGACCTGTGTGAGGGACTTGGTTTTCCTGGCTTGACCCTCAACACACTCCGAGGACAGGCTCTCTCTGTGCCTGGACATCTTGGAAAAGACCCCCTTATACACAACAAATACCCTCCCTGGAACCGGGGTCCCAGAACGTGTAGGTCCATAAGGCAGGGCTCGGACAAGTGGGAGTGGGAAAAAGCCTTACCTGAACTTGTTGGTAAGCTCTTTCAGCAAGAAGAGAGATTTTTTCAGTTTCTAGAAAGAGAGAGAACCACAGAGTTCTCAGGACAAGATTCATAAAAGCACTGCTTTTACTTTTTTTCTGGTGGACCCACTTCAAAACTGGCCACATCTGGCAGGAGAAGGCTCAAGGTCCACAAACGAAAGTTGGTTTATGTGTGGGGCCCGTTGGCCGGGGCTCAGGGACAAGTTGAGCCTTAGGAAGTCATGTGGGCCTGACCCTTGGTGTAGCCCAGCTCTGGTAGAGAGGGGGCCTGGCATCTCCAGAGGGTCTTCTATCTACTGGGGCATGAGCCTCTCTTCCTGTTTGAACCTGGTAACAATGACGACTGGCCCCGTGCTCTCTAAGGTAACTCTAATTTCCAAGGAACTCAAGAGAATTTTAGGTGGAATGTGACCCTGCAGAAATAGTGTTAAATCACATGGTAGGAAAGTATTCTCTTTTCTGTAATTTTTTAAAAGTTATTCCTGTTTCTATTATTATGCTTGTCTTTACGAAAACTAGGGAGAGTCTCAGCTTGGAACTACTGGAGCCTGAAGACCTCTAATACTTGCCTGTTACTCATTTAAAAAAAAAAAAGCAAGCCATGGTCAGGCAATAGTATCTAGCGAAAAGTCAAGAACTTTGTTTGGCTTTCATGGGATTTATTTTTTGTCGGCTTTCCATTTGTGGGAGTGATTTAAAATTTCCTTTACATGTGAATTTTTTAGTTTAAAAAGGTGGGTCAATTTACTTAAAAATATAAAGTCTGTGATAGGAAGGCGGTCACATACACATGGCGATCATTACAGAGACGGCAGGCAAACGCTGGCGCTGGGGCACCCAGAGTGGTCTGAGCACACTTCCAAATGTCCTCCGTAAGACATGCTGGATCGCCCGGATCCTTTCCTTGGCCCCCTCGGGCCCTGGCACCCTCCCCCCTCCAAGAACACTGGGACCCGAGCCACCCACCTCTCCGTTGCCAGGGGAGTCTCCATTCCCAAACGTGCTGGTCACCACCAGGAGCAGCTGCTCGTCCTCCAGATGGCGCAGCCTATACTCGTCCATGCAGAGAACCTGCAGGGCCCCAAGGGTGGACATCAGCCCCCCACGCCGTCCCCAGACACCCTGTGCTTCCCTTCCCCACCCCGGCCAGGAGCCCCCTCATCACCGGGTTCCCCCGGCCCCGCCCACACCCAGCACAGGCGGGGCCCAGAGGCAGATGCCCCACGGATCCCCGTCCAGTAAACCCACATGAACACTTCGCTCCCCACCCTCCTGCCCCACGCCAGCCCCATCGCCAACACTTCCACAAGCCCGAGGCGGGGGGTGGGCTCGCCTCCAAAACATGGCAGGTCCCAAATCGGAATGCCCCCGCCGCTGTTTTGAATTCCGAGTGTGTGGACATATTTTCCACAAAAATGAGATAAGTGGGTTACAAAAATGATGATCCTTTTAACGCCTCAGGAACCCAACCGATTCGCCTGAAGCTCATCTCAGGTGACATGTGTCACCGCCTCCCTGTTCGACCCACACCCATGTGACGTTTCCAGGGAGGTCTCAGCGAAGGATAAACTCCAGCACTGACGGAAGGCATGAGTCACCCTCTGGGGTTTTGTTTTATTTCCTATTCATCCTTTGCCCCCTTCACATTTAGCACTGTGCCCGGTACAGAAGGTGTTGAGTAAATGGGAATAAAATTCACCTATGGGAGCACATGGATATTGGGACGTGGCTTAGTAGAGTGTTTCTCAAACTGTGTTCCCTGGAACACCATGGAAAACTTAGGTACTATGTAACTTTGGGAATCCCTGGACACACATCCGTCCTTCTGTCACAGATTTACAGTCAGCACATCCAAGGCTCTGGGACATTCAGGAGCAGGGCAATCATTTTAACTTTCGCCAACTTGTCTGTATCCAGGCAGAGGAAAAAGGCCCGTGTCCAGCTGAGCTGGCTACCTTGGGATTAAAGGCGCAGCTGAACAAGGCCCCCAGGTCCCGGGCCAGCGTTTCTGACTTTCCTGTCTCCGTCGCAAAGAGGATTGTGGCTCTGACTCGGGAAGCCATGGTCTTGCACATCAGCATGGCGGAGAAGAGCACAGCTCTGTGTGGACAGACAGACAGACAGACAGACACTGTGCTGACTCAGCCTTCCAGAGGAACACGGGGGCCCGAGAGAACGGGAGGTGGACGGTGTTTAAAATGTGGCAGCATGAGGGAAAGGAACACACGTTTCTTGCCAGCTATTGACCCTGACCCATGGCCTTTCTCTTCCCTTCACCCGCTCAACCCACTGCTCAGCCCCGGGGGGAGATGGAGGACAGGGAAGGTTGGGCTAATGGTGGCAGGTATGCCCCTTGGCGTCTAGACCCCTGCGAGCCAACCTCCACAGAGATCATCCTGTCTCTTTGTTCCCTGCCCGTCGAGGCCGAGAAGAGCAGCCGCTTGGAAGGAAAGGCTGCAGTTCAGGCCTCAGGACCGGCCGCTCGCACTTACTTCACCAAGACTTTGAATGGAATCTTTCTTCTCCGGGGTCTCCGCTTCTCATCCTGCCAGGTGTGGGTTTTCCAGGCTTCCACCTTCAGAAAAGAAGGCACACGTGAGGGCAGGTGCGCCCTGGCTCGGCTCCGGTGTGGGGATGCGAGGGAGAGAGAGGACCCTTCGTGCCCTTTGTGAGGCGGGGGTCCCCGAATGCCGCACTGGAGAGGACTGGGGCTCTGTCTCCCTCCGAGCTGCAGCTCCAGTGGCCAGCTTACAGCCTGCACACGCCGGGGGAGGGTCCACTGGCTTATTCTCCATTAGTGTCCCCCCAGAAGGAAGAGCCCCACTTCACTTTGTCTTTAGCGTCTAATCACTAGGCAGGTCACATGATGCCGAGGCCAAACTGGGCACCTCCTTTCAGAGGAAAAGGAGATGTGACCACAACGGTACTAACGTCCCCAGCAATCAGTCACCCTGATCTGCTATTAGCATCTGAAAGTAAGAAAGCTCTTCCCCAAATCAAACCAAAGTCTTTTTTCAGACAAAACGAACTGGTTTCAACAGGTGACGATGATAGAGTGAGTCGGGGTTGGGCGCCAGTGCGTGGGATCCACACGACCTCCTACTGCAGAGCTAATACCTGTCGCCTTTAGAGATGAGGGCAGCGGGGCTCCCGCGGTTGAAAGGCCCACCCAAGATCCCACAGCTAGGAGGCGGCAGAGGCGCCTGCAGGCGTGTCTGACCGGGTGCCAAGCTCTTCACCATCGCGGGCTCTGACCATTTACAGGTGGGGGAAATGGTGGTCAGCCTCAGAAGCGGAAGCCCCAGCAGAGCAATGGGCCCCTGATGGTAGAATAGAAGGTCTTTCCTGAAGTCTCACTCTCTGTGGGAACGGACAGACGCTGCTCAGCGTCCGTGAGCGCAGCCTGAAAAGCAGGGGTCTGTGTGTCCCCGACCCTCCCTGTGGGTCCCGCACGAGTGAGCACGCACACCCTCTTTCCACCCGAGTCCCAAGACAGAGAGGAGAGGAAAGCCCTCCCTTACCTGGTAGTAGTAGAAAGGGGACAGGACATAGTTTAGCATCTCCTGGTGGAACACAGGAGTGATGCTCCCAGAAATCGGGGGGACCAGCCAAATCCAGTCGGCCGGGCAGCCCCCTCGGGAACGGTACTCGTTCTGCATGTACTTCATGAACGACTCTGCAGCTGAGTGGTGGTCCATGATGCTCACATTCCGCTTCTGAATTAGAAGGAGGCAAAGAGGGGGGTTGAGGCGAGGGATGGGGGAGTCAGGAGTGTGGTCTGTCGGCTGCGGGGCTCCCAAGATGGACTGCGGAAAGGCCGGGCAATCACTAAAATGGGACAGCCATTGCCCTGGCCACCTCCTTGCTGCTAGAAGTAAATACCCAAGTAGAAGGCACTTTCGGAGCCTCCAAAGGAGCCCCAGAAATCATCATAGCCATGGGGAGCCCACGGGGCACCTGGCGGGACCCCCTCGGCCCTCTAGGGGCAGTGTCAGCTTCCCAGGCCACACCTACAAGTCTCCCCCAGCTCCCAACGAATGGCTCCCTCTGGATGCTGATAAATCCAACCCCAGAGCCTTCTTGCCACTTGTTAGTAGAGAGTTCCAGGAGTCACTTCTCCGAGAATGTGGCTCTCTTGGCCAAGAAGGAACCGGACATCTCTGGAGAGGACTGAGTGTTGGGGGGGAACCGTAGCATACGGAAGACAAGTCACCACAATGTCGCACATCCGAAAATTAGAAGCCAAGGGGTCTGAGCCTTCCCGGAATGATCCAACAGAGGCAGCCACACCCCTCACTGCCTGGGGCGACTCATCCAGTCCAGAGACATTTGTTTCATGTCATGATTCACACCGTGGCCTCTTATTGGCCGTGCGACCTTGAGCTATTAGCTGCTGAGCCTCACTGAGCCTCGGCATCCTCATCTGGAAGATGGGGGTAAGAAGAGTTTCTACAGCATGAGGCTGCTGAAAGGCTGCAGTAACTTAACGTAAGTAAAGCAAGAACGGGCACAACAAGTGTGAGCCGCCATCCTTGCTTCTACCTGCCAGGCAGCGCAGCAGGCACGGGCATGACAGAGGGGAACATGGGGCCCCTTTTCTGCATTAGATTATATCCTAAGGGGGGAGGCGGAGGAAGCTGGCCATCCACGTGGTCTGCTGCGAGATATAACAGAGGAGAGCGCAGGGGCTGCTGGGGGACAGACAGGGCTGAGCTCATACACAGGCCTGGAGGAGAAGGAGGGGATTCCAGAAGCTGCTTCTAAGTGGAGGCAAGTCTTTTTTTGTTAAGATTTTATTTATTTATTTGACAGAGAGAGAGAAAGGGCACAAGCAGGGAGAGCGGCATGCAGAGGGAGAGGGAGAAGCAGGCTCTCCACTGAGCAGGGATCCCAATGTGGGACTCAATCCCAGGACCCTGGAATCATGACCTGAGCCAAAGGCAGACACTTAACCAATTGAGCCACCCAGGCACCCCATAAGCAGAAGCAAGTCCTAAGAGATGGGCATGAGTTAGGCAGGGCATGGGCATTGCTGGAGGAGGACGCTGCCCAAGTCACAGCCAGAGGCATGAAAGGAACCCGCTGATGGAGGGCTCAACGGGTCTCTGCAGTCTTACCCGTGTACCAGCGCCCCCCCCACCCCGTGCTACACCGGCTGTAAGCTCAGAGGCTGATGATGGTAATAATGAATAATAAGACCAATAAAACTAAGGCCCACTGAAGGTTCGCTAGGGGTCGGCCAGCACGGCCAAGTGTTCTGCATACATTTTCACTGAATTCTTACAATAACCTAGTGAGGGAGGTCCTCCTATTTATTCCCGTTTTTACAGATGAGGACATTTATCGTGAAGGAGGGGGATGAGGAAGTGCCGGAGACTCTCTAGCAGCGCGGGGTGTGGTCAGCCACGATCAGAACACAGCCGAAGACCAGCAGATTTTCCGGGACATTTCTGCACCCTGCAGTGACAGGGCTGGTGCACAGAGCCCCTAGGAGTCAGGATGTGTGGTCCACGGGCACGGGGTCCTTCTGAGCTGGGCCAGCCCCTGGGGGCTCTTCCTGTACCCCCTCAGTGCCCCCCTCCCCCCACCCTCCAAGAACATCAAGCAAAGCTTGACCTGTCTATGGGGTGACCAGCCCTGGGAAACTGTGTGATTGTAAATATTTACTGGATGTTTAATGTCAACTCCCTGCTCCACTCCGCGAGGAAAGGGGTTTTGTCTATTTTGTTCACCACTCATATCCTTGGCCAAGCCTAGTGCCCGGCACACGCAAAATGTTCACTCTATTTTGCTGAATGAATAAAGGACTGTCTTCCTAGTGGTCAGGCTTCCAAGGCACCTGCTAGCTTTGGGGAGACAGTCTTAGCCTCTAAAGTACTATCTTCACGCATCCTCTGCCCCCTTCCCAAAAGGAAGGGGAGCATTCATATGAGTAAGAGCAGTGGACAGACCGGAAGGCTCAGTCCCACCCAAGCACTAACCCGGGTGTGGGCCCTCAGGGTGGATACATTCGCCCAGAGGAGGGAAGCGAGAGCAGCCCCTGCTCGTGTGGACATGGGCTCTCATTCATTCATTCAGTACATATTTTTTCCAGTACCTCCGATAGCCATTCTTCCACCCTCTAGAGACGGAGTAGTGAACAAAAGGGACAGGCCTGGCCCTAACAGAAAGACAGGAAGTAGATATACTACGTAATGTCAGGAGCCAGCACGAGTAATGAAGAAAAATAAAGACAGAGTTGAAGAAGAGAGAGCGATGGGATGGGGGTGGGTAAGGGTGCCATCTTCCATGGTGTGGTCAGGAAGAGCGACTCTAAGGAGGAGACAACAGAGACCTGGATGAAGGGAAGTAGGGGGTCATGGGATGATTTGTGGGAAGGGTGTTCTAGGCAGAGGAGAAAAGCAAGTGCAAAGGCCCTGAGGTGGCAACTATCTTGGTGAGTTTGGAAAACAGCAAGAATTCCAGAGTGACCGGAAGAGTGTTAGAAGACAGAAGTCTGACTGGAGTGGCTGGAGGACTAGGAGATGTAGGAGATCTTGCATCGGGTTAGCTGCAAAGGGAAGCAGGAAAACACGGCAGTAGCTGGGGACTTACTGGGTTAGCTGACCGTTTCTTTTTTGGAGATGGGAAACATGACAGCCTATCGGTCACTGCTGAAAATGACCCAGCAGAGAGGAAGACACTGATGAGACAGAAGAAGGGGGGGTGGGATTTTCAGGAGTAAAGTCCTTGAAAAATGGAGGGGGAATAGGATTCAGTGCTCAAGCTCGGGGATGGACACGTCTTGAAAGGTAAGGAGTTGCCTGTTGCTAGAAGCATTCAAGTTTACACTAGAAGACCCAGAGTGAGGAGGAGGGCTTATCTGTCTACATCCCCAGCGCTGAGTACAAACTAGGTGCTCAATACTGGTGTGATGCATGAAAAAATGGACAACACTGTCAGGGGAGAACCAAGCATGAGATGAATGGTTGGACCACATAACCTTCTGACCAGAAAGTCTCCAGACCCACAAAACACGACGTACCTGGAAACTGTGGAGCACAGCGACATTGATCTCAACGACAGCCCGGTCCTTCCAGAGTGAGGCCAGCTTGTGCGTTTCCAGGCCCATCCTTCTGCCCACTTCCTGCAGAGGCAGAGTGATGGGGTGAGTTGGTCCTCAGGACTGCCCCCCACCCCGCCCATGACAGACCCACATCTGCAGCCAGCCCCGCCAGACGGTCCCCGTTACCTCCAGAATGTTGTAACGCTGAACGTCACAGAAGTCCCGGACCCCGATCTCCGTGCCCATGTACCAGCCGTTGAAGGGGCACCCCGGGAACTCGAGGCCGCCCACCTCAAGCAGCATGTTGGCCACTGCGGGCAGGGCATACCACTTCAGCTGGAGCTCACGGAACCACTCGTACCTGGCAGGGAAGAAGAGCCAGTGGTTACTGGGGCCTGTGCTTTTGCCCATCCTCACCCCCCCAGCCCCGACAAAAAAGGCTTCAGAAAAAGAGCCAACCAAGAAAACTCCTTCCCAAATGCTGTTCTCGAAATTCGTCCAAGATGGAGAGGTGAATGGGGCACAGTAGGCATCATTCATTAATTATGCATTCCTTTACCCACTCGTTCATGCAAATGTATGGTAAGCAACACGTATGTGACAGGCACCATGCTAAATGCAGAGAACATAGCATAGGGGTTAAGGACTTCAGTGTCAGAAAGCCCAGGTTCAAGTTCTGCCTTACTGCTTACCAGCTCTGTGGCCTTGGGATGTGAGTTAGCCTCTCTGAGCCTCAGTAACCCCACCAGTAAAATAGAGATACTAGTACCAAACTCATGGGTTTACTATAAAGATAATGGTATTGCTCATTTATAAATTCATTTATTCCAGAAATATTTATAATTGAGCACCTACTATGTGCCAGGTACCCTTCTAGGTGTGAGGGGTAAATAGCTGAACAAGAAAGGCAAGATCCCTATTCTCAAGGAGCTTACTGACTAGAGTCTAGACTTTAGACTATAAGCAAGTAAACAGATGAATAGAAAAATAACAACAAGATGATGTGGTAGACAGAGGGAGAGTGTCTGCTCTAGATTGAGTGTTCAGGATAGGTTTCTCCAAGGGGACGACGTTCAGGAAATACCTTGCTGTCAAGAAGAAATGAATCCTTTAAGTTTCTGAGGAAAAAGCATGTCAGGCAGAAGGAACAGCAAGTGCAAAGGCCCTGAGGTAGGATTGAGTTCAGTGTATGCAAGGGATAAAAAGAAGAGTCCAGCTCAATGCCTGCTACTCAGTGAGTCTCAATATATGGAAATATTTTTGTGATGATGATTGCTGCCCAGAGCAGGAGCTGAACCAGAGGAGCTCCAGAAGTCCCTATGGCCCTATACTTGCACCACAGTCAGAAGAGGGGTTGCTGAGAGAGTTGGCAGGAAGACAAGGGGACTGGACTGCTCAGTGTGAGAACGTTAGAGGCTTTTGAGGGCTTCTCTCCCAAGGTCACTGCTTTCCAAGTTCCTAGGGCCCCATCTGTCTAAGCCTCTGCTTCCCCCTCATCATCAACATATCCTCCTAAGTCTGAGGCCCGAGACCCAAGTCTGGGGTTGCCGCACAAGCGTCACCAAGGCAAGCCTTGAGAGCCAGCCCTTCTGGACACTGCCTGCTGCTGGCTGGGTTTTGGGGGCAAGGAGGGGCCTGAGGACTGAGCTCTCCCCAAGGCGGGGATGGAGCGTGCATGTTAACACACATACCCGCACCCCCCGCCTGCTTACTTGGGATGTTCCATGGGCACCTCGAGCACAAGGTCAGGTGGGATTTCGAAGAACTCTGGATCTTGGCCATCCGCCTGCAGCACCAGGGGCACCACGTCGAAGCGACTGTACTTGGGCTTCCAGCCCAGGTCGATGCACAGCTGGGGGCAAGACGGGCCCAAATGAGTCTCCGGACCCAGGCCCCTGACCCCTCTGGCTCCACTCTGCCAGCCAGCACAGCTGGATCCCGTACCTGGGTGAACTCCACGCTGGCGGGGTCCCCCAGGATGGTGCCATCAGGCATCTGGTAGCCGGCATACCGAATGAGCTGAGCATTCCAGACCCGGAAGTCATGCTTCCCATCGCTCCGCTGGGGGAACACGGTGATGGCCGACCTTCTCCAAGACAAGGACAGTGCCATGTACTCCTCGGCTTCGGTGGGGGCTCCCAGCCAGCCTCCCCCAGTCCCCCTCCGCCTCCTGTCTTCCCGTTCCCTCACCCTCTGCATCTGAGCTAGCTGAACCGAACCCCTACAGCAACACCACACAACACGCCAGGCTCTCACTGGCCTCAGTGTAACCTGCCCCCCTCCCTGACATACCCTCTTTCTCTTTCATCTCCTTCCGGTGCCTCCCTTTCCTTCAAGACAAATTCAGGGGCCACCCCCCTCCAGGATAGTCTCTATCCCTCCGGTAGGGTTAGCTTTCCCAGCCTTTTCCCTCACTGCACCTTTCTCTCGTGCAGCCCAGTTAGCGGATGCTTGTCTAGTGCCAGGCATAGGTTCACAGTGGGCTGGAGCAGGGTCCTAGGTCTTAGTCACCTCTGCATTGCCCCCACCCCACTGCCATGCCTAGTCATGGGTTGGGTCCCCATTATATGGGTGCTGACTGTTTGCTGAACAGAAGAATGAATGAACGACTGAATGGGCTGTTCAGTCCTATCAGCCTTGACCTCTTTGGTGGTGGGTAGGAGAAGGTAAGGTTGTGGGGGCGGGTGAGCAGTGATGAGCAGTGACTCTCCCGGTTCTAAGAAGAATGACACACTGGAGCCTTGAGCTGCAAAACCAACCTCTCCTCCCTTCTAAAAGGTGGGGA
This sequence comes from Ursus maritimus, assembly GCF_017311325.1. Taxonomy (NCBI): domain Eukaryota; kingdom Metazoa; phylum Chordata; class Mammalia; order Carnivora; family Ursidae; genus Ursus; species Ursus maritimus. The sequence continues at coordinate 40,609,544 of NW_024424897.1, forward strand.
GCCTGACCTTAAGCAATGAAGACATTGCTTCTTTAAGATCTCCCATCCCCTCCAAATGGTTCCAAGTCAGAAGGAAACCGAAGACATGGGCTAGGAAGAGGGGCTAAGCTCATGGAGACTTGCCGAAGACGCCTGTGTCTTTCTCCTTTCTCTTTCTCCCCGGCTTCTCCTGGAGAAGCTTCCCCTAAACCCATCTGCATTCTTTGGCTCAGACTCGGGGGCAGGGTGGGCCCCAGCTGCAGCCCCAGGGAAAGGTGCACTCACCTGATGTTGCCGTTGTTGGTGGCATACCGCAGGTGTCTGCAGATGTGCTCGAACATTTCCTTGGCAGTGGAACAGCTCCGGGCGTCGAAGACCTGCACACAGCCCACCCAGCCCAGACCATCAAGGACTGTGAGGACAGAGGTCCCAGGGTTGATCAGAAGCTGAGTTATGAGGAACTGAGGACGTGGCCCAAATGCTCCCCACCACCCAAACACCAAGCAGAGGAGAGCGTTCTCTTCTCTTCTCTTCTCTGCGTCTACACCTCCTGTCTCAGGGCTGCCCTGTCCAGCCTTTCTCCTGCTCTCCTGGGGGAGCCCAGGCAACCCCTCTCGGAAGACCTTATGAAAACCTAAATCCCAAGAAAACCTGACCTCCGAGCATGTGAATGGGAACTCGCAGAGCCCTCGCCTGGTGCCTCCACAACATCAGCACATTTTACACGGGGCTCCCATCACATTTTCTTTCAGCCTGTGTTGGTTTCACTGGCATTTCTCATCAATTTCCCTGTCCACGCAATTTCCATATTATACAGCATTTACCCCGAGGTAAAGCCGCCTAGGAGGCGAGGATAAAGACAGTGTCTCCTAGGCGCCAAGAATTCAAACAGTCCTCTCTTGCGGCACCAGGGTCTCAACTGGTCATTCGGTTTTATTTCTGTGTTTAGTGTGAGAGAACAGACCCGCTAGAAATCTTGTGCTGAAATCAGAGTCTAGACATCCGAGGAGAGCCCTATGAGCCCCCATCTCACGTTCACGAACATGCAGAGAGAACCGGGGAGTCCCGCCCCGGCTGCTCAGAGCCGTCTGCTCAGAGCCTTCCCGCCTCCCCATTTCCTCCCCTGCTCGGGACTGAGGAAGGCCACCTGCAGGTTGGACCACTGGATCCTCCCGATGCAGCGGGGAGCGTTGCGCCAGGCCTGCTTGGTGGCGAAGATGAGCTCATCCCCCGTCAGCTGATAGGTTCCTGTTGTTTCTATCTCCTTTGTTACCGCTTCCACCCTGGCCAGATGTTCCTCTATTTTTGCCCTGGGGGACAGGAAGACAGCAGGAAGATCAACAACGAGATGGCCTTAGATGGGGATTCATTCAATGCACAGAAGCAGGAACTGAGCTAGGCTACCAGGAGGGCAAGATGTCCTTCACAGAGACGGGCCAGCTTCCCAGGTGTGGGACCCTGGCCCGAGCTCAGAAGGGCCCCAGGCTTCTTGGCTTAATGCTCTGCTGTTCCTGTCTTGAAATTCTTCAGCATGTTTGAACAGGGAGCCCACATTTTCATCTCTCCGCTAGCTCCTGCCAGTGACGTTGCTGGTCCTGATCCTGGGGGCACCCTTGTTTCCAGGTGCTTTTTCTCCAATCATTTCATCTCAGCTTGGCAAGAATCAGCAAGGAGTGCAATCCTCAGACACTCGCAAGACCGAGACGTACCCCAAGTCAAGCCACAACCACGTCCTGCCTCCTGGCCAACATCCCATGGTCCTGAAATGAGCAGTCCCTCCCATGCCAGCTCCTGTGTACTGAGTACTCTTTCTGAGCCAGGTACTGGGCGAAGCCACTCACAGTCAGGGTCTCACTGAGTCTGTGAGGGAGGCTTTTTTGTGTCCGTTTTCTAGTCTGGGATATGAAGGCTCTGGCAGGGTACGTACCAGCCCAGGAGCGTAAGTATGACAAAGAGCAGGCAGGACTCAGCTTCAGGTGGCCTGATGCCAAGCCCCAGCTCTTCACCTTCCACCCTCCACCCTAGGGGGGATGGCAAGTGCAGAGATGTTGAGGGCCTGCCCACGCTTCTCTGAACTGGGATGGGTGCTCAGGGCCCAGCCTGCAGGGCCCCAGGGCCTACTCAGGAAGGAGCCCTCCACAGGGTGACTTGACCTCGCAGGGCCCCCTGGAGGGTGCTGTTTCTCAACCTCCGCCCTGCTCAGCCAGGACTCCCAGGGGAGATTTCTTTTTTTTTTTTTTAAGATTTTATTTATTTATTCGACAGAGATAGAGACAGCCAGCGAGAGAGGGAACACAAGCAGGGGGAGTGGGAGAGGAAGAAGCAGGCTCATAGTGGAAGAGCCTGATGTGGGGCTCGATCCCATAACGCCGGGATCACGCCCTGAGCCGAAGGCAGACGCTCAACCGCTCTGCCACACAGGCGCCCCTCAGGGGAGATTTCTAAACTGTTCCCCCTCACCACTCCCAGGCTGCAAAAATATCCTCCAGGGAGGGGTTCAGTCAGAAAGGCTTTGAAACACACACACACACACACACACACACACGCATAGAGCAACCTTGAAATTTCCAATCAACACCAAAGACAAATTGAAATGGCAACAAACAAAACTATTTCAGGAATGAAGTCCTGATTAAGGAGAGTGGACAACTCAGAACAGAATGGCCTTTCTGTGGATGAAGAGTGTCTTGACAACTCTTTCTTGATTAAAGAAAAAAGCTCAGAGACAAAACATGTGGGGCTCTATCTGCAAGGACACCCTGGGCATACGGACCTGCTGGGTGAGGTTGAGACTGCCACACTGGGGGCCCTCCCGCCCCACACAGAGCTTCCAGCAGGACTGCCCGCGCTGCGTCTGAGCCCGGAGACCGTAGCAGTCACCAGAACACGGATACCCTGAGCTCACTCCCTGGTGTTAATAGGAGACTATGTGGGGAGGATTATTTTTTACATTTTCCCCCAATTCCTTTAGAGTTTTGTATTTTACCACTGTTTTCATACAGTCTCATTTCGAAGGCATTACAGGTGCTTTGATGCCTATCAGTGCTGAAAAAGAGAGTGTAGCTTTTGGCATCGGTGAACGGATCTGAACAGAACATTCAGCAAGTTACAGTTTCCTACTGTACAATCCTTCGTTCGCTAAAGACCGAACCCGCCAGCTGTCTGCAGCTCTGGCTGCTAGTGTGACCGTGGGGATGGACTGCCGTTTGTCACTCACATCCTCCAGGACCTCTTGACGGGTTCAAGGTATAGACTTGGGACCGAGAAAGGACCTTCCCTCTGTGAGAAACAAGTGGGTCTGAACAGCCACTGGTTGCTTCCCGGGGCTAACACCCTCCCAACGCCTTCCAAACGCCAGCAGGACCTTCCAGGTCCAGCATGAACTTGGAACCTTCGAGGTCAAAGAGCTGGATGCTAGAACACAGGTTAAAAGCAGGAGCTCTAGTGCCAAACTGCTTGGGTTCAAATCCCAGCTGTGGGGCTCCCAAATGTCTGACTTGAAGCAAATTATTTCATCCGTGGGCTTCAGTTCCTATAAAGTGGCGAGTTCCTACAGTTTGTAAAATGGGGAGGATCGTAATGATTCTCCTGTCATAGAGTTGTGCTGAGCACACACTCAGCACCCACTGAATGTAGTGTTGATACAGTGGCCCAGTGAGGCCCATCAGGAGAATTCCTAGACCCTAAGGCTCATTAGTCATCAGCAGAGCTGACAGCCCAAGGACCCTGAACCTCCTAGCCACAAAGCACTCTACAGGGGTCGTGGGTACACAGCACACACGGCAGCCAACCCCCAACAGGTTACTCAACCCAGCTTTATGTGAGAGTCACCGGAGGAGCGTTTAGAGACCACAGAGCTCTGCCCCCTCCACACTTCTTGAGATCCTGATGTCCTTGGCCCAGGGTACCCCGGCATCAGCATTTTGCAAAGTCCCCAGGTGACTCTACCCACAGCCAGGGCTGAAATCGGAGGCCCTGGCAGATAAGGGCCCTTTGCATAGACTCAAAGCCCTTTCCCACTCGGACATCACAGGGTCATAGTAGAGGGGACGTATTATCACCAGGAGCCGCTCTTTCCGCCATGGGGGTGCCAGGGGCACTTCTGTGATTTACTTCGTGCAGCGAAGAGCTGCATGGCCGACACCATAAAGGCCACACTCCCCTCCTAGCCCGTAAAACAGCAAATCCATTCCCTCAGCCATTCTGTCTTACAATCCCTTTGTGTATTTTTATTTTAAAGTTATAAATGGGCTTACATTAATAATCATATATTTTATGAAACCCAGGAATACAGGACCTCACAGAGTTCAGTGCAAAGAGCACGACCTGCCCCCTCCCAGTCAGGCGGCATGGATTCTAGCTGGGACTGGGCTTCCCTCTTCACACCTGGTGGAGGAGGGTTTGACCGGGTGGTCCTGAAAGTCCTTTCTCTCTCAATCATGTCATAATAAAAGGGTGCATATCAGCTCATTGTCAAGGTTACTTGGTGCCAAGACCCTGCTCTAAGCTGGGTTCTATTCTCAGCCCATTTTTACAGATGAGGAAGCTGACCGGCAGAGCGGGTGAGCAGATGCCCCAGGGACACAGGGCTGGTTACTGGCGTCGCCAGGATTCAAAGTCCAACAGCTACACTCCTGACCCACACTTCTAACCACTACTACAATGCCTCTTTTGCTTACGATTATGAGAACCTACTCTGGGGTCTTTCCCCTTGGAAAACTGTGCTTGAGCCCTGACTCCACTGTGAATCTGGGAAGGGAAAGGGCCTGGGGTCAGAGGGAAAAGACGGCACACAGGAGAGCTTGGGGAAAGGGGGCCACAGCGATCCAGCCCAAGTGAGACTTACTCTTTGAAGGAACCATAATATTGGTTGACAAATTCAATAGCTTGAGGCAGAAGCTCGTCTGGGGGGGTAGGCTTGTCCCTGGGTCCTCTGGTCAAACTTTTGGGGTTCATGATGGCTCCCAGACAAGACTTGGACTTGCAAGCGATATCCTGGGAAGAGAGAGGCAGGGAATGAGGGAGCTGCTTGGCCCCTCAGGAAGGTGTTGACAGGGGTTCTTCTTCCGGGCCAGCTCTCCTGGCCACCTCCTTCCACTCCCACTGCTCCAGCTTCCTGCTGCCCCTCTCCACCCTTATGGCACCTCTTCCTTGGGGTCCACCAAGCTTTCTCACCACCCACATCTCCTTTCCTCTACTGGCTGACCCAAGTGGGTGTGAGCTGGGGTTATTCCCAGAACCTTGGGCTCGGTCTCTACTCTCTGGACCAACTCAGACCCAGGGCCAAGTCAACAGCTCGATCCCTGGGAATATCTCAACTACCTTCTCATTTAAAGAGGCTGATGTGGCTCCTGGGAACACACTTTCGGTATTCAGCCAAAATGAACCGAAAGGAGAGAATATAAATCCTAAAGTCAGAGAATGGCACAGAAAAAATGCTGGAAGGAAGTACACCCAAATGTTAACTGTGGTAATTTCTGGAAGGTATGGGAAATCCTGCTTTCATGGTCTTGAAATTTTCAGTTCCTTTCTACTTCACAATCAGAATGCATTCTCTAGTTAGAATAAGACACTTAGGAGAAGGAGCCTTGAAGGACACTTACTCCAACTACCTACTGGCTGTCTGAGCTCCTCTCTAATCTCCCTACCAAATAGCACTTGAATCCTTCTAGTGACAGGGAGCTCACTATCTCCTGATGTAGCTCAGCCCAGCTTTGGGCAGTTCTGTTAGAAAATTCTCTCTGGGGGCGCCCGGGTGGCACAGTGGTTAAGCGTCTGCCTTCAGCTCAGGGCGTGATCCCGGCGTTATGGGATCGAGCCCCACATCAGGCTCTTCCGCTATGAGCCTGCTTCTTCCTCTCCCACTCCCCCTGCTTGTGTTCCCTCTCTCGCTGGCTGTCTCTATCTCTGTCGAATAAATAAATAAAATCTTTAAAAAAAAATAAAGAAAATTCTCTCTGGGGGTGCCTGGGTGGCTCAGTCAGTTAAGCATCTGCCTTCAGCTCAGGTCATGATCCCAGGGTCCTGGGATCGAGCCCTGCGTGGGGCTCCGTGTCAATGGGGCATCTGTTTCTCCCTCTCCCTCTGCTGCTCCCCCTGCTTGTGCGCTCACGCGTGCTCTCTCTCTCTGTCAAATAAATATATAAAATCTTAAAGAAAAAAAAAGAAAAAAAAGAAAAAATAATTCTCCCTCTTACTATGCTGTCTCTCTAAAAGAGACGGAATTTCTTCCTGTAATCCTTTATCCCATCTCCTAGACCGTCCAGCATCCATCAGGGAACTGCCAGGGGGCTTGGCATCGTCTGTGTCCTTCTGTCATTTGTGTGGACCACAGGCCTCTGTTCCCAGCACACAGTGCCCAGCAGATAATTGCTTTGCCCGGGGGATATCCATGTGCTGTACTAAAGGCCCGAATGGCTTCTCCAGCTTGGGACAAAGGTGGTTCGCCCTGAGGCCCAGACTTCTCACCCCTTTGGCCTTATGGTGAAGTGTGTCTTGGAAGGTCATTCCACTGCCCCAGTTTTTGATCCTCACATGCCGCGGGCAGGCCGATGGGGGTGAATCCAGCTTGATCAGGGATTCTGGAGACGTCTAAGAGGGGGAAAACACCAAGGATTTACGAATGCCTCCACCTAGAGCTCCACATGTCTCCCCTGGGCCCTACTTTGGCGTGGGGTGGGGGGCCATGGGCGGAGAGCCAGGTCAGGATGTGGGTCTGTATCCCTCCTCCTTTCCCGGCAGCCTGGCCACCTGGACCAGTGCCTGCTAAGAGCTCCAGGTGCCTGGGCCACGGGCCAGGCTTCTCTCCTCACTCAAGACCCTGCCAAATGCTCCCTCAGTGGAATTGCAACAGGAGGGACTGAGGTTAGATGCAAGGGAGACTACTGTCACAGCCAGTACTGCAGAGACAGAAATGAGGACAAGGAAGACTATACCACTGCCTTCCCTGGAGTTATTTAAGAATATGGAAACCATCTTCTCTCCCACCTCCCACCCATTTCTCTGCCCACCTCTCTGGAACGCTGAGGTCCAAAGCTCTTAGGAAAGACGGAACCGGTGGGCTAGAGGCTGGGGGCTGGGACTGGGGCTCAGCTGCTGAGTCTGGGATTAGGTTGTGGTGTCCCACCCTTGGTTCCATGAATGGCCGCCTTTCATCTGTGCCTGTCGGCCCTCACCGGCAAGCCATCCAGGGGCCATAGCACCATGGGTCCACTACTCCTGCTCACCATGGATCATCCCACTCTCCCAAGGCCCTTCCTCATCCCTACGTGTGCCCCTGGGGGTCCCCACTCACTGCCCAGACCCCAGCCTCCACCAGGCTGCTCAGCCTGCATCTGCCTGGGCGAGGGAGGAAGGGGCTTCCCACACCAGTGACTCACTGACCTTTACTGTCCCTGTGAGCGACTGGGGGGACTCATTCCGGTGCTTGCCGAGGCTGTGACACTTGGGGTCATCCTGTGTCACTAGACTGTAAAAGGAAACAGCCAGCATGAGATAGAATATCTGAGGGCAGAGAGGGATCTTGGAGCCCCTCTCCCCCCACCCCCCCAACAAGCCCTCATTTGATGGATGGGGGAACTGAGTGGGAGTGAATCTCACAGCTGCCAGTCAAGGAGGATGTGTGCATGTAGTGCGGGAGCCAGCCAGGCAGACCCAATCTCCCCACCATCATCACCCTCCTCCTCCCCTTCTCTTGCCTTCCCCCCTACAAAGCGGGGAGCTAAGCCAAAGCTAACTGCCCAAATGGTGACCCACAGAAACTCTGGGAAGGTACCCCCTCCAAAGCCAAGTACAAATGTGGGATGAGACTGAGTGCCCAGAGAATGGCTCCTTCAACCCCGCCTTCCCAGGCCAGCAGCAGTGCCCACTACCCACTTGTTTGGAGGGACTTGGGCTTTTTTATGTAAAGCCCCTGATTTACCTTGGTTTATTTATTTATTCTAAATTATTTAAAAAATAAATTGCTATTATTTACAGTAAATGTTAAGCATACACCAGTAGAAAGAATGCTGTAATAAATCTCCATGGGCCCTTCCCCCCCCATTCAACCCCACCCAATTGCCAATCTTGTTTGAACTCCACTCTCTTAACATTTGCTATCATTTCAAAGCAAATCTGAAACATCATGTCATTCAGATATATCTCAGTAAGGATATCTGGAAGTCAAGGACTCTTTTAAAAAATATGTTGCTTCTATTTATTTTATTTTATTTTTAAAAGATTTTATTTATTTATTTGACAGAGAGAGAGCGAGCACAAGCAGGGGGAGCAGGGCTCGATCCCAGGACCCTGAGATCATGACCTGAGCCGAAGGCAGACGTTTAACCACCTGCGCCACTCAGGCACCCCTTAAAATGACAAAAAATTGCCTGTCCTCGGAAGACGAAAAAGCCCTAGTAGTCTGAAATCGCTTAGAAACCACTGCCTCTGGTTTGGAGATCCAGATTTGTTCTCCTGGCAAATGCTACAGAGAAGAGAAGGCGTGTGACCTCTCTAGGTCCTTTACATGTGAGCACCCCCCAACAGTCACACCCCACACATGCCTCCTCCTCATGAATCACACGACAGGGGCCCGCCAGTATCAAATCTTGTTGCATTCCGTGTTCTTCTGGCTATTTTCTGCGGTGGGCGTGCGTGTGTGCACACGTCCAAGGGGAAAGGAAGTCAGAAAGTAGTATAAAGGTCTCTTATTTTCCACTTTTTTTTTTCTTGTTAGAGAATGCAAGCACAAGCAGGGAGAGTGGCAGGCAGAGGGAGAAGCAGGCTGCCCGCCGAGCAGGGAGCCCAATGTGGGGCTCAATCCCTGGACCCTGGGATCATGACCTGAGCCACAGGCAGACGCTTAACCGACGGAGCCACCCAGGCGCCCTCTCATTTTCTACTTTATACATATTTGTAATGTGTTGGAATGTGAAGAATGAGCATGTATTACTTTAGTTATTGGAAAAAGTAATGACTATATTTACATGAACGTTATATAATTAACTACATACATCAGATAGTAGCAGTATATGATTTATAACGTTAAAGAGATAGTGTCTCTTTAAGAGAATGTACGTATCAGAAAGCAACTTCTACCCGAATGGAGTGATTCAAAAGCCGTGTAAAAGGCCTTCCATGTGACCCGCTGCCATCACCATGCTGGTCCAGACTGGGGGCCCCACCAGATAAAAGCCCAAATAGGGTCGTCTGTACAGTCAGAACAGGTAAGCCATGGCTGAGCGATCGTCCCGGGCTCCTTAAATCGGAAGATGCCTTGAGGCTGGGGTCCTCAGTGAGGCAAAGCCCCACAGCTCGTCTGGATCTTTTGCCATCACCCCCACCCCCACCTCCACCCTTCTTGTTCTTGCTTCCTTTTGCTTCCTTGTGGCCACAGGACTGGAGAATTTGAGAAGCGTACTGGTCCACCAACGTTTAGATGGAGAAATGCTGTCTTCGCACACTTCACGTAACTACTACTCCCAAATATTAAAAAGCTACCTGAAAATCCACTCCACAGAGGGTCCACAGTCCGCCTGATCCCATTGCCTGTGGCTGCACAGTTAGGTTCTATCCAGTTTCTCCACTATTATAATGCCTCAAACTGCATACATGGTCTGATGCTGTGTGTGTGTGTGTGCGTGCGTGTACCTGGGGGAGATGCCAGTAAATATTAACAGTGACTAGCAGTAAATAATGACAGCATGGGTGATCTGATTTTTCCTTTATAGGTTTCTGCATTTTCCAACTTTTACTACGACTATGCATTCCTTCATCATTAGGAATAGTTTTTTTGTTTTGTTTTTAATTTGGAAAACGAAGAAACAAAGCTAGGCACACTCCCGGTTCTCCCCAGGTGACTAATTTCTTTGGGCTAGCTGCTGGGAGACCGGGTAGCTGGAAGCCGGGTGAGCATACTAACGATCCGGATGCTTGTCGCCCAGTTACAGCGCGGTCTCTCCAGATGCTCCTGCAATCTGGCTCAACCCACAGCTCTGCTCAGCCCCGTTTGGTCCTTCACGGGAGCAGCGGACCCTTAAGAACCTGCCATCGGAAAGAGTGCTGCAGTGCGGTGCCTAGACCCAGTAACTGCCCACAAGCCTCAGAGTGACTGAGGACGGCTGAGGTCGGAGATGCAGCATGCGGCTTGTCTGGGGTAACGGGGGTCCTGGCGGCCCTTGCATTTTCCACTCCTGACCACCGCCACTGCATACACGGGGAGGGGGGCGCTCTGGGAAATGGGTCTAATTAGTAAAACAAAAACCTCTTTGCTCTCTTAATTCTGTCTGTCCTAAGCGTGCAGCAGCCCCAGGGCTGAAACATCCGGAAAGTTCCCAAATGCTAAAACATCCACAGTTCCTACTCCTGCCCGCCTAGACGCCTCTCCTGGGAGCACGCGGGGCTTCTGTGGGTCGTCTGTGGCTACCGAACTGCAACCTCTGATGCGTTCTAAACGAGGAAAACACTTGATTTAAGTAAATCCTCATCGGAATCCTACGGCGAGAACGTTCCAACCCTCACAGTTTGACGGAAAACCGAGGATCGCAGCGGGTCAGAGCCGCGCGCCCGGGTTCGAGCCGGGTGCCGGCGCGGAGCCGCCCGCCTCCCTCCCAGGGCGGACCCGGCCCGGCGGGAGTACCTGGCTCGGCGGGGGCCGCACGCGGGCTGCGGCCGCAGGATCCTGCGGAGGAGCCGGCAGAGCCGGGGCCGGGCGGCCTCGCACGCAGCCCCCAGCCCCTCGCGCATGGCCCCGGCGCGGGCGCAGCTCCCAGGGCGCCCCAGCCCGCGCCGCCCGGGCCCCTTTATCGCCGCGGGACCCCGCAGCCCCCGCCTCGGGGCGGAGCGAGCCGGGGAGCCGCCACCCCGGGCTTCACCCTGCGCCCGGCCCGGGGCCGGACGGTCGCCCCGCCCCTCCGCTTTCCGGGCCGTGTCCCCAGGCCCTCTACACCCCTCGGCGTCCGCAGGAAGGTCGGCCTTTGGGGCGCCCCTGGACTCTCTACGGACCAAGATCACGGGCTGCGCGGCCGGCCTCGGCCTTATTTATTCCTCGTGAAATAACAGCAGTTTATCATGATGATTCCCACCATATGGCGCTTTGAGTGTAGAAAGCAAACTTTCCTGTTATGACCTCCATCCCTTACTAAGTCCAGTCCAGAAGGCAGTTCTGTATTGTTTCCTCTTGATTGAGAAGGCAGCGGGGGGGGGGGGGGGG
>NW_024424897.1:40620723-40622095 GCF_017311325.1 Ursus maritimus
TCCCGGTTCTCCCCAGGTGACTAATTTCTTTGGGCTAGCTGCTGGGAGACCGGGTAGCTGGAAGCCGGGTGAGCATACTAACGATCCGGATGCTTGTCGCCCAGTTACAGCGCGGTCTCTCCAGATGCTCCTGCAATCTGGCTCAACCCACAGCTCTGCTCAGCCCCGTTTGGTCCTTCACGGGAGCAGCGGACCCTTAAGAACCTGCCATCGGAAAGAGTGCTGCAGTGCGGTGCCTAGACCCAGTAACTGCCCACAAGCCTCAGAGTGACTGAGGACGGCTGAGGTCGGAGATGCAGCATGCGGCTTGTCTGGGGTAACGGGGGTCCTGGCGGCCCTTGCATTTTCCACTCCTGACCACCGCCACTGCATACACGGGGAGGGGGGCGCTCTGGGAAATGGGTCTAATTAGTAAAACAAAAACCTCTTTGCTCTCTTAATTCTGTCTGTCCTAAGCGTGCAGCAGCCCCAGGGCTGAAACATCCGGAAAGTTCCCAAATGCTAAAACATCCACAGTTCCTACTCCTGCCCGCCTAGACGCCTCTCCTGGGAGCACGCGGGGCTTCTGTGGGTCGTCTGTGGCTACCGAACTGCAACCTCTGATGCGTTCTAAACGAGGAAAACACTTGATTTAAGTAAATCCTCATCGGAATCCTACGGCGAGAACGTTCCAACCCTCACAGTTTGACGGAAAACCGAGGATCGCAGCGGGTCAGAGCCGCGCGCCCGGGTTCGAGCCGGGTGCCGGCGCGGAGCCGCCCGCCTCCCTCCCAGGGCGGACCCGGCCCGGCGGGAGTACCTGGCTCGGCGGGGGCCGCACGCGGGCTGCGGCCGCAGGATCCTGCGGAGGAGCCGGCAGAGCCGGGGCCGGGCGGCCTCGCACGCAGCCCCCAGCCCCTCGCGCATGGCCCCGGCGCGGGCGCAGCTCCCAGGGCGCCCCAGCCCGCGCCGCCCGGGCCCCTTTATCGCCGCGGGACCCCGCAGCCCCCGCCTCGGGGCGGAGCGAGCCGGGGAGCCGCCACCCCGGGCTTCACCCTGCGCCCGGCCCGGGGCCGGACGGTCGCCCCGCCCCTCCGCTTTCCGGGCCGTGTCCCCAGGCCCTCTACACCCCTCGGCGTCCGCAGGAAGGTCGGCCTTTGGGGCGCCCCTGGACTCTCTACGGACCAAGATCACGGGCTGCGCGGCCGGCCTCGGCCTTATTTATTCCTCGTGAAATAACAGCAGTTTATCATGATGATTCCCACCATATGGCGCTTTGAGTGTAGAAAGCAAACTTTCCTGTTATGACCTCCATCCCTTACTAAGTCCAGTCCAGAAGGCAGTTCTGTATTGTTTCCTCTTGATTGAGAAGGCAGCGGGGGGGGGGGGGGGG
>NW_024424897.1:40622105-40644237 GCF_017311325.1 Ursus maritimus
GGGGGGGGGGGGGCAGAGAAGTTAAGGCTCTTGCCCGAGACCACAGAGCAGCCCCCCAGGCCACAGCTCAAGCTCTCTTATCTCACAGGGCTGCCTCCAAGATGTACTAATTCTCTTCTGGTATTCTGTGTGATTCCAGGAAGGAAGCCAAAGGAAGCGCAGGGTTGGGGGTGACTTTCAGTGGGAGGCATGGTGTGCTCCTGGGTCCTGGTCCTTGCTGCCTGAAAGCACAGTGCCTCCTGACTTTACTACTTCTGTGAGTTGCTCCGAACACTGAAAGCCGGGTGACTTCAACCTCAGAGTACGGGGGGCCTCCTGTATGTACTCCAGTCTATTTAATCCCAAACCCAAGGTAAAGTGGAATGAAAGAGAGTACCTGTTTATTCTGAGCCAATTGCAGCCCAGCTAGCAAACCTCAGCTCAACTTTGTTCAGAACGCCTTACATCTTCACCTGGATGTTCCTACAGCTGCCTTTGTCTCTAACACACACACACACACACACACACACACACACACAGCCCATGCTCACTTCCTAATCATTTGTTTACATAAAATAGAGAATCATGAGTCACATATAATAGGTTCTTAGTCTTATTACATCTGAACAGATTCTAAAATTCCTTTTTAAAATCAGAATATATTAATTGGCTCCATTGCCTTCAGGATAAAATCCCCTTTGTAATGCTACTTCCTCTTCCAGGAACATCCTCTCCACCCCACCCCACCCCTCCCCTCCCTGTATGATAGCGGTCCAGCTGGGCCTTCCTCCTCCCCAAAGCCTTCTCCCACCCCACTCCTCCCCACACTTCCGCCAGGGCCAGGCCCCCTGCCGTCTCTACAGAAGAGATTCTGGTGCACCCGTGCCGTCCTCTAACTTCATGTCTGTCTCTCTGCCTGCCCCACCTTTGCGTCAATATAGAAAGCTCTTTTAACATCCCATTCTGCCTAGACTCCTGCCAGAAGCAGAGGAAGGCACTGTTTCCCCCATCCACTTCCTCCCTGACAGCAGGAGCTCTGTCTCTTTTCTTGGTCCCTTTCTCAGCCCATAGTAGGCCCTCAGGGAGAGCCCGCTGAGCCTAGAGGTTATGATTTTGGACTTGGTGCAAACCTCAGCTCTACCACTTCCCAGATGCCGACCTTGAGTAAGTAAGTCACTCAACCTTGTAAAGTAAGGGTAATAACAGTTCCTGCCTCAACACTGACACCATAATAAGAACTTTATAAGCCTTGGTATTTTTAGCTGCTGTGTAGGCAGTTAGTAAATGACTCAACTTATTGTTTGTTTAATTGCTAAACAGAAAGGTCTCACGGCCATCTCCAAAACCCCCAGCCCGTGCCAGGTGAGTAGCGCTTGGCGAATAATCGTTCATGGACTTGGACATGCCCAGGACCACGAAGTGGCAGCTCGGTGTGGTGATTATGAGCCAGACTGTTGGGTTGGCTCCTGGCTCTGTCATTTGCCAACTGTGAGATCTTAAAAATTACTTAAATATTCTAGGCTCCAGTGTCCTCATGGCTACGGTAAGAGGATGACAAAAACTCCTTTCTCACGAACTGTTAGGAGGGATAAATGAATTAATGTGGGATAGTTTCTCTCCATCGCCTCTAATACCTGTGAGAGCCCTCCCACCAGCTCACCCAGCTTAAGAAGATGAGTCGGCTAGTTTGCTCCAAGTCGACCCACAGTCTCAGGTTTCCTGAATGGTCCAAACCGCAAGTCAGGAATAACTGTCAGTATTATCAGAAGTATGGGATTCAGGCCTCAAAGCTATAGGCCACACTGCGGGGGCTAGGAGAGGAGGGGGATTCAGGATGATCTCAAGATGGGGGGTGGGGTGGGTCGAGTGGGTCTGGGTGAGCGGAGGGAGGAATGTGCCGTGTACGGGCACTGGGGAACTGGGCAGGCGGGATGCCCCCACCCCTGTCTGGGAGGGGCAATCATACAGAACACCACAGTCAAGCCTCAGTGTGGTGACAGGCCATGGGGAGCCACTGCAGACTCTAGAGTAGGAGCATGGCTTGCCAGAGGTCAAGTTGGAGTAAGAGAGGTCAGAGGCAGTGAGAGGGGCTGCAGCCGGGAGGTGAAGAACAGAAAGGACGCATGATTTGGTGACCTCCTGAGATCCTAGGAGGAGTGAGGAAGCTGCTGTCAGCTGCGGCATTTGAGTGTGAAGCGCCAGGAGGACACCTAGAGGTTCTCCAGCCCTGCGCTCTCACCTCTCAGTCTCTTGGTCACCACAGCTCAGGTTGCCTGGTTTCCAACACGCCCTCCTTCAGTTCCAGCTACTTGTCTTCACCCCCCCACCCCACGCTCTACCCTCTCTTCAAGTCCACCGAGCCCACCTGACTTCTGGGAAGCCCTTAGAGGGGACCCTGTTTAACACGGCTCAGCCCTGGGCTAGCTTCCCTCAGCAAGGGCAGTGACAGCTGCCACCGATGCCCTTTATCGAGCATTTCCTCTCTGCCAGGCACGGGGCGAAGTTGTTTACATGTGAAAACTCATTTAATTCTTACCATGACCCCAGGAAATAGCCATTCCTACCCCCTTCTTGCAAATGAGGAAATCGATGTTCAGCGGCTAGGGGACTTGCCAAAGGTCACAAGGCTAATAAGTGGCAAAGCCACCTGCTTATCTCCAAGTCCATGCTCTTAACCTTGCTGCTTTTCTGTGGCCTCCGGCAGGTGCGCTCAAGGTGGCCGTGCTGCCCACCAGAGTCCACGGAAAGCTTCTCTGGGGTGAGGTGGGGGCGTGGATGGGAAATCAATAACGAGTCATGTGACCTGGGGAAGTCACTGCCCTCTAAGAGTTTCTATTTCCTCATCTGTAAAATGAGACAATAACTCACACTTCACAGAGCCGCTGCGGGGCTCAGGTGAGACGCAATGCAGGTGAAGTACCCTGTATAACCTCGGCACGGAGTTACTCAGTAACTCAGGGCGCCCGGGCAACGACAAGAGACCCTAAGAGTAATTGAGTTATGCTATGTATAGGCACTCTGCTAAGTGCTTGCTATGCACATTCTAGCTGCTCCTCAACGTGCTATGAGGTGGGTCCCCCAGGTGTCCTCATACCACGTCTGAGCATTAGAGAGGTTCACTTGCCCTAGGTCACGCAGCTGGTGAGAGACATCGCAGGGCCAGCTCGTGCAGCCCAGCACAAGCCTTGGATACCATTTGCCTAACACCCTGGTACTCTGCACCAGGCTGATGTTCAAAATCTCACACCATTCCCGAGGCACACACACCAGTGAATCAGAATGAATGTCAGCCAGGAGGCCGCCCTGGTTCTAACCACTGAGGTCCATTGCCTCCCATTCTCAAGTCAGATATTCCATATCCCTTCCTATCTTCTTCCCCCAGAGACTCCAGAATCCTGGAGGGGCAGGACTCCGCCACGTCCCTTCTTTCTTCACATGGTATCAGGCGTAACGAGGTGTCCACTAAACAGTGGCTGTGCTAAATTCCAACAGGGACGTCCAAGAAGCCACCGGCGAGAACAGATTTCCAGTGAGAAGCCAGAGCCAGGGAGAGGAATTCTGAGTTGGCGACACAGAGCAGGGAATGGGAGCCCAGGGGAGACAAGCGGCAGGTGGCGGCAGGCCAGAGCTTACCTGGAGGGGGCCTGGCTGGCTTTCCCCACATTGTTGTTGATGTCTGTTTCCTCGGTCAAGTCGAACCGGTAGGATTTGGCCTTGAACAGGAGTTGCCAGGGACAGGCCATCGCTATGGCTTTGCAAAGCTGGTCACTTATCTGGATTTAAACTCAGAGGTTCTTCTCTCTGGGGCTGACGAAGGGGAAGGAGAGGGTGTCAGAAGGTTAGGAAAAGTTTGCGAGCCTCCTCGATATGGTTAGTTTATTACAAAATCAGTACAAAAGCTGACATAAACAGTCTTAAACACCCGCTTCATCCCTGCTTGCAACCCCTGTTCCTATTTTGAGGTTGGGTTTGGGGGTCCGCGGACATAGGTTTTAATTCTACAGAGCCACATAACAATCTAAAGGAAAGACACTGAACCCCATAGCTCAACAAGGACAAATCACGTACGCTTTGAGCCTCCTTAATGGGACCTGCGGGTCCCCCTAACCCGGGGCAAGGTGGGGAGGATCCCACTTGTGTTGAAATGTGGATGTCTTTGCCTGGTCCTGCAAGGTCATTCCCAGGAGTCTAATTAGCAGCTGTCATGTTACACCTGTCATTGGAGAGCACACTCAAGTTGTAGCTGTCCTCCTTTAAGATTTTACAACTGCTGTCAACCTACTGTTTGCTCCCTCTTTATTATGGGGGTGGGGAGCGGGGTGGGGAGAGCGATATTTGTTTGTGAGATTGTTTGTGAAAAAATGCAGTCAACCCTCAACATTCGAGACCACATTCTTTAAAAAAGGGGGAAAGGGACACCAAAGTGGAGGCCCAGGTCTGGTCTGGGCTTGCCCCCAGCATGCCTTCTCAATGGCAAAGCCCCCTCCCCTGCAAGGCAGTGTGTGATGTGGCCCATGGAAGAATCTTAGAGGCCCCCAGATGGGTTCAAGTCCTGGGTCTACTAGTTCCATGACCTGGATCAACATATTTATTCTTCATCTGTAAAATGGACGTAATAATATTCATCTTAACAGAATTCGTTTGCCAAGGGAGAGGTGCCCATTATAAGGACTGGAGAGGGTAATCTGGGTAGAGATTCTTAGTGAATTCCTCTGCGCTCTCTAATCTGAATTTACCAAAAAGGTTTTCCTTGAAATGTAGCAAATTTTGCAGGAAAAACATCTAAGCAAGATGCCCTTTTCAAATGGCTGAACCTCTTGTGGGCATTTCTTAGACTTTCCGCCAGTTTATCTCTGTAGGACGAAAACTCCCACAGTTTTCAGGGCCTTCCCAAACAGGAAGAAGCAAAACCCTCTCGAAACAGTAGCTTCCCCAGAAATGAAGACAACTCACCTCGCAGCCAGCGGCACTGCCTCTGCGGAAGACGGACAAGCACCCAGGGGGGACTTGCACCCGGACGCCTTCGGAACCACCTCTGACTGCCCGGTCCTCTCACTGAGAGGTCGCAGACCAGTGACGCTGAGTTCTCTGGGGCCAGAGAGTTTCGGGCTCAACTGACTGCAAAGTTATGAGCACACTGGCAGCTAAGATGTATTTATACCACCCCGGGTCATCCAGGGAGCCGTTTTGCATAAAGGTCTCTTTTTGTTGTTTCCAAAGGGAGTGTCCCTGGCTGGGTGGACAGTTAGCCAATTTATGAGTGGGGCTCCTGGCCTGTGGGTGACCTGGCGCTGCTATTACATCACTCCGTGCAGGGCATCCTCAGCAAACCCACTGCTTCCTGGTCCCAGGTCCATGGTGGCAGCTCGTCAGCCAGGGGTGGGGGTGGGGGGCTGTCTGATAAAGGAATCATCGTGGAGCTGGGTTTTATTTAGCTAAGCCACATTCCCCTGGCTTTCAGCATCTGGGTCCTTTTTTCCCTCAGCAGGGAGCTCTCTGGTTAATTCCTGTCCAGCCTCTTAGTTTTCCAGTTTGTGGCAGGAGTCCAGGAAGCTGGGGAGTACTGACAGCATGGAACATACTGGAAAATGCCCAGGTTACAGAAGTCCGGTGATGCTGGATGATGCCAGTGTTCCAAACGGGTCACTGAGATACTCAGCTTGCGGTTTGGGGAGGGGAAGGAGAGCCGCTGGCACAGGGAGACCACCCAGATGTTGGTGCCGCTGATGTCTCACCCTTCAGCTCTAAGTAAGCTATGGTAGGACGGCAGGTAGGATTATTTTCTAGAGAGGAAATATTCCTGCTTTATAACGGAAATTCTTTTGTAACTTGTTCTATGGAAAATTATCGTTTTTTATGAGTCCATTTATTATAGTACTTCAAATACAGTATTCCTGCATGGTACGAATCGTTCACCACGATCTCACCATCCTGACATATCACCGTCCATCCAACGGTTGCCATCCGCCCATCTCCTTCCTGCCCACCCCAAATTAAATGCAGCATCATAATGGATTGAGTTTGTGTAAGATAAACCGACTCACAAAAAAAGACATGAAGAGAAGCTCAAAGATTTTTGTCGAATGAATGAATGAATGAATGAATGAATGAATGGAAAATAGGAGTAGACTGCAATGAGTTTCAGCATATCAAAGCCACCCTTCTTTCAGGCTTTAGGCAGTTCAGTTCTGGGAAACCAATCTGCCTGAGGGAAGACACTGAGTCCTTGGGCTCAAAGAGTGCAAAGCTAGGAGAAAAGAATGATGGATAATTCTGGTACAGTGTGATGCTTGCAGTGATAGAGGGATGGCATGGGTGAAGTAGCTGAAATCTACATTGTTCAGGGAAGGTTCGCAGGGGAAAGGACACCAGGACAGGGTTTTCAGGGATGATTAGGAGTTTGCCTCACTCTAACCCCTATTCCCTCTGACTGCTCCCCCCTATTCTGGCTATTCTTGCAGCAAATATATGTATTAATTCCTTTAACCCCTTCAGCAATCTCATGAGATAGGTACTATTATTTGCCACTCATAGAATCCTCTAGAATCCCTTCGAGTTGGCATCAGAGCAGCCGGTTGGTTTTGCTGCAGGAAGTGCAGTTCTTCGGTTCTGTGCTCTGCCCAACACGTGACAGCTGGGCTGTGCGTGCGTGGGCTGGGAAGCCCCAGGACATGCATGCTTTGCCCTTCACTTGAGGTGGGGTGCCCGGCTCCATGTCAGATGCTCTCAGCCCCGATGAAGAGGACCCCTCCCAGATGCAGCTCCTGGGAGTGTCTCCATGTCCTCATCATCTTGTTGTCAGCTGGCCTGTGCAAGGACCCCCCTTTACGTGACCCCCTGAAGTGCGGGGTGCTTAGAACTGTGCGGCTGCCTGTGTGTCTCCTGCCGCCTGTGATTCCTCCCCTTTGGACAGGCAGGGAAACCGAGGCACCTGGAGTCTCAGGGGCATCTGTGGCAGAGTCAGGATGGAACCCAGATCCTTTGACAGTCTCCCCACTAAATTATGAGTCCTTGGGGGTAGGACCAGGCCGTCCTCACCAGCCAATATCCCAAACACCTACTGATTGGCGTAGAGTGGGCCCTTGGGAAGCATTAGCTGAGCACTGAGTGGTACGGAGCAAAGGGCCTCCAGAGGGCCTGGTGCAGGCAGAGAGCGGGAGCTCTTTGTTCCCCTGTTCCTTTGCATTCTGCTCTCGTTACCAGCCTGAGCATTGAGGCAGCCACGTCACCTCAGTGCCTGCCCTCACCCAGCAGGTGCCAACCCCACGATGTTCTTGGCCCGTGGCAGGGCTCGGGTCAGCAGTCACTGTCCAACCCAAGCACCAGGCTTTGAGGAAGTGGCTCTGATGGGTCTGACAGGTCCTGGGTTCTAGCGACAGCCCCACGACTGAGCTGCTGTGTGACCTCAGAAAAGCCACCTCTCCCTCCCAAGGCCTGACTTCTCATGCCACCCATGATTGGCCAAGATTAAAGTGAGGGGATGAGAACCAAGAAAATGCTCTGAGCTATGGAGCAAAAAGGCAGCCAAGCAAGAATCTGTGGATCAGAGAGTAACAATTTGCCTTGTGACAAAGAGCAAGCAGGGGACCTGACCCCTCCTCCAGAGTGCCCTTCCTCGGGGGGTCAGCCCCCACCCCCATACAAATTCCCAATTCTCGTTCTCTCTCTGCAACATTGCATTCATTTTTTTTTTTTAATTGGGATAAAACTCACCCTGGGGTAAAAAAAAAGTCACCATTTCCACTATTTTCAAGCTTACATGTCAGTGGTTTGTAGTATATTCAAAATGCTTTGTATATTCACAATCACCACTATCCCAGTACTCTCTGAGTCAAACAGCGAGGAAGCGAGTCAAAACAGCAGTAAGGTTGGTGACGCACAGAGAGGTTAAGAGATTCCCCAGGGTCACACAGTGGGGAGCCTCCGAGCTGGAACACACGGTGGACTCTGATGCCCACCCCAGAGCTCCCGTGTGCACGCGGGGTCCAGGGCTGGCTCCATCCTGGAGGTGTCATGGATTTCCCTCTCTGCATATCTGGTGGCTTTCTGGGCCTGCCCTTGGCCCTGCTCACCCAACAGGCCGCATTCCTGGGCCCGTTCTGATGATGGATGATGCAGGTGAATGCTGCCGAGGAGAAATCAAAGAGCACAGAAGGGGAGGCAGGGCCGGGTGGGGCTGAGGAGGGGGGGGGTGGAGGTACTGAGGCCTCTGGAGAAACACCTGCCCCCCCTCCTTTCCCGCACGTCTTTGGCACCAGGCAGCCAGCCGCCAGCACTGGAAGTTCTCAGCCTCGTCAGCCTGGGACTGAGCTTCCACCAGCTGAAGTCAATCTGGTCCCGTGCCAGGTTGTGGAGATGGTTCAGCTCCGGCGGGGCCTTGGGAGGCAGCCTCTTTGAAGCGCTTTCTACAAAAATAACGTGCAGAGAGCACACTTCCTAAGCAAGGCACCTGCATGCATCAACCATTTAATCCACACACAGCCTGGGAGATGGCTGTTATGACTAGTCCCATTTTAGAGATGGGGAAACTGAGGCCCAGCGAAGTTGAGTGATCACACAGTTAGGCAGTGGTGAGGCTAAAACCCTGGAGTGCCAGCTTGCAGGCCGGGGTCCCCCTCTGCACCTCCTCCAACTGTCAGCCCCTGCAAAGGGCAGAACCAGGACAGACACAGCTCCAGGGGAGCGAGGCTCCAGCACCACACCCTACTGCCTTTCTTGGCGTCTCTCCTCCCCTCACCCCCCGCTCTGTAATAAGAGTTCCCCATGATAAGCATTACGGCGACCACGGACTCTGTAACTACAGCCAGGCCCCGAGCTTCCCACTCATCCTCTCAGTCTACAGCTCCGGCAGCCGTCCGCGAAGAAGGTACTATTACTTCGCCAATTTGACAAGGAAGGAAACGGAAGCACAGAAAGGTTGAGCCACCAGCCCAATGTCACTCAGCTCTTAAAAGGCAGAGCTGAGGCTGGGCCTCGGTCTGAGACCAAGGTCTTGCTGAGTCCAGATGACTTTCCACCTTGGGTGCCCCTCTCTACCTGCCCATGTGGCTGCCTGTGAGCCCCCCCGGGGGCAAGGCGAGCAAGGAGCAGGAAGGGAGTGGGAGACTGAGGCCAAAGTGAGAGCCGAGGATTACCTGGGCTTGAGTGCTCTCCCCGCATTCCAGTGTCTGCTGCCAGCTCTGTGCAATGTAAGGCAGGTTCAGGGGCCCCAGGAAGGGTCAGAGGGGTCCCTGCCACAGGCCCCTGTTTCACAAACCCCAGGGAATCCTCTCAACAGAACTTTGAGGGAGCTACCGTTATCTCTAATTTACGGAGGAGGAATCTGCAGCTTAACGAGGGAAAGTGACTTGTCCGAGTTACCCAGGGAGCAGGGCAGAGCTGGGATTTGAACCCGGAATTATCAGACTCCAAAGGCAGTTCTTCCTATGCCGTGTGCTTACGGGGTGCCTGTGAGGTAGGACTCAGCAAGATGGGAGGCAAAGCCGTGATCCCAAAGACACGGCTCTGGTCCTTCTTACTCCCAGAATATGCATAAAATAAGTGAAGGAGGGCCACCCTTCTCTGTGCTCTAAGCCCCACAGGACAGGAGGGCTGTGCCATGCTTATGTCTGAATTTCTGTGGTATACAGTAGGTGGCCCAACATTGATTGCATGGAGGATTTGTGTACTATGTGCACAGTGTTTTACCCAACCTCGTGACAACCCGGCAATGAAAGTGTCCTTGTTCCCATTTTACAGGTGGGGCATTGAGAAACAAAGAGGCGGCCCACTGTCTCAGGGACCATGGGGCAAAACTGGGTAACCAGACTCCACACTGGACGTGGATCTTGCTTAAGATTCTCTCTCTCCCTCTTCTATTGCCCCCCCCCCACCGCCAAACTGGACAGCCAGAAATGCAGTCCTGCGTCCTCCCTGCGCTGAAGCCAGGGAGCCGTCCCCTGGGGGGCACTGTGCTGACCCCAGGACTGTACAGAGCTTTGGGCTGTGCTGCTCAGAGGCTCAGGGAACAGGGCCTCCAGGGGCAGCGGGGGCTCGGTGGGGCTGCCGTCCTTCAGGCAGGAGGGCGCTTGAAGGACAGAAGGACTGATATGGGGGGAGGGGACAGAGGAGGGCACCCCAGGCCAGAGGAGAAGCCTCAAGCTCCACTGCTTCTAAGTGAAAGCGATGATGCTGGTTCTCCCAGTGGAGATGCTGTACCTCTCTGGACGGAGGGCATTGCCACCGCTGTCCAGGAAGCTCCAGCTCACCGGGACGCCAGTAGGAATAAAGCAAGTAGCAGGGTGTCAGCACATGGTTGTCATGGTGAGGCGGAGTGCTTTCAGGGAGGTGTGTCACCTGCTGTCCCGGTGCCCCGGACCATTTGGAAGCAGCCCCCCGAGCTTTAGTGGGGCCGGGCGGCTGACGGCCAGGTGATAGCATTTCTGCACAGGGCCCTGTGACAGTCGGGCTTCCTGTCCCCGTGCTGTGCACATGTGGCTGTGAGGCCAGACTGGACTCTGTGCTGCTCCCGGCTCAGCCAGGTGAACTTGGCCAAGCCCCCAGCTTCAGGTTCTTTGGCTGCAGCGAGAGCTTCCTTGGACGGTTATCCCAAGGCTAAAATGAGATCCTGTCTTCAAAGTGCCAGGCACCCAGGAGACCCTTGCCGTTCCCTTCCTAGCAGATGGCGAAGCTGAGGCCAAGAATGTCTCATTCCCGAGTCTCACAGCAATTCGTCCTGGCTCTAGTCCAGAAGCCCCCGACCTCCCTTGTGCTCCTCTGGGCCCATCTCCTCCTCTCCTCCTCCTCCCCAGGGTCGCTGGTACCACCCCCCTGTCAGATGGTGACGTGGCTCCCTTGAGTCTTACAGCACTCCGTACACAGTAGGCGCTCAGTAGCTGTCCTTACTGATGATGCTGAAGGCAAGGTCCACATCTGGGTAAACTAGGGTCAAATGACAGGTCTCCCAAAGTGTGGTTGGTGCACCTCAGGCAGTCCACAGGGTGTCTGGGGTGGTACCTGGAATAATGCTTTTTTATTTTAACAGTTAATATTGATGTGATTTCTTTCTGCAACCATTTACTGGTTTTCCACTTGTGCAATATGATAAAAATTTATTTTAGAAATATATTTTTTAAGTTAAAAAAGAAGTCGTTTTAAGCAAAAAATATTTAAGCAAAAAATAGTGTAGGTTGAATGCAGGTGTGACAAGACTCATGAAAGTGGAGCAAAACCACAAGGAAAATATACCAGAAGGCAGGCAAGTTGGACTGCTCAGCACTTGTGCGTGCGTGCGTGCGTGTGTGTGTGTGTGTGTGGTGTGCGTGCATGCGTGTGCGACTCGTGGCAAGTCACGTGTCCTAGCAAGGCTTCCCTCCCTTCACCTTGATACCCTAAGGCATCAAGTCTCAAACAGGCCCTCCGCCCCCGAGCCCCACGCCATTTGTCAACTGACCACTGGAGGGCGTGAGTCACACAAATTCCAGCCACTGTCAGGGGCTCAGTGGCTGGTACCACCTCGGATGACTTGGAGATGACAGAAGTGGAGGGATTTTTGTTGGAAATGCCCAGGTGGTCACCTGGCGTGGACAGACCTAAGGTGGCCCGGACACGATGGACTACTTCGCTCGCTGAGTCCCTGGAATGTGACTCATGCTGGCTGGCCGGGCCGGCACAGTGGGTCAGGATCTCACCAGCTTGCGCGGGCGGTCCAGCCAGGAATTTTCTTTAAGGGTCAGATTCCTTGCTGACCCTCCCCAGAACATTCTTTCTTCTCTGCCCTTCCATGCTTCCTTCTGGGTTGAGGATTAATACATACAGCAACATCCAGGCAGCCCCGGAGGTATGGTACTTTGAGAGGCAAGGATTTGGTTGCAAGTAGTATATTTGGAACGAGCAAGGGACATCAGAGGTAAATGGGGAAGGGCAGGCGGCCATCAAGCATGCACTACTAAGCCAGTTACCCCAATGGGCAACTGGAGTTTAACCCCCCAGGGAAACATAGGATGAAATGTAGAGCCCAGCCCAGAAGGGTCCCACCCAGGGGAAAGGCACCTGGCTGTTTGCCCAGCAATTCCAGAGCATCGCTGGTTGAGGCTGCTCCCAGGGAGGATTTAACTCCCCAAGGCCTGCTGTGGGCAGAGTGGCCTTCCTTGGTTCTGGAAAAGCCCTTAGGCCCGGAGATGCAGATGCTGGCAGCGAGAATTCACAGGGTGCACTGGAAGAGAGGTGCGGGGGGAGCATAGGTGGAGCCCCGCAGGTGGGGGGAGGGCTAGGCCAAATGGAGGAGGAAGAGAAGTGTCTGGTCACTTTCTCCCCAGCTTCAGCCGCTGAGGATGTCGGATGCTGACCCTGAAAAGCTGTCCATTTTTGGTTGGGCCATGTGAGCCCTCCGGGCCTCGGTTTTGTCAACGGTGATTCCCTGGAGCCTTTACAGAGCTGACAGCTGGGCTCTCGGAGTCTCTTCCACTTCATGGGTGTCTTATCTCTGGTGCTCTTGGGAGAGTTCTCTTCCTGACCAGAGTGCCCACCAGAAAGCAGGACAATAACCAGCACCTCCCACTCTGGACTCTGGCGCACAAAGATGTTCAGAGCATCGCTGCATGTAAGATGGGTATTGCTGCAGAAAGGCATGCTGGTCCAGCTTTAGGGTGGACCACATCATCAAAGACATGAAGCATAGGCAGAATTTTTCATGACGAGGAATAATGCTTATGGTATCAACAGAAAAACTTCAGGTGATGGTGCACAGTGATCCCCACCGCATCAAATAAAGACAGCAGGGAAAAAACTGTGAGAAAAAATGCTAGAATGTTAACAGTGGTGGAAATATGAGCAATAGCTATTTTCTTCTTCATTCTTCTCCGTACTTCCCATGTGGGCAGGGGAGCGGTACAGGGGGAGTGGGCAGCGTGTTTGCCGTGCATACACATCGGGACCTGGAGGAGAGCTGTCAGAGGAGATGGATAGCCCCCCACGCCTCGGCCCCCCACCCCCCCGATGGAATGCTTTGTTTCCTCCTGCCTGGCTGGTTGCTGAGCTTACATGGGAGACACCTGCCTGACGGTCGGTCGGTCGGTCGGTCGGAGGGAAACTGGCCCTTCTTCCGATATCTGTACCTCAGGGCCCTTCCGGCCTCTTCAGGAGCTCCCCAGCAAGCCGCACATGCGCTGTTCTCTCTCCCTGGACTATCCTTCCAGACGGCTCCCCCCGCCCCCGCCCTCCTTTCCCCCAGCTAACTCTAATCCCCTTCAGAATCTGTTTTACTTCTTTGTGCTGTCATCTCTAGAAGGCTCCCCCGGCCCTCCATCCCCAAGCTCCCTAGGATTCCCATCTAGCCCAACACGGATCCCACTATTTTAACGGTGGCTCAATCATCTGTCTCCTTTACTCGACACAAGCTCCCCAAAGCCAAGGCCATGTCTCACAATCTCTGGGGCAGTAGCCCTGTGCCTGGCATATAGTGGGTACTCCGTAAGATCTTTTATTAAGACATAGTTCACATGCCATCAAAGTCACCTTTTAAAATTGTACAATTCAGTGGTTTTTAGTATATTCACAGGGTTGCGCCACCACCACCACTCTCTCATTCCAGAACATTCCCATCACCCCAAAAAGAAACCCCATAAGCCATTAGCAATCACTGCCCATTTTCCCGGGCCCCAGCCCTAGACAACCTCTAATCTGCCTTTTGTCTCGATGGGGTCACTTATTCCGGACATCGTATCTCAATGGAACCATGCAATGTGCAGTCTTCTGTGGCCGGCTCCTTCCACTCAGCAGGCCGTTGTCAAGCTTTGTTCATCTTGGAAGGGGTATATTCCACAGTATGGACAGAGCCAATTCTTTCCTCCGTTCATCAGCGGATGGCTGCTTGGGTTGCTTCCCCCGTGTGGGTAGTATGAATACGCGGCTACGAGCATTTGCACACAGGTTTTTGTGGCAACAGATGTTCAGTCCTCTTGGGCGTATACTTAGGAGTGGGATTGCTGGGTCATAGCGTAACTTTATGTTAGCTGTGTGTGTGTGTGTGTGTAACTTTTTGAAGACCTGCCAGACTGTTTTGCAAAGCAGCTGCTCCGTTTCACGTTCCCACCGGCAGCGTGTGAGGGTTCTGATTTCTCCACAGCCTCACCAACGTGTGTTGTTGCCTGTCTTTTTACTGTAGCTTCCAAGTGGGTGTGCAGTGGCCAATGGCCTTTGGATGGATGCATGGATGGACAGATGGACGGACATGCAGAAGCGAATGCCAGTCTCTGAGCCATGAGCTCTGCTTCTGGCAGGACAGACAGCTCTCCAGTCGCTGGGTCTGCACCATGGAGAGACACAGCCACCTGCCTCCCGCCCTACACTGCGGTTCCAGACACCCCCTCTGCCTCCGTCCCTGGTGGCTCCAAGCATGCAGGGGGCTTGGGCTCCCCGAGGCCCATGGAGAGGCTCTGCTTGGACCAAACTCTGGCACCCCTCTAGGCCTCAGTTTCCTCTTGGAAATAATGAGCCGGCTGGTGGGAATGCACATATATTGCCCACACAGGGCGCAGCGCACGGGGGAGGGGGGTGGGGGTGTCTCCTTTTTCCAGTCTGTTTTCTCAGTCTGTCCAATACGTGCATCGATGTTGCCTCATTCATTAACTACTGGAAAAGAGCTGGAGAAGAGGGGGCAGTGGAAGCGGGGGAGGGAGAAGGCCAGCCAGAAGTTCATCTATGGCCGGAAACTGCAGCAGGGGCCAGCTGGCCACTGAGGGGGTGGGAGTCGCAGACATTCCTGGGAGGATTAGCATTGGCCTCAGGAGGGGATTTCTTCCCAGCCACTGGTAACCTCAAGCACTCCTGTTTTCCGGATCCCTGAGCCTCCTGTGTAGGGCCTCGGAGGGAGTGGGGAGATGGGGGGGGGTCACCTGAGAAACCTCACAGAAGTTTTCCAGATTCCAGGCCCAACCTTAATAGACAAGTAATGGCTCGCTACTCAGAGCCTTACAGCGTGGAGGGTTTTAAGGCTCAGCAGGAAAAAGTAGCAGCATCTGCCCCAGGCTCAGGAGTGGGGCGCTAAGAGAGCAATGACCTGTGTCTACTGTTGTGGCCACTGTAAGGCCGGCTCTCTGTGGATTACCTAAGGAATTTGTTGATTGGGGCAGTTAAAAGGTCAGGAGAGAGGGGCACCTGGGTGGCTCAGTCGTTAAGCGTCTGCCTTCGGCTCAGGTCATGAGCCCAGGGTCCTGGGATTAAACCCTGTGTCCCCAGGTTGGACTCCCTGCTCAGCGGGGAGCCTGCTTCTCCCTCTCCCGCTCCCCCTGCTTGTGCTCCCTCTCTCGCTGTCTCTATGTCTATCAAACAAATAAATAAAATTAAAAAAAAAAAAGAAAAAGGTCAGTAGAGAAAGAGAAGATATAATAAATTGCTGACATAACTGGGGGGTGGCAGCCGTGGCTCTGCCTGCCCCCTACCCCCGGGAAGCTCTAGAATCATGCAGGCCCCGCGGAGGTTACTGTGTAAGCTGCCAGATGACCTCAAGTCCCCTCCTCATGAAGGGAAAGGTCTATGTGTTGGCTGGAGGGAGATTATACACTCTCTGTTTTACCAGAAGGGAAACCGAAGGGTGCGGTGGATTGAGAGAGGTGGAGAAAATGCGGAGAAACACGGGCAACTTTGTGGCTGCAACTTTGTTCCGGGCCCTTGTGTTGTCTACAATTTAGTATTAACTGTTATGTCATGAGAACTTAACTCCTAGCTGGAGAAACTCCTTCTAGAAGTGTCAGGACATCTGCCCTGGCACGGCCACTTCTGAGAGGTTTTCTGGGCCTGGGTCTCCCTGCTGGGTACCATGTGATCCATCCCAGTTGACTGGACATGGGTGGGCTGCTCTCCCAGGGGCAGCCAGTGGCCCTGGAGGCAGCCTGCTGGGCCCTCTGCCTCAGAGGGTTTGAGCTGGAGACGAGGAGCCGCGGTTGATAGCAGGGTAGATATCCGGAAGACCCCTCAGAGAGAGGAGAGGGCAGGGGGGCCAAGGGCCGAAGCCACAGTGAGTAGCACTCGGAGGTGGGCCAGTGGGGGGCGCATCACCCCAGCCAGGCAGTGTAGAGAGAGCCCAGGCCCCAGGGCAGACGGCGCTTGGGGTGTGGAACTCCCCCAAGGCTGCGTGACGCCAGGCTGCGGTCCAGCCGCCCAGCTTCCTTATTGCCCAGAGAATTCTACAATAAACTGCTATACCCCGAACCTGTGGGAGGGGCTCGCCTTCTTCCACGAGGATCCTGCTCCTGTTTATGGAGGGAGTCTCCTGTTCACGGTAAAAATGAGAGCAACCCTTTCACCTGCGATGGAGGAAGTCAGGGAGCTAGACCACGATAAGGTGTCACAGCGGAAAGTAACCTGATGCTGCATTTTCCCGGGCACTGAGGGAGCAGAATTTGGCTGAAATTCCCGTTGAAGGATGGGGATTGAGGAGGGCACTTGTCCCGTGAGCACTGGGTGTTGTATGTAAGTGATGAATCACTGAACTGTACTCCTGAAACCAATATTGCTCTGTGTGGGGTGCCTGGGTGGCTCCATCGGTTAAGCATCTGCCTTTGGCTCAGGTCATGATCCCAGGGTCCTGGGATCGAGCCCCGCATTGGGCTCCTTGCTCAGCGGGGAGTCTGCTTCTTCTCCGTCTGCACCATCCACCCCCCAACTCGTACTCTCTCTCTCTCTCTCAAATGAATAAATAAAATCTTTTTTAAAATATTGCACTGTATGTTAACTACCTAGAATTTAAATAAAAATGTGAAAAGATAAATACATAAATAAAACGTATAATATTCGTCAGTTTTTCTTGGTTTATAGAAATATCCATGTTAATGTGAAAATAAGTAATTTAAAATTAGGATTAAAGTGAGCATTTGCTTATTAAAAAAAAGAAAGAAAGAAAAAGGAAAGGCAATCCACCTTTCACAGCCTCGCAGGGACTGGAGCAAACGGCCAGTTTCTGATGCACCCATCTGCCCCATGGGGAATTCAGAGACTCGGGCTTTCTCACCCCACAGTTGGAACGGTCACACAGTGCTTGAAATTACATGGCATGGGGCGCCTGGGTAGCGCAGTCGTTAAAGCGTCTGCCTTCCGCTCAGGGCGTGATCCCGGCGTTCCGGGATCGAGTCCCACATCGGGCTCCTCTGCTGGGAGCCTGCTTCTTCCTCTCTCACTCACCTGCTCTGTTCCCTCTCTCGCTGGCTGTCTCTCTGTCACATAAATAAATAAAATCTTTAAAAAAAAAAAAAAGAAAGAAAGAACTTACATGGCATGTGCCACCTGACCTGTTGGAAGCATCAGCAGTTTTCTCGGCTTCTGTTCCATTTTCTGCACAGTAAGCTGTGTGAAAACACCTTTCCTGCTTGTGGTCCCTCAGAGTGATGAGTACAGGTGTCAGGAGGGTGGGACAGGATTCCCAGGGCAGGTAATTCCCCACAATGGTTGGATTTTGTTTTACTTTTAAGATTTGCATTGTCTTCTTTTCTTTGGGGGTACAGGTCTATGAGGTTTTTTTTTTTTAATTTTTAAATTTTTTTTCCTTTTTTTTTTATTCACTCGGGAGAGAGAGAGAGTGCGCAGGAGAGAGAGCATGAGGACTGGGGAGGGGCAGAGGGAGAGGCAGGCTTCCCGCCGGAGCAGGGAGCCATCGATGCGGGGCTCGATCCCAGGACCCCAAGATCATGACCAGAGCCGAACATGATTCACTGACTGAGCCCCCCAGGCGCCCCATGTGTAGGTTCCCATCACCACCACCACCATAACCCCCGGTATGTTCTCTGTCCCTATAGCTTTGCTTTTTCTAAACTGTCATATACGTGGAACCGTGCCCTGTGTAACATTTCGGGACTGATTCCTTCTACGCAGCGTAATGCCTGTGAGAACCACCACGTTGTTAAGTATGGATACTCTGTTCTGTTTGGTTGCTAAAGAATCCATGCGGATGAACCACAGTCTGTTCACCCCCCGAAAGTCATTTGAGTGGGTTCCAGTTTCTGACGATTATGAGAAGGGCTGCTTTAAACATTTGTGTGCAGGTTTTTGGGTGAAGGTAAGTTTCATCTCTCTGGGTTGAATGCCCAGGAGTAAAATCGCTAGGTCACGTGGTAAGTGTCTCCGCATCCTCTAACCTGTTTTCCAGGACGGGTGTACTGTACCGCGTTCCCGCCAACAACGGGCGAGCGCTGTGGTTACTCCGCATACTGGCCAGCGCTTGGTATTGTCAGGTTTTCGTTTGCTTCGCCATTCTAACAGCTGCGTGGAATCTCATCGTGGTTTTGCGTATCCCCTATTGACTCATGATGCTGAGTATCTTTCCAGGCATCGATCTGCCATCTGTACATCTTGGGTGAGGTATCTGTTCAAGTCTTTGGCCCATTTTTTCAGTTTGCCATTTGTTTTCTTACTGTTGCGTTTGTGAATTCTTTATACGCCCTGGGTATCCTTTGTCCGATAGGTGATTTGCAAGTGTGTTCTCCCAGTCTTTTCAGCCTCTTAAAAATGCTTCTTGCAATAGGAAGATCGGTAGGAGGAGGAAGGGAAGAATGAAGGGGGGGTAAACAGAAGGGGGAATGAACCACGAGAGACTATGGACTCTGGGAAACAAACTGAGGGCTTCAGAGGCGAGGGGGGTGGGGGACTGGGATAGGCCGGTGATGGGTATTAAGGACGGCACATATTGCATGGTGCCCTGGGTGTTATATGCAAATAATGAATCATGGAACATTGCATCAAAAACTGGGGATGTACTGTATGGTGACTAATATAACAAAATAAAAATTATTTTTAAAAAAGTGCTTCTTGCAAAACAAAGTGTTAGATTTGAACGTGAGTGTTAACTAACACTGTTTAGTGTTAGATTTTAATTTAATCAATTTTGATTAGCTTTATCAGTTCTGTTTTTTACAGATCATTGACTGGGTTTTGAAGAACATACGCACTGAGCCGACGGGGGAGGAAGGGAGGTCAAAGCAAGGGGCAGACATGTGCAAAAAGTCCGGCTGGAGCTGGAGCTGTACGGCAGGGGGTTGCGGAGGACTGACTGGACCTTCCAAGGAACCGGATCCCAAGGCTCTCGGGTGCTCTGCTGAGGAGTGTGGACCCCTCGTCATGTAGTCGTAAGGGCACGACCGAATGATATGGCAGTGCTCGCTGTGATTCTGGTTAACTTTTTCTTTTCCTGTAAGAGTTATGTAGAATTTACTGTAGAAAAATGTAGAGCAACAAAAAGACAATGAAAATCCTTGGTAATCCTACCGCTTAGAGGGTAGTTACGCTATTAATATTTGTTATTATCATTTGTTTACATTTGTACTTTTTGTTTACATTACATTGTTTACATTTATATTATCATTTGTTTACAAAGATGAGATCACGGCAAACATACTGTTTTGTAACATGCTTTTTGTGTTTGCTTCACAATAATATATGTGAGTGAACACCTTGCGCATATCATTCATTATTCTTTCCCATATCATTATTCTTTCCCATATCATTTATTCTTTTTTTGGTAAACATAAACTTTTTCCTTTGTTATATTTTTATGTAACATTTGATGCATTCAAATTAAAACATGTAACATAAAAACATAATAATATCATGAGCTACCACCTGGCTGAAGGACGGGGACACAACCAACAACATTTTCTGTCGGCTAACATATATTTTGTTTTTACTCTGCCCCAGACATGTCCTTTATTTTTTTTTTAAGATTTTTATTTATTTATTTATTCGACAGAGATAGAGACAGCCAGCGAGAGAGGGAACACAAGCAGGGGGAGTGGGAGAGGAAGAAGCAGGCTCATAGCGGAGGAGCCTGATGTGGGGCTCGATCCCATAACGCCGAGATCATGCCCTGAGCCGAAGGCAGACGCCCAACCGCTGTGTCACCCAGGCGCCCCTAGACATGTCCTTTAGATGTAGTAATTCCCACCCCCTCTAAACAATCCTCTGAGGTATAGTGATGGCATTATTTCCACGTTACTATTGGAAAAGGTATAGAGAGGTTAACCAGCTTACTCAAGGTCACTCAGGGAGTGGGTGGCAGAGGTGGGACTGAAACCTTTGGAAACAGAACCAACAGGACATGGGGATGGATGGGCATGGAGAATGAGGGAGGTGGCAGGGTGACTCTTAGGTTTCTGGAGGCTGTGACTGAGGGGCACAGATGCCACTTAGTGAGGCAATGAAGACAGGAGGAGGAGCTGATTTAGGGGTAGGATTAGATCAGAGGCTCCAAGGTGGCCCATGAAGGTTGAAATGGCTATGGGACACGCAAGTGGAGAGGAATGGATGCACGCTGAGTGAAAACATGCACACACGTGTGACCAGCCCCAGGCAAGGGCACTTCCAGCACAGGAAACAGCTCCAGCCAGGCATGGCAGGGAAGCCGGAAGGCTGAAGTGTGTGGTTGAAAAAGTTCACAGCTGCTTACAGCAGGCCAGAGCGGAGAGACCCAGAGACACACAGGATTTGGGGGCAGGCGGTTTTCAACAAGGTTTCTCAGGGGCCCAGGATCTGGCAACTGCTCCATCCGTGAGTGGCTGCTGCTGTCTCTTCTGGGAAGACTCCTCTGAATCTAGGAGCAGGGTTTGGGGTGGAGACCTTGTCCAGAAGAGGGTCCTGCCATGCCAGCACCCTGCTGGGAACGGGACACGTTCCTCAGCAGTCAGGGAAGGAGGCAGCTAAAGGGAGATGGAGGGATGGGGAGGGACAGGGAGGAACGGGGAGGTTTCAACCCTCCTTCTTGGGAGACAAAGGGCTCTTCACGATTTAATTAAAATGCCCATTAAAGGCCTCAGGAGATAGGGATTCATTGGGATGAAATAAAAATAGTTGGAGTGAACATATTAAAATTTAATTTCATTCTGGGGGCATCTATGAGGTTCTAATATTAGAGAGACGATCCATCACTAAATTCCCATCTGTCCTGTGGTGTTGGGGGCATTTCTGAAGATGTCCGAGTCCTATTTTGAGAGGCCCGGAGGACTCTCAGCAGCTGAACACATCTGTCCTTTGTTTCTCAGTGAGAGGAGAACTATAGGAGGTGAGAGAGTGTCTGGTGTATGGTGGGAAGGGAAGAAGGAAGGAAGGGAGGAAAGAATAGAGGAAAATAGGTAGGGAGGGAGGAAGCTTTGGATTTAGAATTTGCCTAACCTAGGGGCAAGCCAGAGCCTTGCATGGACAACTTTTCCTCCAGATAACCCCATGACTCCTCTCCTCTCCTCCTTGAAGACTTTGTTCATATGTCACCTCTTCACTGAGGTCAACCCTATCACCCTTACTTAAAATTACAGCCCTTCCTTTCCCTGATCCTCCTGGTCCCCCTTGTCCCGCCCTAGACCTTAACTTCACATCCTTAATTTATTTATTGTCTGTTCATTGTTTTTGCCCACTGAAAAGAAGGCCCCAGGAGAGCAGGACTTGTTGTCTGTTTTGTTCATTGATGTACACCCAGTGCCTAGCATAGTGCCTGCCTCAATAAATTTGTTGGGTGAATGCATGGATTAATACAGCAGAGAATAAATTCTTTGTTAATTGCAATTGTCATCACTTTCCAAGGAGAGTGGACCTCAAGGATGGTCCTGGGTGAGTGGAGCCCACTGCTCTGAAGGTGCTTTATCCCCAGGCACAGCTGCCCCTGCAGGTTCCTGGTGTTCAGAAATAAACCATAGGTCAGGGAATGAAATACTCTTCTAGCATCTGTCCACTCTCCAGCGCCGTGCCTACCAGCCAAGTCCAAACCCCACATACTCCAGAGAAGGTGAGAAATACAAACACCCTTCTGCCCCATCCTCAGCGTATCAAAGCAATGTATATAAAAGTGGCTTTTGGGGGGCGCCTGGGTGGCTCAGTTGGTTAAGCGCCTGCCTTCAGCTCAGGTCATGATCTGGGGGTCCTGGATCGAGTCCTGCATTCTGCTCCCTGCTCAGTGGAGAGCCTGCTTCTCCCTTTCCCTCTGCCGGTCCCAACTTGTGCTCTCTCTTGCTCTCTCTGTCAAATAAATAAATAAAATCTTTTAAAAAATTAAATAAATAAATAAAAGTGGCTTTCTTGTCCCTTGCTGCTGCCCAGGTTCACGTAGCCAGAGAGCAGGCCCTGGGGAGTGGTCAGGAAAGATCTGGACAGTAGTCATCTGTCTGGAACATATTAGTCCACAGTCTGCAGAACCTGAGCC
>NW_024424897.1:40644246-40705783 GCF_017311325.1 Ursus maritimus
CTCTTTCTGTTTCACTTACAGAAATAAATAGCTTTGGGTCCCAAAATATTCAGGAGTTTCCCTGGTTACTGCTGCTGCCAGTACTAACTTACTTAGTCGTTCAGAGTTTGAAGCCTGTTTTCTTCCGGAAGCAATCATTTGGCCTGGGGAATATGAACAGTAGTGAAAACATTTAAACATGCAAAACTGGGTTCTTTTTTTCCAAGGGTAGTTTCTTGGAAATCTCATTTTTCCAGCAACAGCTGGAAAATCTTGGCCTGGTGTGATATCCTTCTAAGCACTACGGAGACAAGGAATTTCATAGACGGAGAGAAGCAACCTCTTTCGCCTTTATGTCTTATTCACCTTAGAGTTGCCCAGAACATCTAAACCCCCTGCCCTTTCACCTCTTCCTCCAGGCCATAGTCTAGAAACCCTCCTGAGCTCTGAACACATGACAGGTGTCCAGAACCCTTTTAAAGACAAAGCCCAACCTTAAAAGCAGGCCTCCTATCATGGATTGAAAGGATGGTCTTTTCAGTAACTGGTACTGGAAAAAATGGATTTCCTTATGCAATATTATGAACTTTGACCCCTACCTCACATCAAACACAAAAATTAATCCACAATGGATCACAGACCTAGCTAGGAAAGGTAAAACAGCAAAACTTCTAGAAGAAAAGCTAAGAGAATATCTTCATGACCTCGGGGCAGGCAGAGATTGCTTAAACATAACACAAAAAGCACTAACCAGAAAAGAAAAAGTTGATAAATTGGACCTCATTAAAATTAAAAGCTTCTTTAAAAAAATTAAAACCTTCTGTTCGTCAAAAGACATTGTTAAGAAAGTATGAGGGCAAGCCATAAACTGAAAGAAGATATCTGCCATGCTTCTATTTAATAGAAGATTTGTCTTCAAAATATATAACGAACTTCCACAAACCAACAAGAAAAAGACAAACAATTCAATTTTTAGAAATAATAGACAACTTTTACTTTACAAAAGAAAATATCAAAGAGGCCAAGAAGCATTTGAGAAGGTGTTCAACATTATGAACCATCAACGAAATGCAAGTTAAAATCCACAGTGCACCTGTGCAAATGGCTGTAACTAAAAAAATTGGCAATACCAAGTGTTACCAAGGATGGAAGAAACTTCACTGGTGAGTGCAAATTGGTACAAGCCCATTGAAATCCTGTTTGGCGGTATGTACTAAAGCTCCACGTATGCCGATCTTACGACCTAACAATTCCACTCCTTCCAAGCCGCAAAATGAGTCCCTGTGTTCACCAAAACACGTGGCAGCACGAATCAGTGTATCCAAAAGTGGATCACCCAAGTGCCCATAACAAGAGGATGGATAACTAAGTATATTGTGATATATTCACATAACGAAGTTTTATACAGCTGGGGTCAACACACGTGGTCCCCCTATTTAGGGCACGTATATGCCCCATGGCTGCATTTGAGCTACAATGGCGGAGCTGAGTAGTTAGAGCAGAGAATATATGGTCTGCATCGCCGAAAATCCTTTATCTGGCCCTTTATAGAACAGCTTACTGACTCCTTGCACACGGCAATGAAAAAGACTGAATCTCACAGACAAAATGCTGAGCAAAAGAAGCCAAAAACAGAGTGCATCTGTATGATTCAATTTTAGGTCAAGTTCAAAAACAGGCAAAATTAATTTATGGTGATGGAGGTCAAAATAGTGGCTACTTCTGGGCAGGGAGGTAAGAGGAAGGGGGCACGAGGGAGCCCATGCTCTATCTCTTGATGGGGGTGGTGTTCCGCAGGTGTGTAATTATGCAAAAACCTATCGAGCTGCTCAGCTAGACTTTGTGCACTTTACTGCATATACCTTCTACCTCAGTTTTTATTTATTTATTTTTGAGAGAGAGAGAGAGAGAGAGTGCGTGGACGTGTGAGCAGGGGCAGGGGAGGGGTAGAAGGAGCAGGAGATAGAATTTTTAAGATTTTATTCATTTATTTGGGAGAGAGAGAGAGAGAGAGCACAAGCAGTGGGAAGGGGCTGGGGGAGAGAGAGAAGCAGACTGCCTGCTGGCTCGATTCCGGGACCCCAGGATCATGACCTGAGCCAAAATCAAGAGTCAGAGGCTCAACCAACTGAGCCACCCAGATGACCCCCTACTTCAATTTTTGAAAGGGAAAAGACACCAGTCTGCAAATAGGATCTGCATCAGGCAAAGCACAGTGGGGGGTATTTCTTCCTTCACCCAGAGATTGGAGTTAGCCGTGGAGCAACCACACCATGGCCCCTTTCTGAATGGGGCATGCCAAGAAGAGGGATTTTTACCCACAGACCACCATGCTAAGTACAACTTGCTCCCGTGAACCTGGCTCCAAATACCAGGATCCAACTGACGGTCCCAAAGGCAGACTCCACACCTGACCTCAAACTTCAGTACACCTGAGAATCGCCCAGGAGCTTGCTAGTGATGCCGATTTCTGACCCCTTCTCCCCCAGTTTCCAGCTCTTTGGGGTCCTGGATGGCATTGTCAACAAGCCCTGCGGGCGAATCTGACGCAGAAGAGGTAGGGAACACTCTCTAAGAGACGGATGAGAGGACGCGAAGGGGAAGGCAAGGTGGCTACATGGCTCCGGCCGAGACAGGGAAGGAGAGCCTGACAGGAGGATGCAGCCAGTGAGGCACTGCATGAGGATGAGGGAGGGGCAGATGTGGTGAGCATGGGAAGGGGGGCTTGGGGGTCTTCGTGAAAACTGTGGTGGTGTTTTTGGCTGTGGCGGTGTGTAATGGAAAGCTTCTTCCCCTCCTCTCCACAGTGTATTGTAAAGTGCCCCTTTCTTAGTAATATGCTGTGATGTGTGTTGGTGTTAAGCCCTGCTTTCCAGGATGAGAAAAGAGGCTGTCCCCAGAGACTCGGTCACATCCAGGTTTGATAACCATGGAGGGAAATGTTTATCGCCCTCCTTCCAGCGCTCGGGTCAGTCATTCCCGTTAGACTCTCTGGTTTCCTTCCTAAGTTCCAGGAGTAAAGCTGCTTCTCCCCACATTCAGGTAGGTGTCTGCGTAGGTGTGTATGTAGACCCCTGTGTGAACCCCTCCCTGACTGTCGTGGGCAAGACCAGACGATACGGCCAGAAGAGTCAGCATTAAATAGAGGACATGAAATGAACTGATGGGAAGTCCTCTGTGGCTGTTCCAGAGAACGAAACAGGTCTTCATATACTGACATGTAATAACCTCCGAGGTAGATTTTTAAGTGTAAAAAGCAAGAGGTAATAGTATCACATGACTTGGGAAAAGCCAAAGGGAGAGTGACACATCTGTATACGCTTTTATGCGTGAAATAGCTCAGGAAGAACTACAGGAAATTGGCACAATTGTTGCCCGTGGGAGGGGCACCTAGGAGACAATCAAGGTTGAGAGGGAGACCATTTTTATTCTAGACTCTTTGGTACAGTTTGATTTTTTTTTTTAACCTGGCTTAAATTTTATTCATTAAAAATTTTTAAATTAAGAAAGGAAAGAAGGAAGAAAGGCAGAGAGAAGGAATGGAGGAAGGAACAGAGTTTTACTAGGCAGACATTGGTTCTCAAAAAGCCAGCTCAGAGTTCAGAGCTATCCCGGAGCAAGAAGGAAGCAAGGCCCTAGAGGGTTCCTGTTGGTTACACCATGATGCCCGTAGGCAACAAGCCAAGTCTGTTCACCATCCCTGGGGCTGCCTCCTTCACTGCTTCCCTCACAGGCTATGGTAAGAACGTGTTGGCTTGTGGGCGTGCCCACACCCTGTGTGGAAACACCGTGCTGTGCCAACATGGAATTTCCAGCAGTTTCTCCAGCGCAGTGTAGCAGCTCAGAGGACTCAAAGGCAGAAGCAGGAAAGCTGCAGAGCAGAAGGAGCAGAAGCTCGGCAAACACACTAAGGGCTGAAAAAGGGCCTCCTGGTCACTGTCAGAGAGGAAGAGCTCAGAGGCAGGATGGGGCAGTGGTTACAGCTATAGGCCCAGGCTATCTGGGATCAAATCCTCGCTTTTCCACTTAGAGACTTTGAGACCCTCCGAAGCATCATTTCTCACATGTACAGCAACAGAATCTACCATCTAGGGTATAGTGAGATTAAATGAATTGATGTATATAGTGTTTAACTGACGCATGGTACAGAAGAAACACCTAGCAGATGTTAGCTGTTATAGCTCTTGTATCTTATTTGAATTCTAATAGTACTCTGTAAGGCAGGAAGAGATTATTGGCCTATTTAACACTGATACACCAAAATTTAGATAAATAGATTTCATAAGGGTTAGACAGTGGAGTCACTGATACCAACCTATGCACCCATCACTCAGATCAAGATATAATACTTCCAGCTCCCCACAAGGCTTCTTCATGCCCCTTTCTTGTCAATCTCCTGCTTCAGAAACCACTATTCTGATTAGTTTTGCCTGTTCTTGAACTTCACGTAAGTGGAATGATATGAATGAATTCTTTTATTTCTGGTTTTCTTAGTTCATTGTTATATCTATGAGATTCACTGTATTGTTGAATGTAGCAGTAATTCATTCTTTTCATTGCTATGTGAATTTATTTGGTGGAATTTTGGGTTTTGTTGACACTCTTTATTATGATATCAACAAGAAACATTATTGTTAATATCAAATTTAATGGTAAAATATTGAATACTTTTCTTCTGATTTTGAGAACAAGACAAACATGTCCACTATCACCACTTACATTTAACACTTTACCAGAAGTGCTAGCCAATGCAATAAGTCAAGAAAAAGAAACAAAAGAAGATTGGAAAGGAAGCTATAAAGCTGTCATTTTTTTGCAGATTGCATGATTACATATGTAGACAAGCCAAAAAATCTATTACTGGAATTAAAAAGTGAATTTAGCAAAGTTGCTAGCTATAAGGTCAATATAAAACATCAATTTTATTTCTATATATTAGCTGCATTGAAAAATAAGATTTTTAAAATACCACTTACCAACAATGTGTGTGTGTGTGTGTCTATACATATGTCTGTGTGTGTATATGCGAGAGGAGGGGGAATAATAAAGCAAATGTAATAAAAATGCTACCATTTAGGGAATCTGGAAGAAGAGTACATAGAATTCTTTATACTAACTTTGCAAAATTTCTTTAGGTCTGAAATGATTTTAAAATAAAAAGTCTTAAAATGCATTTATAATAGTATGAAAAAACATC
The DNA here is from genome assembly GCF_017311325.1 of Ursus maritimus. NCBI lineage: Eukaryota > Metazoa > Chordata > Mammalia > Carnivora > Ursidae > Ursus > Ursus maritimus. The sequence continues at coordinate 40,649,423 of NW_024424897.1, forward strand.
ATCTACTTAGGAATAAATCTATTAAAAGATGTACAAGAGCTACACTAACACCATAAAACATTGCTGAAAGGAATTAAAGAAAACATAAGTAACTGGAGAGAGATACCATATTCATGCATTGGAAAACTCAATACTGCAAGATAGCATTGACCTAAAAATGCAATGCAATCTCAATTAAAATCCCAGAAGGATTTTTAAAATACAGATATACAAAGAACCTAGAATAGCTGAGACTGGGGGTTGGGAAACTCTGTAAAGGGCCAGATAGTAAATATTTCAGACTTATAGACCATTCAATCTTTATCACAACTACTTATTTTTCTGTTTGTAACACAAAAGCCACCATAGACAATACATAGACAAATGGGTATGGCTATGTTCCAATAAAGATTTATTTACAAAAATAGGCAGTGTGCCAAATTTGCCCTGTGACTCATAGTTTGCTGACCTCTGGCCAAGACAATCATGACAAAGAAGAAAAGAAAGTTGGAAACTGACTTTACCAGATATCAAAACTTACTAACTATAAAGCTAAATGTGGCATCTGACTACAGTGGAATTTGGCTCCAGTCAGACTCAGTTTGTGTGATATAACTTCTCTTTATGTCAGTTTCTAAAGTGTCAAGAATATATTAGTAATAAAACCTCTCCTCCCCCTAAGTGGTTAACATCAACAGAGAGAAAGCTCTCTGTAATGGGAAACTACACAGCTCTGTGTATGACCTTGCCCTCTTCAACATTTTTAGTAAAGACTCCAGTAAAGACATAACACCGGCTTATATTGACCCAAACCTGAGAAGAATGTCTAATATGTTAGGAAAGAAAATTGCAGTTCATAGAGACTTTGATAAGGATGAAAGAATAAGTAAAGCCAACCAAAAACAAGTTGAATGTTGGAAAAAGTACAATGTGATAGATAAATTGTGAAGTCCAACTTTGATTCAGAGAGATTAAAAAAGAGTTATATACCAAAGTGTCCATAATGCTATTATTTATAACAGATAGTGAAAACAACTGAAATGTCCAACAATAGCAAAATGGTTCAATAAATTATAAAATAGAATATTAAGGTACAATACACTCTAAATGAAGGAATTTTATATAGCCATTATGATCTTATATAGTCTTATTATGAAATGAGGTTTTGAAGAATATGTAATGTCATAAAATATATGATCTGGGGGCACCTCGGTGGCTCACTTGGTTTAGTGTCTGACTCGATTTCAGCTCAGGTCTTGATCTTAGAGTCATGAGTTTAAGTCCCACATTGGGCTCTATGCTGGGCATGGAGCCTATTTTAAAAAAAAATACACACACACACATCTGAATTTTGTGTTTTTTTATTTTTTATTTTTTTGAAGATTTTATTTATTTGACAGAGAGAGACAGCAAGAGAGGGAACACAAGCAAGGGGTGTGGGAGAGGGAGAAGCAGGCTTCCCGCGGGGCAGGGAGCCCAATGTGGGGCTCGATCCCAGGACCTGGGATCATGACCTGAGCCGAAGGCAGACACTTAACAGCTGAGCCACCCAGTCACCCCTCCTTTTTTGAAAGATTTTCTTTATTTATTTAACAGAGAGAGAGAGAGCACAAGCAGGGGAACAGTGGAGGGAGAGGGAGAAGCGGGCTCCCCGACGGGGAGCTCAATCCCAGGATGCTGGGATCATGACCTGAGCCAAAGGCAGCTGCTTAACCAACTGAACCACCCAGGCGCCCCAATCTGAATTTTGTTTTAAAAAAGTTAAAACATACAATGGGGCGCCTGGGTGGCACAGCGGTTAAGCGTCTGCCTTCGGCTCAGGGCGTGATCCCGGCATTATGGGATCGAGCCCCACATCAGGCTCCTCCACTATGAGCCTGCTTCTTCCTCTCCCACTCCCCCTGCTTGTGTTCCCTCTCTCGCTGGCTGTCTCTATCCTGTCGAATAAATAAATAAAATCTTTAAAAAAAAAAAAGTTAAAACATACAAATAGACAAGAAGGTAGACTGGACACTAAACATGTTAATGGTTTGATTTGTTTTCTTCTTACTTTTCTACATTTCCCAAAATCTCGCTCTCTTTTATAATCAAGTTGGGGAAATGGCAATAAATACTCTTTTAACATATCCTTGGGTGTTTTTGCTGCTCATAGGCCCAGGATGAGTCAACAGCGAGACAGACACATCTGCCAAAAAAACTAACACAACTCTCAGCTATGTGAAGAGAGCAGAGTGTCATGTAAATAGGAGGTGACAACTTTTGGTCTGCTGATGGCTCATCCTCATATGGAGCCTTGTGTCCAGGTCAGGAAACCACCTTTTTTAAGAACATTGGGACACTGGGGCATGTCCAAAGAAGAATGACCAAGGTCATGAGGAAGATTTATACCATGCATAGTTATTCATTTATGAGTTCATCAGTTCAACCTCCTAGGCACTGTGGGTGAAATGGAAGAGTTGTATCAAAAGATGGTTGATGAATCTAAGGATCCTTATGGGGGCCATGATGGCTGTGTGCAATATTTAAAGGCCTCCTGTGTAGAAAAGGGACCCAGAGGTATAAAGGTTGAAGACATCCTACGAAGGCATAAATAGTCAAATGATTTTCTAAGAGAATGTCAAAACCATTCAATGGGGAAAGGACAATCTCTTCAACACACGGTGTTGGTGAAGCTGAATATTCCCATGCCAAAAATTGAAGTTGGGCTCTTACTTTACACCATATTTAAAAATTGACTAAAAATGGACCAAAGAACTAAAACAATAAAATTCTTAGAAGAAAAGATAGGGGGAAAGCTCTGTGACATTGTCTTTGACAATATTTTTTTGGAAATGACAACAGAAGCACAAGCAACAAAAGAACAAAGAGATACATTGGAATTCATCGAAATTAAAAAATTTTGTGCATCAAAGGAATCTATCAACCAGAGTGAAAGGCAACCTATGGAAAGGGAGAAAATATTTGCAAATTTTTTATCCGATCTTTATGGAGATAGATGAATAGATAGAGAAATAGATAGATGATAGATAGATAGATAGATAGATAGATAGATGATAGATAATATAGGCACCTGCACCTCCTAATCTTTCCTGGACAATTTAAAAAGATTAATATTCAGAATATATATCATTCCAATAACTCAACAACAACACACACACACCACAATTTTATTTTGTTTTATTTTATTTTATATTTTTTAAGATTTTATTTGTTTATTTGAGAGGTGGTGTGTGAGCACAAGTGGGAGGAGGAGCAGAGGGAGAGGGAGAAGCAGGCTCCCCACTGAGCAGCGAGCTTGCTGTGGGGCTCGATCCCAGGACCCCAAGATCATGACCTGAACTGAAGGCAGATGTTTAACCGACTGAGCCACCCAGGCACCCCCACACAACCCAATTTTAAAGAGTTTATATATTTATTTTATTTTGAAGAGAGAGAAAGAGAGAGCAGGGGGAGAGGGAGAAAATCCTCAAGCAGACTCCTCACTGAGAGCAGAGCCCAACACGAGGCCCAAGGTGGGGCTCGATCTCATGACCCTGAGATCATGACCCTGAGATCATGACCTGAGCTGAAACCAAGAGTCGGAAGCTCAACCAACTGAGCCACCCAGGTTCCCCCACACAACCCACTTTTTCAAAAGGGCAAAGGACTTGAATTTACACTTCTCCCAAGAAGATATATAGTGGCCAAAAAGCACATGAAAAGATGTTTAATATTACCAATCATTAGAAATGCAAATCAAAACCACAAAGAAGTACCATTACACACCCATTAGGATGATGGGTATTACAAACAAACAAAGAGAAAATAGTAAGTGTTGGTGAGGATGTGGAGAAATGAGAACCCTTGTGTATTGCTGGTGAGAATGTAGAACAGTGCAGCCACTGTGGAAAAGAGTGTGGCGGTGTCTCAAAAGTTAAACATAGCATTACCTGCCAGATGATCCAGCAATTCTATTTCTGGGTACATACCCAAAAGCACTGAAAACAGAGTTGAACTTATTCACAAGTACATATGGACAAATGAATAGATAAAACGTGGCATATACTTATACTGGACTATTATCCAATCTTTAAAAGGAAGGAAATTCTGACTCATGCTTACAACATGGATGAAACTTGAAGACATCAGACTAATTGAAATAAGCCAGTTGCAAAAGGACAAATATTGCATAATTTCACTTATAAGGGGTACGTAGAGTAGTCAAATTCATAGAGACAGACAGTAGAATAGTGGTTGCTGGGACAAGAGGGAGGAGGAATGGGGGTCGTTGTTTAATGGGCACAGAGTTTCAGTTTGGGAAAATGAAAAGTTCTGAAGATGTATGTTGGTGACGATTGCACAGCAATGTGTATATACTTAATGCCAGTGAAATGTATACTAGTCATGGTTAAAATGGTAAAATCTGTTATGCATATATTATCATAATTTCAAAAAACAAAAATTTAAAAAATTCATAGAGACAGAAAGTAGAATAGTGACCACCAAAAGCAAGGAGAAGAGAGGAATGAAGAATTATTATTTAGTGGGTACAAACCTTCAGTTTGGGATGATGAAAAAGTTCTAGAGAGGGTTAGTGGTGATGGTTACACAACAGTAAAATGTTTTCATGCCACTCAATTGTATACTTAAAAATGGTTAAAATGGTAAATTTTATGTTCTGTATATTTTATCTCAATAAAAAATGTTTATGCAACTGATGAATCACTAAATTCTACCTTTGAAACTAATAATACAGTATATGTTCATTAAATTGAATTTAAATAAAAAAAGTTTAAAAAATTTTTTCAGAGGAGGGACAGTGTGCATGAGTGGATGAGGGGCAAAAGGAGAGGGAGAGAGAGAATCTTAAGCAGGTTCCGCATCCAGCACAGAGCCCCACACCGGGCTTGATCCCATGACCCTGAGACCATGACCTGAGCCCAAACCAGGAGTCAGACACTTAACTGACTGAGCCATCCAGGCACCCCTCACAATACAAATTTTTAATGTGATACTATTTTTAATCTATCATATTGGCAGATATTTATTTAAAATATATTACAGAACCCATTGTAAGTGACAGCAGAAAAGCGACATTTTCACGCGCCACTTGTGGGTATGTAAAACCATATAACTTTCCTGGAGAGCAATTTGGTAGTATGTATCAAATGCCTTAAAAATGTCCATACACTGGGCGCCTGGGTGGCTCAGTCAGTTAAGTGTCTGACTGTTGATTTCGGCTCAGGTCATGATCTCAGGGTTGTGGGATTGAGCCCTGCAGCAGGCTCTGTGCTCAGCAAGAAGTCTGCTTGAGATTCCTTCTCTCCCCCTCTCTCTGCTTCTCTCCCTGTCCCGGCTCATGCACACATGCACGCACTCTCTCTCAAAAACGGTCCATACACTTAGAGCTAACTTGAAGGTATTCTCATTGGCCAAAGATGGGACAATGTGCACACCAAAAAGAACTACTGCAATGAATTGAAACTCTTTCAATGTTTTTAATAAATCCTTAAGTGGATAGTGATACTTAAAAAAAATTCATTATGTTGGAGGTTGAAGCAACAACAATAATGAGCAACAACTCATTATTCTGCTAATTGATAAAGATTATCAAGCAGTTATCTTGCTTTTCTGGTAGGAAATGTATACAGGACAACCGAATAACTGACAGATAATCAGAGTTAATAAATGCAAAAGAAATGTTATAATTAGAAAATCATCATTTTGTAATTCCCATGAAATAATGGATCTAAGCAATGGTCGTCAATCTCCATTAAAATCATCAAGTGGAAGATTGATGAGAAACTTGATAGCAGAGGAAACATGCTGATATCACCTGAATCCAATGATCTCTCTTAACAAAAATTAAAGTGAGGCCATAGACATTATGTTCTTTCTGATTTGGTGCAACAGAAAAATTGGAAGAACCGCCTATGAAGTATTCTTGAAACTTTAATATAATCTAGTCTCTAGAGATAATTATTAGTTTAAGGGAAACCCTGGGGATAAAGGAAACATATTAAATGCAACCACAGAGAACAATTAGCTAAATTCAGATTGTGGGAAGGTTTATGGGAGAATTGACCCAGATTCTTCAACAAATAATGGCATGAAAATAAAGGAGTGTCACACCCTTTAAAACAAAATAGGACTGGGAATACCAAGTGTGAGCAAGGACACGGAATAACAGGTTCTCATATGTTGCTGGTGGGAGTATAAATTGGTACAATTTTGGGAAACTGCCTGTCAGTATTGTTAAGGCTAAAAATATGACCTAGCAATTCCTATATATTTACCCAAAGCAATGAGTTTGTGCGAGAAAAAAATACACATACAAAAATGTTTATAGGAGATTTTATTCAAAGTCGAACACTGGAAACAAGCCAAATGCCCATCAGTAGGAAAATAAATAAATAAATTTGTACAATGAAATACAAAACAGCATAAAAAGAACGAACTGCAGGTTTGCAAAACAACATAAATGAACCTCTCAGGGGCGCCTCGATGGCTCAGTTGGTTAAGCGTCTGCCTTCGGCTCAGGTCATGATCCCAGGGTCCTGGGATCGAGTCCCACGTTGGGCTCCCAGCTCAGTGGGGAGCCTGCTTCTCCCTCTCTCTTCCTGCCCCTCCCCCTGCTGTGTTCTCTCTCTCTCTCAAATAAAAAAATCTTAAAAAAATGAATCTAGCAGATATGTTGAATGAAAGCAATCAGACACGAGAGAGTACATACTATATGATTACATTTATATGAGGTTCAAGAACAGGGAAAACTCACTGGTGATGTTAGAATAGTGGTTCCCTTTGGAGGAGGGAACAGACAGGGAAAGGGCACAAAGGAATCTATGCATATGTCTTGTCATTCCTTACAGAAATATTCTGTCTTAATCTGGGTGTTGGCTACATAGCTGTGTCTATATATAAAAAAAATCATCATGCTGTACACTTAAAATTAGTGTACTTTATGCAGTCTACTATTAACAATTTTTTTAAAACAGCTTTTTTTAAAAGGAGGAGGAATTTTAGAAATTTAGGATCCCATGGTGGGTTTGGTTGTGATATCTCTTTGAGACTGTTCCAATCCGAGACAGTTTTTCTGTCTCTTATGACCTTGATACTTTGGAAGAGTACTGGTCAGTTCTTCAATTTTAGTCTGTCTGATGTTTTCTCATGATTAGATTGAAGTCATGCATTTTGGGCGAGAATAACACAGACATGCTGTTGTGTTCTCAGTGTCTCTTACTCTCTCCCATTTATAATTGTCTTAAATATTTCTTCTACATACGTTGAGAACCACATCATACAGTGTAGTAATTTTTTATTCAACCATCAAACATAATTTGGAAAACCCAAATGGAGAAGGAAACTATTGTAGTTAACCATAGTTTACTCCTTCCTTTGCTCTTTCTTCCTTCCTAATGTTCTGAGATTCCTTGTTTTACCATTTCCCTTCTTTTTCTAGAACTTCCTTTAGCCAGTTTTTAGGGTAAACAGATTCTGAAGGTACATTCTCTTGGTTTTCCTTCCTCTGCAAATGTCTTGATTTATCATTCAATCCTGAGGGATATTTCCTACATCACAGGTATAGAATCTGGGTTGACAGTTCTTTTCTTCGCCACCTGAAAAATTTTATGCCATTTTCTTCTGGCCTCTGTGGCTTCTGCTGAGAAATAGACCATCATTCGAACTGCTTTCTTCCTATAGGTAAGGTGTCATTTCTCCCTTGCTATTTTCAAGATTTTTTCCTCTGGCTTAACTTCTTAGAAGTCTGAGTATAATGTATCTTGGCATAGATTTCTTTAGGATCATCTTCTTTGATATTTTTTTCAGCTTCTTGAATCTATGTCTTTTGCCACATTTAGGACATTTTTGTCCATCATTTCTTCAAATTCATTTTAAGCTTCACTCTCTTTCTCCTCTCCTGGGAATCCAATGTCTTTTGTTATAGTTTCCTAGGTCCCTATGACTCTGTTGTTTTTTTTTTTTTTCCCTTCATTCTATTTCTCTCTGTTGTTCAGATTTGGGGATTTCTATCATTCCAACTTCCAGTTCACTGATTCTTTCTTCCATAACCTCTATTCTTCTGTTAAAGCCATCACCTGAGTTATAAAATTTTGGTTATTGTATTTTTCTGTTCTAAAATGTGTTTGGTTCTTCTTTGATCTTCTGTTTCTTTGCTGAGATTTTATATTTTTTCATTTGTTTCAAGCATGTTTGTCATTGCTTGTTCAAGCACTTTCATGATGGCTGCCTCAAAGTCCTTGTCAGATAATTCTAATATCCGTGTCATCTTGTATTGGTATCTGTTAACTGTTGTTTTTTGTTTTTTTTAGAGAGAGAGAGAGAGCACGTGGGCGCACACACACACACACACACACACTCTCAAGCTGGGGAGGGGCAGAGGGAAAGGGAAAGAAAGAGAATCTCAAGCAGATTCCCCACTGAGTGTGGTGCCCCAATATGGGGCTCAGTCTCATGACCCTGAGATCATGACCTAAGCCAAAATCAAGAGTCAGACACCTAATCAACTGAGCCACCCAGGTGCCTCTCTGTTAACCATGTTTTCTCATTCAAGTTGAGATATTCCTGGTTCGTGGTGTGCTAAGTGAGTTACAGTTGAATTCCAGACATTTTGGATATTATATTATGAAATTCCAAATTTTATTTAAATCTGTTTTAGCAGGCCTTCTCTGAGACAGCATCAAGCAGGGAAAAGAGGATACTGCCTCATTGCTTCTAGGTGAGGGTAAAAATCCAGCATCCTCACTTAGCTTCTGCTGGTACTCTGGGAGGAAGAGACAAGAGTGCCTTTTACTGCTCACTCTGTGGTTTCCACTGACATCATGGTGGGGAAATGTTGTTATCACTGGGTGATACTGAAAGCCTTGACTCTCCATGAGGTTTCCTCTGACACTACCTCAGTGGGGAATGGGAAGGGATCCACACCACAGACACCAAGTGTGGGGCTCTAGACTCCCCATTCAGCCTTTGATGATGGAGGTAGATGTGGAGCCACAGTTCTTTCTGTGGTATTGCCTGGAGTAGAGAGTTATTCTCTGAAAGTTTCCTGTTTTGCTAGGTTGTCCCTTTCCTTGTACTTTGGCTGGAGAGAGCAGACTTTTCTTAGGGTTATCATTGTGCTTTTATGGTATTTCTAGGCTGCTGCACCCAGGACACAGTCTGGGATATAGGAGGCAAAAAGAAAATCCTAGAATCCCGAGATCCCTAGCAGGTCTGCCTTCCTCTCTCTACCTCTATGAGTCTTGTTTTATACATCATGTCCAGGATATTTAGGTATACTTAAAGTCGGAGGAATAGGGAGAATTGTGTCTACTTCATCTTGTCTAGAAGTAGAAACCCAGCATTATTTTAAAATGGTATAAATCTGTGTATTTCTAAAGCAACAAGAAAATGGATTTTGCTCCATAGATGATATTACCACTGAAGTAAATAAGAAAGGACTTTATGGCTCCCAAGAATATTGTATTTAATAAAATATTTTGCTTTGAGGATATCTACTTTTAAGGACATTTCATTGGGCAGGAAAAATTAGGAGGTACAGGAAACCATATAACATCATTTAAATTTTTAATTGAACTTTTAATTTTGAGATCATTGCAGATTCACGGGCAGTTGTAAGAAATAATCCAGAGAGATCCCATGTACCCTCTACCAGTTTCACCCCATGGTAACATCTTACAAAATTCTAGTACAATCGCACAACCAGGATGGTGACATTGACACAGAAAACATCATATGGAACATTTAAATCACCACGGCGATCCTCTGTCACCCTTTTATCAGCCATGTTCATGTTCCCTCCCACCCCCATTCCCCTGTCCTTAACCCCTGGCAAATCATTCATCTATTCTCCATTTCTATAATTTTGTCATGTCGAGAGACTGTATGAATGGAATCACACTGTATTTAACCCTTTTGGATTGGCTTTTTTCACTCAGAATTATTCTCTGGAGATATATTCCAGTTGTTGGGTGTATCCATAGTTCATGCCATTTTATTGCTGAGTGGAGTTCCTCGGTGTGGATATACCACAGTTTGTTTGGCCCTTCACTCGTTGAAGGACACCTGGGTTGTTTCCAGTTTGGGCTATTACACATAAAGCTGCCGTGAACATTGATGCATCGGTTTATGGGTGAATGGGAGTCTTCATTTGCCTGGGACAAATACACAAATGTTCAATTGCTGGGTTGTTTGGTAGCTGCGTGGTTCATTTTTTAGGAAACTATTTTTCAGGATGGCTGTCCCATTTACACCCCCACATCAACGTGTCGGTGATCTAATTTCTCAGCATCCTTTCCAGCATTTGAAATTGTAAACAATTTTGAGTCTAGCCATCCTGATAGGTGTTTAGTGATATTGCACTGTGGCTTTCATTTGCATTTTCCGAATGGTTAGTGATGTTGGACATTCTTTTTCATCTGTTCATTCGTCCAGTAAACCTTCAGGGACACGTCCCTTCATGTCTTTTGTCCATTTTCTAATTGGATTTTTTTTTTTAATAAATGAGTTTGAGAGTTCTTTCTATATTCTAGATAGTCCTTTATCAGACACGTCATTGGCAAATATTCTCTCCCAGTATGTAGCTTGTCTTTTCATCATTGTAAAAGTTTCTATCACAGAGAACAAGTTTTTAATTTGATGAGATTCCATTTTTTCTCTTAGAAATTATGCTCTTGGTGTCTAGTTCTTTGCCTGGTGCTAGAGCCCAAAGATTTTCTCCTCCATTTTTTTTTTCTAAAGGGTTTAGAGTTTTACATTTTACATTTAAGTCTGTGATTCATTCTGAGTTAAGTCTTGTGTAAGATGCAAAGTTTAGAGGGAGGTCTATTTAGTTATTTATTTTTCGTAAAGATGTCTAATTGCTCTAGCACCATTTGGTAAAAGGCTATCTTTCCTCTAGGAACTGCTTTTGCTCTTTTGCCAAAAGCCAGTTGGACTCAATTAAGCTTTTTATTTGCATGCTCATCTATCTGGCTGGTTTTACCAAGGTCTGAGGCAGCAAAGTCTTTTTCTTAAGGGGTTCTTTCTTGACTAAGTAACTTCAAGAGCAGTACTTTACAGGGAGCCTGGGATCCCTTCATGATACACATGGCCTTCAAAGTTCCCTTATCATAAAGCAGACTAGGGAAGTCTCAGCAGGGAGCTGACCACGCTTTAGATGGAGGGTTGGACTGGAACAAGGGATAGCAGCTAAAGGAAGGGGTCCTGCCAAGGAGCCAGAGTAAAAAAAATTGGGCCCAAGTGCAGAAAGAGGCCAGAGCTGAAGGAAGGGAAGCCCAGAAGCTGCAAGGCAAGAAGACAGTCCAGATCAAAGCAAGTAGGGGGCCTGGGAAACTTTGGGAGCCAGAGAGGACCTGGGGAGCGGGGGGTGGTTGTTGTTAAAGTCACCCAGGCAGTGACTGACCTAGCGAGCTCCTGTATGCCAATCAGGAAGAGATCACCCCTTCCCTGGGGTGCACGGAGACTGCACCCGGGCTTGGCAGGTGAAACGAAGGTGAGGAAAGGGCCCTGGTGACTAAGACACTGGCTGTACCGACCCCAGCCAGCACTGTCCCCCTGTGAGAGCCAACCTCATAGATGATGACACTGTCACAGAGGTTCCTGACCTGGGGCCTGGGCCTGAGCTTAAGTGGACCTGGAATTTTATATGGCTATTGCATGGTGGCCCGAGATGCTAAGAAGGTTTGTTTCTGTTTCCCCAAAACTGAGAACCACGGGGACTAGGATACCACATAGCAAGGGCCATGAGCCACCAGTTTGGAAGGAAGCCACCTTCCCACCAGGCCTGCCAAGAGATAACCCTTGGAAGCACCAGTGCCGCACCCCCTTCTTCCCACCACCCTGGTCTGTATAAAGCTAGAGGGTTGTGGGAGTCTGGAAATGTCTCCTGGGGGTGGAGAGTATTTGGGAAAAGAAGTTATTCCATCCTTCCTCTCCCTGGGGGTGGAGGGGAAGAGTGGGACTTTTGACTAGTTTCAACAGGGACAAGGGTCAATAAAGATCTGTGGGTATCTGCATGATGGGGAGACTGACACCTCATTGTTTATTCGGATGTCTGCAGAGCTACCGGGCAGCCCTGAGGCTCCTGGAGTGGTATGGTCAAGAAAGGGCAAGGACCACTCCCTCCAGTCCCAGGTTCCCTCCCGCTTCTCTCCGCAGGCAGAGCTCGGGCTGCGGAGGTAAGATGAGTTGGGAGGCTGCAGGTCTGCTGGCGGCGCAAGGAGGCAAGCAGCTCTAGAGCAACGGGTGCTTCCGGCCGGAAGTCCGCCTGAAGATCCCAGATCTCAAGCGACTGTCAAGGCCTGCCAAAGTCCCTTGACCTCGTGGCCCACCAAGGGCGTGTGGTCTGCTCAGGCAGGAAAAAGCACTTCATCACTGACGTTGTTTAGTGTTATCTGTGCATAATGATGATAAATGCAAGCTGCCTTTTATCAGTCTAACGATTGCTTTTAAATTCTCTGTGGTGTCCTCACCACACTCCCTGCCCTCCCTGTATGCCACTTGACATTGATGCTGGGGGGCACAATGAGTCCCTACAAGCAGAGCCCTTAACAGGCACCTCCTCTGACTTGAACCAATCCAAAGACCAGCGAAGGAGTAACCGAGGGGGACAGAGGGGTGGAGAGAGCCGACATCCCTCACGCGCTGCAGACACGCTGCAGACACGCACCCCTCAGAAGGAAAGGAGCCTCCTGGTAGCCTGGGAAGGGGAGGGAAGCTTGGAACTGAATACAAGATTGAAGGCTTTAAATGGACAGAACTTACATCGTGAATATTAAGATTTAGTAACTTACACAAGACTGGCTTCTCCCCCAGCTTTCCTGAGGTGTGATTGACAGATGCAACCATACATATTTGAAGTGTACAAAATGAGACATTTCAATAAATACAAATGACTCAGATATTATGGGGACAGATTGAGACATCCTTCAGGTTGCTTGTCGACAGAAGCGAACCTGCAGAAAAGAGGATTGGGAGCAAACAGAAAAATGATACCATTCCTTTTTAGATTTTTTAAAAATTTATTTGTCAGAGAGAGAAAGACAGAGCACAAGCAGGGGGAGTGCCAGAGGGAGAGGCAGAGGGAGAAGCAGGCTCCCCACTGAGGAGGGAGCCAATGCGGGGCTCAATCCCAGGACCCTGGGATCATGACCTGAGCCGAAGGCAGACACTTAACCGACTGAGTCACTCAGGCGTTCCATACCATTCTTTTTTAAAGAGTGAGTTGCAATTCTTCAAGTAAAGCAGCTATATTGGAATTTTTTTCTGTGATAAAACATGTACACATTTTTCTGGAGAGAGGTTATATGCTTTCAACATATTCTCAAAGGGTTCCTGGACCCAAAGGAGATTCAAGAGCATAAGGAACTTCCCAGGCTGGCTACCGACCACCCGGACCCTTAACTCAGACCACTCTTTCCGATGACACTTTCTTAGTAGCTCGTGTTCAGCAGACATCATCCCACCGCTATGTGACCTTGGACAAGTTACTAAACTTCTCTGTTCCTAAAGTCCCTAATTTGTAAATGAGGATAACAACCCCACCCACCTCACAGGGCTCTTGTGAACATGAAATAAGTAAATGTACGGGAAGTGCTTAGAACAGAAGCTGGTACATAATCATTGCTATAAATGGCTGTTATTACTAATATTTTTATTAATGTTATTTGCTGGACCTCTGGGGGAACCTGGAGAATTTCTGCATGGCTATCTGGCTCCCTTATGAGTGGCTCAACTAAGCGATGCCCATTTCTGAGAAGTCATTTTTTTTCTTTTTAGAGCAAAGCCAATTCTTAGAGCCAAAAACTGAGAAAAAAAAATTAGCCAAAGAGCTGAATCACTTGTCTCACCCAGACAGGGGAAACCCCATGCCCGCCGTGCTCAGAACCGATCCAGGTACCTCAGAATGCACTGGTTTACTAAACTGGGGAAGTTGGGGGCTCTCTTCCTGTCCTTTGACTTGCCAGTGGCTCACTGTCCAGCCAGTAAGGGGACAGCCCAGGCCCGGTTCACAATGCCAGCTCATGCCCTCTGCTGGTCATAAAACAGCACGTCGTCCTAGAGAGAAGGCTTACGCATTATCCCCGCCGTTCACTTGGCACCTGGAAGGAACCTATGCCTCCCAAAGGGCACATCGCTGGAATCTGAGCTGACCTCACTACGCTGTCCCCCACGTGGAAACTTCTCATTAAAAGGGATGGAAGCAGGAGATGGAATGTCTGCACTTAATCCTGTACGTACCTCCTGTGAGCTATGTTGGTTATTAATCCAAAGAAGTTGGGAGCCCCCCGCCCCCCGAATGGCCTACAGGAACGATAGGGTTCACAGTGGTGCTAAACACTGGTACTTGCAATGCAGACGTCTGCGGTCTGTTGTGAAAGAACTAGATGAGAGAAGACAAGAAAACTAGCTCATTGAATCTCTTGCAAATGTGCTTCCAAAAAGCTGCCTTTGTGTACAAAGTCAAGCATTGGAACTGGACCAGTTCGTCTGCTGGTTCAGGAGGGAGAGCTCCGGGCAAGGATATCTGCCCTTGGGCAGGAACCACTCTTCCTGCAGATGCCAGCTCTGGCTTTCTGCCACCATCCCGGGAAGTCCACACTCTAGGTAGAAATGCCAAAATGGGCACATACTTTGGGAATTTCCAATAGCTGACGCTCCCGCTCGGTCCACGAAGTCTGTGCTGTTCTTTGTGTCTCTTTTGGTCAAGACCCTCCTGGTTATTTCACTTTCTCTTTTGACACATCACATGGGGGCAAATACAGTATTGCACAACCAGCGGGGGAAAAAGGCGTGCGAGTTTTCTGGTGGTTTGCTGGAGCTGGCTTGTTTGTATTCCTTGTCTGGGCTCTGAAGTCCATCTTTCTGGAAGTCAACTCACTATGAGCAACCACCTTGCATCCCTGAACCAAAGTTAAAAATAAATGTGACGTGGGATCGGGCTTTGATGCGGGAGCTTAAATATGAGTTAAGTGCCTCCTCAGAAGAGCCATCATTGATCCGTGCTTTCATGATTTCGTGGCAAGACCTAGACCATTTTCGCGCCTGCAAAATCACAACGGAAGACGTCTTTGAGCAAGCAATTCTCGAGTCCCTTGCATGAAGCTCTACAAAATCCAATTTTCCAACCACATAATGCCAGGTGAATGTTTGCTCCTCCAAACAAAATCATTTGAAGCTGCAGCTGCTTTCCTTCTCCTTCCTCAAATGATGATAAAACTCACATGGCCTACCGAACCATTTTTATTTTTCCCTTCGGTTCTAGGAAGCTCAGAGTTAAAGTTCATGCTCAAACTATTTTATCCTCATTCCCGAGAGAATATTTCCTATTTTTCTATAACCATCTTCTACTCTCTCTGTGGAAATTCCTCATTTTCACTGTATTTAAAATTATAAAAACACACCGCGTGTCCTTTTTTTTATCAAGAGGCAAATAAAATTAGTTAATTAAACCTGACTTTGGGGGTAAGCTCCCATGCCACTTAAAATAGAATTGAACACCTAATGCTCAGTGAGCCTTGGTGACTGCTATTGTTCAGAAAAAATTAGCTCTGGGTGGGGTTTGCGTTACTGATTTGAATCTGTTTTCTTGGAGCTGATTTGAATTGACTGGTGAGGCTGAAGGACAGTCACTTCCTACACTCTTTTGTTTGAAAGGATTGTGTTTTGCATCACAGCCCAGGGTGGCAAGCAGGTGCAGAGGCTCCAAACAATCTTTTCTGCTCTTGGCAAAGCCCTTCTCACAGCTACACACATCCATGTTCTTATCTTTCAGCCAAACCTTGCTACAAGCAGCAGCTCTGCGAAAATCTCAATAGAACAAAAGATGTCCAAGCCCTGGGAATTAAAAGAGGTCCACTTCTTTACACAATTGTCAACTAACAAAGTAGCAGAACAGCTGAAATATTTGGACTGGGCTCCGGTTTGGCTACAGGGAGGTATGACTGTTTCTGGTTCATGGAATGAGTAAATACGGACACCGTTTACAGTGTTGTCTTAGGCACCCGTTATTTACAAAACCGATCACCTGCACGTCAATCAATTAGAACCCTCAGTTAATTGGAATCTTAGCCACCCCATTCCTAAACGTAGGTGGTCTGTTTTTAACATAAAAAGCCAAATTACAAGAAGTTACATTTATGTCTGAGAGGTAACAAAAGTACCGATATCCAGGGAATGTCCCCGACTTAACCCAAGTGCTTATATCCATCTGTACCCATACTGCAGATAGCATTGCTGTACTGAGCCCACGGTGTTACGGCACCCTCAGTCTCTGTAGGAAAGAGCATTTTCTTTCACTGTAATTTTAACAACGGTTCAAAAGTGCGTCGACCAAAATAGAGTGGGTTTCTCTTCAGTTAAACCAAAAAGGGCAAGACGTCATTGCACCCTCTTCTACGAGCACTTCGGCCAAGCAAGCTTTGCGAAATGCTTCCTTTCCAGATGCTTCTCCTTGAGGCATTAAAAAACAACAACTAAAACAGAAAGAAAACCCAGAAGCCTCCTGTGCGGCCCGAAGGGTTCAATTCCTTAAGGATGTAATTACGTCCTTCTAGTCAACAAAAGTTACTGGGTATCCACTCTGTGTTTGGATGAAAGCAGACAGGTACCCACGCAGCACTGCTCTTCATCCCCCAAGACACAGGGGCTGATGGTCCTGGGGCCCCTGCGTGGCACCCGACAGCCACGATCAACCCACGGTGCCCAGAAGACACAAGCAGCGCCTACCTCCTGCACCGATGTGCACTGCGCACCTACTATGTGCCAGGCTGGGAAAACAAACATGAATAAGGCGCCGTCCTGGCAGAGCCCACAGTCTAAAGGGACAGGCAGACATACAAACAGACTCCTATCTTAGCAGGCGAGTGCTGTGACCAAGATGGGTCCCGGTGTGGTGTCCTGCCCAGCCTGCAACTGGGGGTCAGGAAGGCCTCCTGGAGGCAGGGACTGCGGATTGAGGCTTCAATGCACCACAGCAAAGTGCTGAGGCGCAGGGGCTCTGGAGGCAGGCGAGGTGGGTTCAAACCCTCCCTCTACCACGTTTTAACCGTGCGACCTCAGGCGTGCTACTTAGCCTAAGTTCTCATCTCCTCATCCTTATAATAATAGTAGTGTCCACCTCACCGTGTTGCTGGAGGACGAAATTATAGAATCCACAAAGGCCGCCAGCACGTGCCCAGCACATAGTAGGAACTCGTAAACAGCAGGTAGTCATGTGTGTGGTAAGGATTTAGTAAGTGCTCACTGTGTGCCAGGCACTGTAATCGGTGCCCGGGAGAGAATGGCAGGCAAAACATAGAAAAATCCCCGCCTTCTTGCGTATATTGGTATGGAGGACAGGGATAAAAGGAAACAAATCAGGGCGCACATAGTCTGTCAGGAGGGGTAAGTCTGTGAAGGAACACAACGCAGGGCAGAGGGTGGGGAATGTGGAAGGCTGCAGTTTTAAATCAGGGGACCGTGCAGGTTTTCACTGAGCGGTGACAACTGCACAAGAAACACGGAGGCGAGGGAGCAAATCATGCTGCTACCAGGGGGGAAGGGGGGCGACCATGACAGCACAAGGCACGGCAAGTGCAAAGGCCCTGTGTGGGATGGGCCTGGCTACGTCAGGAAAGAGCAAGGAGGCCAGGGTGGCTGGAGCAGAGAGACAGGGAAAGTACTCTCCAGGGCATGGTGTGAGAGGTCATGGGGGCCAGATCACGTGGGGCTCACGGGCCATTTTAAGAACACCGGCTTTTCTCTGAGAAACACAAGGAGTCTCTGGAGGGCTTTGATCTGATGATCTGACTTACATTTTAGAAGAATCAACCTGGCCACCGAAGTCAAGAATAAATTATTAGGGAGGGGGACAAGGACCAAAGTGAGGAGACGAGATAGGAGGCTACTAAAATCATGCAGGTGACAGAGGCGGTGGCTCAGGCCAAGGGGCAGCCGCAGAGGTGATGAGAAGTGGTCAGATTCTAGATATATTCTGAACGTAGAGCTAACCGGATTTGCTAATGGACTGATCAGATGGGGGGTATGAGAGAAAGAGGAGGAAAGAGCCACCCCAAGGATTTAGGCCTGAGCAACCAGAAGGTGAAGGTGCTTGTGGCTGAGGAGAACACGGCAGGCAGGGCAGGAGTGGGGACACGAGGAGGTCAGATTTGAGAACCTCCTTAGTGCGGACGAGGAAATGCCACCCAGGCGAATACGGTGTGCTGGAAGGCAAGCGAGGGAAGTATTGAGGGTCGGAGGGAGGGAGGGATTGACCCTGCAAAATGCTGCCATGGGTCAGCTAAGAAAGGGATAGAGAACTGAGGATTGGATTTAGCAACACGAAAGTCATTGGTGACCTTGACAAGTACACCACTAACTATTAAAGGTCACAGGCACTATACGAAGCATGGAAATTCTGGTCCTGGGATGTGGAAGATGCTGGAATGAAAAGCAAGCTCTTCACTCCAGCTTCTGCTGCTGTCGTAAGAGTCCCAGCAGTGAGCCCTCCCCAGACCTGCAACACTGTAGGTACCGTGTGTCCCATTGCTGGTACCAACAAGTCCATTTGTGTGAAAGCAGACAGGTAGCTGCCGGGAGTTCAAATGCAGGATTCCAAGTTCCCAGCCAATCCACTGGCTCCTAGAACACATACTGAACACCAACCAACTAACCAAAATAATAGCTCAGAAACCAAGCAAAATAATAGTGGAGAAGCAGCAGCAGTGATGTCACAAAAGTGTTAGAGACCTAATCCCTGCCATGTCCAGAAAGGAGCAATAAGAATCATTATGTAAGTTCCTTTAGGGCAGGGACACTCTGCTTCATGGCTGTACCCTGGGCCTGTCACCGAGCAGATGCACAGTAAATATTTGCTTGTGGACTGGCTGCCACGCATCCTGCACGTTATCTCATCTAATCATCACCACACCCTCCAACAGAACAGGTGCCAATGGGAGACAGTTAAAACACGTGGGCAGAGTTAGAATGGCAAAAATAGACAAGGCAAGAAACAACAATTGCTGGAGAGGATGTGGAGAAAGGGGATCCCTCCTACATTGTTGGTGGGAATGCAAGTTGGTACAGCCACTCTGGAAAACAGTGTGCAGGTCCCTTAAAAAGTTAAAAATTGAGCTACCGTATGACCCAGCCATTGCACTACTGGGTGTTTACCCCAAAGATACAGACGTAGTAAAGATAAGGGCCATATGCACCCCAGTGTTCATAGCAGCATTGTCCACAATAGCTAAATCGTGGAAGGAGCCAAGATGCCCTTCAACAGATGACTGGATTAAGAAGTTGTGGTCCATATATACAATGGAATATTACTCAGCTATCAGAAAGAACGAGTTCTCAACATTTGCTGCAACATGGACGGCACTGGAGGAGATAATGCTAAGTGAAATAAGTCAAGCAGAGAAAGACAAATATCATATGATTTCTCCCATCTATGGAACATAAGAACTAGGATGATCGGTAGGGGAAGAAAGGGATAAAGAAAGGGGGGGTAACCAGAAGGGGGAATGAAACATGAGAGACTATGGACTATGAGAAACAAACTGAGGGCCTCAGAGGGGAGGGGGATGGGGGAATGGGACAGACCGCTGATGGGTAGTAAGGAGGGCACATATTGCATGGTGCACTGGGTGTTATACGCAACTAATGAATCATCGAACTGTACATCGGAAACCGGGGATGTACTGTATGGTGACTAACATAATATAATAAAAAATCATTAAAAAAAAAAAACACGTGGGCAGAGTGCGTTCTGGTGAATGCGGTCAACACAGAGGAGGGGAGGAACACACCATCTAACTCATTCCGAAGTTGCGATGGTACAGAAGAGGGGCAAGAGCCTACGGAGTAATGACAACACCTATCAAGTGTCGTGCACCTAACGTCGGCCAGGTGCGTCGTCTCGTATCTGTAATTCCATCGCAACACTCCAAGGTGGGTAATACGGTTCCCCATGCTACAGATAAGGAAAGTGAGGCTGAATGAGGCAAAGTAACTTATTCTAAACCAACGCACTGAACTCTGGCTGTACCCCAGAGTACCTGGAGAAAATACAGTAAGACCGTTAAAGTAGAGGACAAACTATCATGCAGGAAGAAGTCGAATAAAATTAACCCCTGAAGCTTATGCAATTACCCTGGCCGAACACAGGGAGTGGGCAGCAGGGTGTCACAAATATAGATTTTGGATTTGGATAAATTTGTATTTGACCCAGATTCACCATTTCCTCATTGTAAAGCTCTGGGCATTTCACCTTTCTGGAGTTGCAACGTCCTCATCTGTGAAATGAGGTAATAATTACTTGGAGGGTACTGCATTAAATAAAATGAGATGATTTGCATGATTGTAGAAGTGCAATAAATGCTATTTCCCTTCCCTTCACCTAGGGCGAGAGCGGAGACAGAGAAAGATTGTTTCGATGCTTTGCTTTGGTGGTTTTCAGAGTGTCGTCCCTGCTCAGCGGCATCTCCAGGGAACTTGTTAGGAATGCAGATTCTCAGGCCCTGCCCACACCTCCTGCCTCAGAACCTCTGGGGGTGGGGCCCAACATTCTGTTTCCAGGAATCCTCCAGACCACCCCATGTGCCCTCAAGTCTGAGAACCACTGCTGTATCTCATCGTCTCAGGCTGCCGCAGGACCCTGGAGAAAATCTGAGTAGCCGAGATCCCAAAGTTATTCACTGGAGACACCATGTGAATGTGAGTCACGGGCAGAATCATAATTACCAATGAAACAGACCTTTGTCATTTTGCAGGGGGATATAGGGGACTCTCTGCAACTGTGAGTCATACTGATGAGATGTCGAGACTCTCTGACCAGGCAGCTTCTCCGTTCAGGTTTCTCTACCCGAATCCATGCCCAATGGCGGGTGCTTTATACATCTGTTCACCGCTGGGGAGGACATGTATTCACATGTATACACACATGATAAATAACCAGGCTCAAAGTAAATGGGATACGCGTTATCAAGGAAATCCTCCTCATGCACCTGCAGGGTGTCATTCCAGGACTAGGGGACTTGGCATAACGCAGCTATGGAAGAAGAGAGACACCTGGGCCTCTGTCACACGAGCCTGCAGTAGGCTCAGTATTGTGCTCATGGAATCATAGCTCCTTGTGTCCCCGGGGAAAAGGTAGGGCTGGTTTGGGGTTGGGAGGAGCTGCTTTCCAAAAGATGGCAAATCCACGTAAAGTCACAAATACTGTCCTAGGTGGCGGGTTCTGGTCGACCGGCTCTTGGTGGGGGGCGCCCTGATGTGGAGTCTCTGCTGATTTCGGCCATGAAATCCCTCCCACTATGGAAGATTTCCCGTTACTAATAACTGAACAGCCTGCTTGCCAAGTTTCTGAGTATTTAACCGTCAGCCCTGGAAGCCCGGTGTGAGCCGGCCTCAGTACACCACTGTGACGTCCGCTGTGGGTGGGCCAAATTTTGACGTGGCAGGTGCCACAGTGTTTTATTTGTAGAGCTTGTCAGTACCTTCGGGATATTCGTGATGCATCTTGCGGGGAGGCAACTACGCGGGAGGTCGTTTTGTGATTCCTGCCCGGTTCTCAGGAGATTAAATGTGCACATTGAATTCTTTCAGTAAAAACAATTCTTATAGCTAGAATCTCATAGCACTGCACCTTTTTTGACTAGCACTTGTGAAAATAGAATCACCAATATCATACTGAGTTATTACATTGAGGAAACAGAAGGTTAATAATCATATAAAAAAGATTATAAGTAGCAATGAACTCTTTCATTGATAATCTCTTCAGAAAAAATAAGTAATTTTAGGGGCGCCTGGGTGGCTCAGTCAATGAAGCATCTGCCTTTGGCTCAGGTCATGATCTCAAGGTCCTGGGATCGAGCCCCGCATTGGGCTCCCTGCTCAGTGGGAAGCCTGCTTCTCCCTCTCCCTCTGCTCCTCTCCCCCTCCCCGCCCCCACTCATGCTCTCTCTCTCTCGCTCACTCTCTCTCTCAAATAAATAAATTAAATCTTTTTTTAAAGAAGAAAAGAAAAAGAAAAAATAAGTAATTTTATGTTTATATTATATTTAACAGTTATACAAATATTAAATAAGTAAAAAAATTTACATCATTTAAAATATTCAGGAGGTTTTATTTATTCTAGTGTTGCTATTTATTGCTGAAAAGAATTTTCACTGTATTGCCTTGTTGGCCTAAAGAAGCTTAGATGAAATGAATTAAATATTTTGAAATGAGGTTGTTGGCCGTAATTACATAAAGAATAGGATGTTTCTAGGAAGAAGATCATGGTTTTATTTTTTGCCTGTGGTGTCAGGATAAAATAATATTTTCACTACCAAATTTTTATTTTTCAATCCTAACTTATCCCTGGATTCTTCCAACCTCAGACAGTAGGATACATTGAGCACACTGGTTTGTTTGTTTGTTTGTTTTTAAAGATTGATTATTTATTTATTTGAAAGAGAGAGAGCACAAGCAGGGGGAAGGAACAGAGGGAGAAGGAGAAGCAGACTCCCTGCTGAGTAAGGAGCCTAACACGGGCTTAATCCCAGGACCCTGAGATCATGACCTGAGCCGAAGGCAGACACTTAACTGACTGAGCCACCGAAGGACCCGAGCACACTGTTTTAACGTGGGATAAATTCTAATCTTAAAAATATCTACCTGTGTAGGAGGTGCCTGGGTGGCGCCATGGGTTGAACCTCTGACCCTTGGTTTCAGCTCAGGTCATATTCTCAGGGTCCTGAGAACGAGCCCTGCATTGGGCTCTGCACACGGCCTGGAGTCTGCTTGAGATTCTCTCTCTCTCTCCCTCCGCCTCTCCTGCTCATGCTCTCTCTCTCTCTAAAAAAAAAAAAGAAAGAAAGAAAAGAAATATCTACCTGTGTATTTATAAAATTTATCTTCGATTCATTTATTGTACAGTACTTCATATTTAAGACAGTTTGCTATTGAAAAAATATAGTACTTAAAAGGGTGAGAATCCCATTTTTAAAATTTTTAAAGAAGATTTTATTTATTTATTTTGGAGAGAGGGTGTGTGTGCAAGAGCAGGGGAGGAACAGAGGGGGAAGGAGAAAAATCCCAAGCATAGTCTGTGCTGAGCAGGGAGCCTGATGCAGGACTCGATCTCATGACCCTGAGGTCATGATCTGAGCCACCCAGGTGGCCCTCATTTTTGAATTTTTACAAAGCTTAGAAATGCAGAATGTTCTTCAATCTGCCTCTGTTTGTGTCCTGTTTAATATGTATTGTCTTAATGAATTGGAAAATGTTCCTAAAAAGATGAAGAAAATAAAATCACCTGTTAGCTTTTAAAAATATCAGTAGCAGGCCTCTACCTACAGATTTCCATTGAATTAGTCTTGGGGGCACCCAGGCCTCAGAGTTCTGAAGCTCCTCCCTCCAGGTGATTCTACTGTGTAGCCAGGAATAAAACAGTTGCAAGTAATACGGGGTAACAAGCAACAAGCCTAGAGCCCATTGCCCTAGTCCCTGCGTGAGAATACATGTTATTATACTGTAATTCTAAAGTTGTTTCCTGTGTGATTGCTCCCAATAAGAGGCATTCCCCAGGGACAGGAGTGGCACCTCCTGTTAGAAATAGCAGGGTTCAGGGGCACCTGGGTGGCTCAGTCGTTGAGCGTCTGCCTTTGGCTCAGGGTGTGATCCCAGGTCCCTGGGATCAAGCCCCACATCGGGCTCCTCCGCTGGGAGCCTGCTTCTTCCTCTCCTGCTCCCTCTGCTTGTGTTCCCTCTCTCACTGGCTGTCTCTCTCTCAAATAAATAAATAAAATCTTTTAAAAAATTTTGTTTTAAAAGAACATAGCAGGGTTCTATCTATGGTATATGTTCAGGAGATGCTAAACGGGTGTCTGGTAACCAAATTTCTGTTCACGAAGACCTCCTTTGGCCACATTAGAAGGATCACAACCATCTGTAGACTTTACATGACAATGATCACAAGGAAAGGTGGGGAGAAGTAGGGAGAAGATCCTACCTGGCTATGGACACAGAGGGCTCCAGTAAGAGTAACAACTCGAAATTCCCTGCCCCTTGTTCCCTATGCTCTTGTACATCCAGAAGTTCCCTGGAGATTCTTCCTGTGTGGCCATGGTTAAATCCTCTCCTGCTGAGCCCTGGCTTCGTCACAGAGCTGTCCCAGGGCACCACCATGGCCACCAGACACCACCATCTCCTGTCATATCCAAAACTCAACAGCCCTTGAAGTACTAAAGTTGCAGGGTTTTCTGGTTCAGAGGACAAGAACCCCTCTTTGCATTATACTCCTTTGAGAGGAGGTCCCTAAACCGTCCAAGGGAAGCTGGGCAGGTGTGCAAATCTGAGAGATCATCAGAGTCCTTGCCCTCTTCTCAGATGCTTGGCAAGCACTGATCATTTTCTGTCCCCATAGTTTCGCCATTTCCAGAATGTCAAATGGAATCATTCAGTGTGCAGGCTTGAGTCTGGCGTCTTTCACTTAGCGTAAGGCATGTGACATTCATCCATGTTGTTGGGTGTATCAGGAATCCGCTCGTTTTCATTGCGAGGTGGTATTTCATTGTATGGCTGTCCCACCATTTGTCTACATATTGTTCACGTAAGGACTGTTTCGGTTGTTTCCAGTTTGGGGCAGTTACAAATAACACAGCTGTAAGCATTCACATACAGCTTTTGTGTGATCATCATTATCATTTCTGTCGGAGCGAGACTTCTGGGTCACGTGACGGATGTATGGTAATTTTATAAGGAACTGTCAAAGTGATTTCTTTTTTTTTTTTTAAAGATTTTATTTATTTATTCGACAGAGATAGAGACAGCCAGCGAGAGAGGGGAACACAAGCAGGGGGAGTGGGAGAGGAAGAAGCAGGCTCATAGCGGAGGAGCCTGATGTGGGGCTCGATCCCAGAACGCCGGGATCATGACCTGAGCCGAAGGCAGACGCTTAACCGCTGTGCCACCCAGGCGCCCCTAGGAACTGTCAAAGTGATTTCTAAGGTGGCTGTAGCATTTCTGCATTGCCACCAGCAAGGTGGAAGAGTTCCAGTTACTCTGCATTCCAGTCAGCAGTTATACTGTCAATGCTTTTTATTTTTATTTTATTTTTTGTATTATTTAATCAGGCTCCACACCCAGAGCGGAGCCCAATGTGGGTCCGAAGTCACGACCCTGAGATCAAGACCTGTGCTGAGATCAAGAGTCAGCCACTTAACTGACTGAGCCACCCAGACCCCCCTGTATTATCAATACTTTTTATTTTAGGCATTCTAAAGGATGGATAGTCCTATAACACTGCAGTTTTCTGCATTTCATTAATTACTAATGAGGCTGAGCACCTTTTCATGTGCTCATCCATATATCTTGCCATCCATCTTTTTTGCCAGTCATAGATCTTCTTTGGTGAAGCAGTTGTTTAAGTCTTTTGCCCTTTTAAAACTGTGTTGTTTGCTGTTACTGTTGAGTTTTTAAGAGATCTTTATATACAAGTCATTTATCAGTTATGCAATCTGCAATGAGTTTTCCTAAGTTTATTACTTGTCTTCCCATTTTGCTAACAGTGTCTTTTGAAGAAGTCCAACTCACAATTTTTTTCCTTTTACAGATCATACTTTTGGTGTTGTATCTAAGAAATCTTTGCCTAACTCAAAATCACAAAGATGTTCTCTTGTGATTTTTTTCTAGAAGCTTTATAGTTCTAAGTTTTGCATTTTGGTTCCTGATCCATTTTAATTTTTGTAGATAATGAGAGGTGTAGATCAAGGTCCAACTATTTGTATGTAGATGTCCATTTGGTACCATTTGTTGAAGACTCTTGTCAATTTTGATTTAACACTACAGTTTTTCCCCTTGTAAATTTCACCTTTCCCACCACATGCCAATGGGTCATTCATTCATCCATCCATCATCATTCACTTCCTCTTGCTTACTTGATTCCAACTATGCTGGTTCTCTTGCTGTACTTCTAAAGATTTTATTTATTTATTTATTTATTTATTTATTTATTTATTTATCAATCAGAATGAGAGAGAGAGACACAGTGAGCACAAGCAGGGGGAGCGGCAGAGGCAGAGGGAGAAGCAGAGTCCCTGCAGAGCAGGGAGTCTGACGTGGGACTCGACCCCAGGACCCTGGGATCATGACCTGAGCTCAAGGTAGATGCTTAACCAACCGAGCCACCCAGGCGTCCCTCTTGCTGTACTTCTAACATGCTATTATGGACCTGCCCCAAAGTCTGCCATTCCCTTTGTCTGGAAAACCCTTCCTCCAAATAGCTTTCTCTGCTCACATATTAATTTTTTTAAAAGAACTTCCTGAAGACTCTATTTTAAATGGCTCTCCCAATCCTACGACTTCTTTACCCTGCTTTATTTCTTTTCATAGCATTTATCACAATCTGACATATTATATTTTTATAGTTTATGCATTTATTGAATGTACACTCCTTCCCCCAACCACCATCAGAATGTTAAGCGCTGCGAAAGCAGGAATTTTGTCTGTTTTATTCACTAATACATTCCCAGGACCTAGAACAATTCCTGCACATAGTTGATACTTAATAGTCATCGATCTTATTGAATAAATCCAAATAAGAAATATTTACTGAGTGTCTGTTAGGTACCAGGCACAGTGCTAAGCTCTGGAGATACAATGAGGAGCGAAACAGACATGGTCCTTGCCTTCCTGGAGCTCACAGATCAGCAGGAAAGACTGACATTAATTGAATCATCGCAGAAATGAAATGGGTAATAACTTCTGAGCCTTGAAGGAGAAGTACATGGTGCTGGGGAGCTTATAACCTAGTTGTAGAGAATTAGTCATGGAGATCAGGGAAGGGTGCCCAAGAGGGAGTGGTGACTGAGCTGAGTGCTGAGGATTAAAAGTGGTTAACTAGGTGAGGAGAGGGGAGAACAGGCCTTCTAAGCATCTGGCAACCATGTACAAAGATCACGTGAGGGGAAGAAGCTTGGTATGTTTGAGAAACTAAAGAAAGGTGGATGTGCCTGAGGGTAGTGAGTCAGGAAAGGAGAGAGGAAGGCAATGAGGCTCGGCGTCATGCAAGGTGGCGGAAGGAGGTTGCTCTTTTCCTAAGGGAAGCCGTTAGAGTAGAGGTTGGCTCCACCTTTTTAACCACCCGATATACAGCAAACAGAATACACGCTCAATTAAACACGCTTGCATATTGAAAACATTCTTATAATTTGCTGATGGGAGTGTAACTTGATCCAACTTTTACATAGGACAATTTCACGATATTGGTTCAAAATTACAAAGGTATTTACCTTTTCACGCAGCAACTCCCTTCTAGGAACTTATCTTACAGATCGATTTTTCCACGTATGAAATGGCATTTATCCAGGGTTATTCATTGCAGTGTTATCTGTAATAGCGAAAGAATGGAAGCAAACCAGGTGTCTCTCAACAGGCGATCACAAAAAAGTCGTGATGCCTCCACACAGTGGACTAAAACCAACCATAAAAAAGAATAATGTGGGCTTTCATGCAATTTTTGAAAAAATTCCAAGATTTATTATTAAGTTTTAAAAAATGAAGGTTCAGGACTGAGTTTATAAATGACTAACATTTATGTGAATTAAAAAAAAAAAAAAAACAGGCCCAGGAAAAAAAATAGGTACAGCTTTTCTGTGCCCAGTATTTCTCTGGAAGGAGGTATAAGAAACTGGTATTATTGCTTGCCTCCCGGCCTGGGTGGAGGAGTGGGTTGGAGGGGGACTTTTACAGTATACTTCTTAAATTTAGAACCATGCAAATATTTTACCTATTCTAAAACTTAAAAAAAATTACATGACAATTATTTATTGATTAACTGAATTAGGAAATTAATTTATTAAATAAATGGCTTCCAATCAGTACTCCCTATACTATTAGAGGAAAAGGGTTTAGGGAGTCCTGGCCCCCACCCCACTCCCTGATTCCTGGCATGGTTCCCAAGAGGAACCCACCAACAGAGGAGTCCCTTGGGGCCTTTGGAGCAGGCAGTGGGGTGAAAATGTTTATTTCATTCAATTGACATCAGAGCCCCCCTCTTTGCCCCTGAAACCAGGGTCTTGTGGCCCCGCAGAGACACATTACTTGGGGGTTTCTCGAGCTTGTTTAATTAGGTTCTTTGCTGAAAAGGTACACCATTCGTCTCTGAAGCAGCCACTGACCTCCAGAGATACAGTCACTTCTCCACGGAAACTTTTATTGAAAAGCCCGATATGCATTCCATGCTTTCCTGCAAAAAAATAAGCATCCAAAAGTATTTGCAATATCAGGGAAAGCAACACGAAGTGGGTACGGCCAGAACGTCTTGAGCTCCCCAAGTGCCACAACCCAAAGAGCTGGTCTGTGAGTTCTGATTAAATTCCAGTGGTTGACAGCACAGGCACATGTCTCGGACCGTTCGATTTCATCACCCCGGCTTCATAAGGAAGATGAAAGGGAGACCAACGGGCTCGCCTCCAGAAGGAGTTCCCTGTTTCCCCTGTGATAATGAAGGAAAGCAGCTGTGAGCTCTGCCCTGGAGTCCCCTTGGCAAGTTAAGTCTTGGACCAGACAGGTGGATCAGGGAGGGGAAGAATCAAGGGAGAGGCAACAGTAAAGAATGAGGACAAGGTGAGTAGGGATCTTGAACTCCCAGTCTCCGTTAGTGCTGTAATGTGGTAATTTCCCTAACAGGCCTACAGAGAAAGGATTACTGTCCTTTGCCCTAGCCCATTCTACAGATGAGAAAGCTGAGGCTCAGAAAAGTGCAGTACCTTGCCTAAGGTCTCACAACTAGCAAGTACGCAGGTCAGGATATGAGCCCAGGCCTCTCTGATGCCATTCTCTTGCTCTGGGGGCAATTTTAATATATCAGAAGTACCCTCTTTTACCCTCATTTAAAATCAGAAATGAACTACCTTTAAAAACCTGTGCCATTTTGGGGGCACCTGGGTGGCTCAGTTGGTTTGTGTGTCTGACTCTTGATTTCAGCTCAGGTCATGATCTCAGGGTTGTGAGACTGAGCCCTGTGTTGGGCTCTGCACTTAGCAGGCAGTCTGCTTGAGAGTCTCTCTCCTTCTCCCTGTGCACTGCACCCTCCCCCTTGCCCGGCTCACACTGTCTCTAAAATAAATAAATCAATCTTTAAAAAAAAACCCAAAACCTGTGCCATTTTTCTTTTCAATGTTGCATCTCAAAATGATATTTGGCATCTGTAAATTAGTTCTATTCCAAAAACAAAGATGAAAAATTCTTCTTTTCCCCTTTCCTTCTCAACGTGAGCTCAATGGGGGAATCTTAAGTCCTTTTATCAGTCAGAAAGACAAAGAGGAGGCCAACAGCCTACAGAGCCACATGGCTCAGTTTTATTGTGACTACTGCGACCCGTACCTCACGCTGGACTCTCCATCTGTGAGGAAGACACACTGCAGCGGAAGGAAACACAAAGAGAATGTGCAGGACTGCTATCAGAAATGGATGCAAGAGCAGGCTCCGAGCCTGATCCACAAAACCACCGCCGCATTTCAACAAGGAAAGATCCCTCCTACTCCATTCTCTGTTCCTCCTCCCGCAGGGGCAACGATCCCACCTACCCCCCATCTCCCCGTTCCTCCCTGCCCTGGTAAGCTGCCAGCACACCCTACGGGGACCCTCCCATGATGCCAGCGATGGGCTCTCCTGCTCCTGGGATGATGCCAGTGGGATGAGATTGTCTATGGGAGGCCACTGTGCCATTGATACCTGGGCCCCAATGATAAGACCTCCCGCCTGTCCCATGATGGTACCCAGTTGGCCAGGAATGACTTGACCAGACAGATAAGGAGAGAGGGGAGCATCTTTAAATCCATTTTCTATTATTTGTTCAACTTCCCCAGGAGATCATGGTGCTGTGACTCTGGATGTTTTCTAACCGCAGGACAAGGAAGACTTGCTCTCCCTTCCTATCAGTGAAAGAATAGTTTTGGCAGGGGAGTACTGGGACGATAAAAAAAATTTTTTTCATTAGTATTGTGAAATGTAAAATAAAATTGTCAACTGTTTTAGTTAAAAAAAAAAAAAAGACAAAGAGGAAATAAGCAGGAGCCCGAGAGCAGGCAGAGCCCCTCCCCAGAGGCAGAGTCCTGCTGCTCGGGTTACTTGGGCCATTCCAAATGGCAAAAGCTTTCCACGGGGACATTTGGAGTCTGGGTGAGGATATTTTCCATGGTGGGACTTTCCATAAAGCGTATCTTTTGCCTCTTCTGAAGACCAAACCCAGAAAAAACACCTCATATTAGTAGTGTGGACTTAGGTTAGACATCAGCAAGAACTTTCTGACAATGAGTGATGGATGTTGGGTCATGAAATGGGTGAGGAAGAAAGGACAGGCTAGCAATAAATTGATTGGCAAGGTATCAGACATACAATCCAAACTCTAGATTGTGGTTGATTTGATTTGTTGATTATCCCTCACCATCTCCTGCAAACACCCTGCCGCCTGGTCTGAGTCTCATCACAGCCCTGCATCTCTTTATGCCTCTGAGCCTTTGCTCTTGTTGATCCCTCCACCTGAAATGCCCTTCCATCTCTCTGACTGTCCTAATTCTGTTTACCTGTCAATGTCTAGCTCAAGTTCCTGGATCTGAGTAAAGCTTTCTCTGAAAACTCCAGCCCATATGACTCTACCCCTCTTGGAATTCTAGATAGTCTAGAACTTAGCCATGATCATCTGCCTACAGGATAGCTGGTCCCCACAAAGTCAGGTGAGAGAGAGGGAAAAGATTATGGGCAGCCAGAAGCAGCATCTGTCACAGTTGTCCAGCCTGCCACGCCGCCCACCTGGCGACACATGTAACCCTCAGACCCTCATTTGCATTCTCCGGTCCCCTTTCCTGGGGCAAGAATGCCCTGAAAGTACACACAGTATCCGCCAACTACATCCCCCAAATTACACTCAATTATGAAGTGGATGTTCTGGTTCAGTTGTTTTTTTTTTTTTTTTAAGATTTTATTTATTTATGTGACAGAGAGACAGCCAGCGAGAGAGGGAACACAGCAGGGGGAGTGGGAGAGGAAGAAGCAGGCTCACAGCGGAGGAGCCCGACGTGGGACTCGATCCCGGTAAGCCGGGATCACGCCCTGAGCCGAAGGCAGACGCTTCAACGACTGCGCCACCCAGGCACCCCTCTGGTTCAGTTTTATGTTGGTTTGGAGCACAGCCCTGATACAGAGCTGTGTCACATGTCTTGGTCTAGCATTTGCATTCTACTGTCCACAGACCTGATACAGGCGTATCTTGGTCACCTCCATCATCTGCTGCAGTTCACACCAAAGGCAAGAGACAGATCAGCTCGGCATAGAGAGTTCTCAGTGTGATGCGCCTCCTGCCATTTCAGCTGAGCTGAAAAATCCCAACGCTGTCTGTGCCAGTCATCTGGCCCTCCTGGATTATCCCCAACCTGCCCTCCTTCAGGTCCTTCTCTGCCAGACCCTGAGAACTTGGCTCCAGAACACTCCACAAGGTATGGCCTCCGTTCTCTGGTCTTCCCAGAACCTGATTCTTGGGTTTCTCTCAAAGACTTTGGCTTGATCTTGCCTCCTGGTACTGGAAAATAGGGGTGGATTGGAATGGGTCTTTATGTAAATTCATTAATGTTTGTAAGATGCTTAGAACAACGACTGGCACAGGAAGTCCAATATAAGTGTTTGCTATTACTATCATCTTCATCCCCATTATCATAATGATCATCTACTTCCTGTTTAGTATAACACGTTCCAACCACTTAATCCAGCTTCCCAATCCCTTGGGATAAAGTCCCAAATCCATAGCATAGCTTTGGCTAGGCTCTCCTAGGTCATCTCCTATGACTTTCCCCCTTGTGATCCAAGACACCTGGACTTCCTTTAAGTTTACAGATATGCCAAGCTCTCTACACCTTGGCCCTGCTGTATTCTCCACTGAAGTGCTCTTTGTTTCCTAAGCCCATCAATTTCCCCCCACCCCCGCAAATTCATCCTTCCCTCCTCAGCTGGAATCTTACTTCTCCTTCTTCCTTCCTTGTGTCCATTCCCTACTCTACCCAACAAGATGAGGTTGAGTCTTCCTACTACATTATCCTATAGCATCCTTTGGTAATTATCCTAATGGCATATAATTACATCTCTAATGTCTCTCTTCTTACTAGACCATTAACCTCGTAAGAATAGGAGCCATATTTAAAGATGCACTGCTGTATCCTCAGTGCCCAACACAATGCTTTGAATGAGTAGGAGCTCAAAAACCTACTGAATTGCATTGAATTGAATCAAAATGGACTGAAAAATGATGATGACTTTGACTCCAGTGACAACAATGACCTTAAAGCTAAATATGCTATGATGTAGTTACTATATATGCCATGACCTATTCAAAACCAGAACCTGGAACCCAATCAATAATAAGAGCATGAAGAACAGAAGAAACAGAAAATAGAATCAATGCTTCCTTGTGCAACTGCATCTAGAACTATTGCTATCCTAAAAGAGGACAGTAATTAAAGCTGAAAGGAAGAGATGAGGGCCCAGGCATCAGGGATCAATGTCAACAAGCAAGTTACTCATCCCTGACTGGTCAACCCAGAGGGTGCTGAACTTTGTCCTGTGCGCAAGGATATTGCCTGGCACTATTGGTGATGTCATTTGAGGACTTCTGAGAATGTCCTTGTCAACCCAAACAAATCTGAAATGGCCACCAAGGGAAGTAATAACAGCTCACCTGCCTTCTCACAGGGACAGTTTGTCTGCCAGGACCCAAGGTTCAACTCACTTCCAGTCAATAAGGACCTACCCAATCCCTCTCTCTGCCCGCAACAGCTCACAGAGTAACTTCAGTTTCCACGATGAGCACTGGAGGGCTTGCCTCACAAGATCCATTAGGGTTTGATCATTCCTCCCAGTTTTCAACACTGAGAGCTTTTTACCCCCTGTGGATTAGGGGTAAGCGGCCCTCTCGACACCTCACTTAATAGAAGCGAGAACCAAATGAGATGATGATCTATGATAGCTCTTTGGAAAAGTTGAAAATTTTACATTCAAATGTCATGATTTTATTGCTGTTAATAGAGATTATTTCTTGCTCTTCCCAATTAACTTTTTCTTTCCTATTTTTAGAAAAAAAAATTGCTGCTCCCTTCTCAGGAGCATGGGAATGCTATTTAATGAGAGTTTTTTAAATGGCTGTTTATTATGAATGCCCCCCAAATTTCTTCTTTCACACACCCCTTTTGGATTAGAAATTCCTCGGGGGGCTGCATGGCATCATCTACTCCTGATGGAAGGATCTTTTTGGTCCGACTCAGTGTGGGTGATGAAATGAGTGACTGATCATCTTGACATGGACCCATGACTTCCTACAACTGCATGTCTGCCCTCTGCTTCCCTGATCTAGCCCTCTTCCCCTAACTTTTCCCTGAGTCCATCCACAGCGGTCAGGCAAGGGGTTTCAGCTCCCCATAATCTCCACCATGCTACTCTAAAACTGCCTTATGTAAACACACAGTCCATAAAAAGCAGTACGATGGTTGCCCAAATGCAGCTTCGGCCATCGCTTAGCGACTCCCTTTCCAGCCAGGCTGCTCCTCCAAGCTTGCCCACCAGGGGACTACTGAGAACACACAGCCATCACCCCCCGTGGCAGCCACCACACGGCTGAGTAATCCAGTGCAGTATGGCGAACCTGACTGACTGTTGGAATCACACAGACCCAGGGTCCATTCTGGCTCTACCATTAACATCTGTGAGAGCCTGTATCAGTCCTTCACTTCTCTGAGCCCCAGTGTCCTCATCAGCAAATGGGAACAACAATGCCTCCTCACGTGGTTGCTGCCAGAATTCGAGATAATGCATACCAAGCACCTAGCTCCATATCCAGTGCCTACTAAATATTTGTGAATATTGAAGAAGTGCAAGAAATGTTCTAGAGATGGTAGTATTCTTAGGGAGAGATCAGCGTTACCCATGGATAGAAGTCAAGAAAGGCTTTGTAAAGGAGCCTTGAAGGAGCCTTGAAAGAGAGGGGAGGTGTTTGGCAGATGGGCCGAGGGGAGGGCACACCAGGCAGGGGAATAGCATGAACAAAGGCTGGAATTGGAGCGCAAAACACTGGGCCCATTTGAGTGGGTAACATGATGCCGCTGGAGCAGAGAGGAGGGAGAGAGCCCTGGGGTAGGAGACAGGGGCCAGGAAAGAGCTGGATCAGAAGGGCCTTGCAGGGTTGCATTGTTGAGTTGTACGGGATGTAGTTTGGCCCACAACATAGCCAGATTCTTGTCAGTAAGAGCCCTGTCAGGATAAATTAATTACAGTAGCGATTGGAAAATGTAAAATGGAATATCATGTATTCAAACCCCACAATACAAGGGTCTTTGAGCTCCCGGAGATCTTTGCACCATCTGAGAAGAGGTTCCTAATCAGAGAAGACGGCAGAACAATGAGAATGTGGGGAATGTGAGTCTCCCAGTTGCCTCTCTCCACAGTGGTGCACTACTGATACTGTGAATTCCAGTACCATCTGATTCCAGAGGCTTAGTGGCAAGTCAAGGCTGAAGTCAAGTCACAAATCATAAATAACAACCTTGGAGATTCTATTCAACCCTTACTGTGTTCTTACCACACACACGGCATTGCTTTTGGCCTCGGGGGCACAAAGATGAACAAGACACAGTCAGTCTCTGCCCCCAGGAATGCAGCCTCAGGGCCCAGCCCAGACTGGTACCCACAGGCAGTGCTCACATATGGGCACAGGTTGACTGAGGCTGGGCAGGGCCCCGGAAAACCCTAAGGTGGGTAACTATACTTTGGAGGAAGAGAGGAGCATGGGCCCCCAGAGACTCTTCTCCGCTACCCCGATGCCTGAAGGGTTTTCCTCTGTTATTATGTCAGACCTGTGCTTTGTCTTATCTATTCTGGGTGGCTGACTTTTAAATAAACATGCAGGTTTTTTCATGTAGGCAAATTTTACAAATTCAGAACTAGAAGGAGGAAAAAATTACCCACAACTTCACTACCGCTATTCACATGTTGGTGACTCTCTCCAGTTTGCTTTTCCCGACACAGACAAGTTTGTCTGACGACTTCTTTGTGAAATGAACACAGTGTACATGCAACCTGTGTACTACTTTTTCTTGGGAGCATCATATCATAGGCATTTTTCTTTTCATTAAAAATTATTTTGGGGCGCCTGGCTGGCTCAGTCGGTAGAGCATGCGACTCTTGATCTCAGGGTCGTGAGTTCAAGCCCCACGTTGGGTGTAGCGCTTACTTTGAAAATATATTTTTTTAAAATTATCATCCCTTTAAGAGCCTTATGACATTGATCACGTGGCTACGTCGGAGACCACTTGGACACGCTCCTGGTTTCTCTCCTCAGTTTTCTCTTCGCAGTTATGATGGGNGGATGTAGGGAAATGTTAAAATGGGTTTGTTCTGCCTGATCAGTGAAATAATACGCAGAGAAGTCAGTCTGCAAGCTCCAACTCACCCCAACCACCAGTGCAGGGAGACCACATGCAATGAACAAGCACAGAAGCTACATTTATTGAGCGCTAGCTGTGTACCAGGCTCTAGCTAAGCATGTTGCACAGAGCGTCCCATTGGATCCTCACAACTATACTGGGAGACAGCTGTGATTTTCATCTCTCTTACACAAATGGCAAAATTGAGGCTTAGTGAGGTTAGGTAACTTCCCCCAAAGTCACATAATTATTAGCCCATCCACTACGATATCAAGCCTCTTTATCTGGGTTGTGGTGGCCATACCCAAGGCAGAGAGACACCTCAGTTCAGTGCTTCCAGCCACCGAACACACCAAGAAGACTCCAGGGCTCTGCAGCCCTTTCCATTCCCTGGCAGACATAAAAAGAGATAACATCAGTAGGCAACCAGAATAATGGGTCGAGGTTGTTTCAGGCAGAGGTGACAAGCTGAGGGCACTCCAGCTAAAAACTCAGTTAAACTATTTGTAATGCAGAGTCACATCATTTCCCCCAGTCCTTCTGTGCCTCTGAGGCTTCTAAGAGGGATGAGAATAAAATATTTTTCAAGTAGAACTTAATAGAGATTGGTTATCATCTCTTCACGCCTTTGGAAGAACAGCCTTCAGCCTCTAGAAAGGACTTAACTTGGGACATGTACATTCTTGAGATGTGACCTTGGACAAATATTTTAGCCTCTCTTCGCTTAGTTCTCTGAAGAATGGTGAGAGTCACCTCACAGGATTACAAGCTGAGGGCAGGGGGGGGTGAAGAAGGCGTCAGGAGAAGCCCAGTAGAAAAGTTCAACTTCAGACACCACTGAAGGGAAAAGACAATTGTTCCATTCAACTAAGACTAAAGAAGGTGAGAATTTTCTAGAAATTGGTGACGGTTTAAGTGGTACCCTCCAGATACATTGAGATTTATTTGGTTTTCTCCTGGCATTTGATTTCTTCTTGGCAGTTTTATCGAGATATAATTCACATACCGTACAATTCACACATTTAAACTGTACAATTCAGTGGTTTATTTTTGTTTCTGTTTTAAGTAGGCTCCATAACCAGCATGGAGCCCAACACGGGGCTTGAACTCACAACCCTGAGACCAAGACCTGAACTGAAATCAAGAGTCGCACATTTAACCAACTGATCCACCCAGGCGCCCCCAATTCAGTCATTTTTAATGTATTCACAGATTATACAACCATCACCCCAATCTAATTTTAAACCGAAATGAAAACTAGTTTTCATCACTCCAAGAAGAAAGAAACCTGTACCAATTAGCAGTCACTCCCATTCCTGCCAACAGTTGCCCCTCTCAGCCCTGGGCTAATCTGCTTCCTGTCCAGAGACTCTCCTGTTATGGATATTTCATACAAAAGAAATCGTACAATATATCCTTGTCTTTTGTGACTGGCTTCTTATACTTAGCATAGTGTTTTCAAGGTTCATCCATTTTGCAGGGTGTATCAATATTTCATGTTTTTTATTACCAAATACTATTCTACTGGATGACAATGCTGAATTTTATTCATTCATCCATTCATCAGGTGATGGACATTGGGTGGTTTGGGTTTTTTTTTACATTTCTTTTTTTTAGCTATCACGAATAAAGCCGTGAACATTTGTGTACAAGTTTTTTTGTGAACATATGTCATTCTCCTTGGGTGTACACACAGAATTGCTAGGTCATATGGTAACTCTATGTTTAACATTTTGAGAAACTTCCAAACTGTCTTCCAAAGCAGCTGCGCCATTTTACGTTCCCACCAGCAGTGTCTGAGGGTTGCAATTTCCTCAGGCAGGCGTTTCTGACATAGCCAAGTGTGCAAGGGAAAGACATAGCCTCCTGAGCCAGAGAGAGCATGAAATCCACACGAGCAGCCAAGATGAAGAAAAGGATGAGAGTGTTCATCACCTCACGCCTGGGGGCTGGAAGCTGAGGCTGACCTAGCAAGTTGGCCCCTTGGCCAATTCCTCTTATCTCTCCAATTCAAGAATTTTAAAGATTTATGGTAATAGGAAGGTGACGATGTCAGAAAAAAACATGTTTTCAAAGTGATTCACCATTTTCCAGCCAGACTTGTTAGCAACAAATGTTATGCATGTGTGTGTAAATGCGGCCTAATGTCTATAAATAGGAAAATTTAAGGGAAAAAAACTTTTTCCCTGAAAAGGGTATGAAAGAGACTTCTAGATTCCTAGGGGTCATCATGGGTGCCTAAAACTAAATCTCTCCATACATTTCCAGAAGCCGTACAGATCAGTAGGGGGAGCAAATTAAACCACCCATAATCTCACCAAGATGGCGACATAGATGGAATTTTTGACGCATAAGAGGCACTCAGTGTCTGTTGAATTAATGAATTAGTGAATCCATGAATGAATGTCAACACTACAGAAGAAATGAAACTATGAAGGATGATTAACATGAGAGAGGACAGATCCAACCAGTTTGCCAGTCATTATTTCAACAACAAAAAAATGGTGTTCTGGGAATAAAGCAGTTTATTTAGCTCACACCTCAAATAATTGTGTGCTTTTCCTCCAGACAACTGTCCTACTCATGTGTGTAGTACAAGTGCTTCATGTGTGCTTTTCAGCTCATCGCACAGAATATTTTTACACTCAAGGGTTGAGATTGAGCAAAAGTCATCAGTTTGCTGTTCCATCAGGGACACTCATGAGGAAGCTGGGGACAATAGTCCCTATCCTGAGTCCTGCTGAGCTACCAGCAGAGTGAATGTTCACAGGGTGGGAAAGACGAAGTCTTCGTATTATTATGAAAGTAGTTTTGATTTTGAGGATCCCATGAGAGGGTTTGGGGGATTTCCAGGCGGCAGGGACCACACTTGAAAATCACTGCTCTAGATATAATCTCGATGAAGCAGAATGCAAGGAGGATTTTCACCTCCTTCTTGATTCCATGTCTTTCTTAATTTGGCCTAAGATTACATTCATGTTTCAAGGAGCCAGTCTCATCTGATTGGTTTGCATTCAGCAGCTAACATGAAAAGAATCTTGGAAGATGTGATGCTAGGGGGAGCAAGGAACATCTTCATAGAAATAATGCCTAAGCTCAGTCTTGACAGAGAAAAGATGTTTTTTAGGTGAATAGGGTAAGCTAAGAAGGGCACTGCAGACAGGAGGGAAGCTTGGGCAAATACACAGGGAATGAACAGGCTGGAGTGCTGGGAGAGTGTTTCCTCCATCTGCGCTTCCCAGGTGTGTGCCCTCCGATGACCTTGCTCAGCAGGTGAAGAGCAGCCAACACCTTGCTAACCGACCCCTCCCCCACCCAGGCCCACCCCTCGCCAGTGGTGGGCACCCACCATCTGCCACCCGGGTAAGTTGGCACAACAGGATCAAGCAGCAACCAGTGAACTGAAGGTCACGGGACACCCCCATGGAGCCGGCTAAGGGCAAGGGACACGAACTCTTTCCCAAACCCTGGCCAGCCTTCACTCACACCGCTTGGGCCGGTGAAATGCCCGGGATACAACCAAACCCACTCCTGTGATCAAGACACCCCGCTGCTGACCAAGGATGGGCCCCCCTGGTTTCAGAAGGGCTGAACCACAGAGAGTGGGGCTGGTTCGGCTGTGGCCCTGGCCGGAGACCCCTCCGCTTCCCCCACCCTGGTGGGGCAGATCTGCCCATATCAACTGTTGTCTGGTGATGGGACCAGCGTCTAGTCATCCCCTCTGAACAACAATCCCCTCCCGGGCAGCTTTCTACAGGCCTGTCTCTAAGTCCCCAATACCTAGTACGACAGCACACAGTAGAGAACAGCATGTGTTTGGGGAATGAGTGAGCATAGCATTCAAGACACCAGAGCTTTCAGAAATTGATATATTTACTTCATTCTTTGCTGATCAGTCAAGTGCATACAGATGGCCCTGAGTCACTGTAAGTCCTGTAATTCATTGCAGGTCACGAACCTGCTGGCGCATCCCTCTGGCTAAGAGTCCTGGGGGATACTCAAGCCCAGCGTGGCTTTCTGCTTCTGGCCACTCCCCCTGCTCTGGCCAGTGCCCCCCACCCCAGTCCTTCCCGGCTGCTTTCCCTCCCTCTGCTGCGCCCCTTTCCCTCCCAAATCTGTAGTGTGCGATGATTCAGACAGACCTCGCTTAGTAGCTTGGTGACCTTGACAAGGGGTTCAACCTGTCCATGCTTCCATCTCCCATCTGCAAAGCAGGGCTCCCTCACTGCGGTAACCGGCCACGGCCAGAAGCACCTGGCATGCATTAGGTCTCGTGCTCCTCGCTGCAGCATTGGCGGGGAGATGGGGAAACCAAGGCTGAAATAGGCCAGGTTAAGTTCCCCCAAGAGCAATCTGTATGGAATTGGGATGCGACCCAGTCTGTCCCTCCACGGGTTTCAGGCTCACCAGAGCCCACAGGTGTGCTTGCTCCCCACCTCCCTCCTTGCCTCCCTGCCTCTATTCTTCCTTCCAAGACGGTGCAGAGCAGGGCAGGGCCAGCAGGACAGATGGCAGGTTCACAGAGGCCTGCACGCTTCGGCGCCCACTGTAGCTGCTCCGCCCTTCCTCCTTGTTCCATGCGGGGTGCACTTCACCACTTCAGGGACGCTAGACACCCCGTGAAGGTGAGGACCAGGACTCCACGGGAGGACAGTGCCGGCAGGAGCGGCTGCTTGGTGGAGTGCTGGGCGTGGTGGGGCCATGAGGGTTCAGGGACAACAAGCAGGCAGGACAGGCCCACACACCACCCGGGCGCGATGAGGAGTGTGCCAGAGAGCCATGTGGAGCGCTGCGGGCGGGGAGGAAGGAGCGGTGGAGGATGGCCTCCTCGGGGGACGTTTACTCACACCACCACGTACCATGTCCTGCATGAAGCCCTTCGACTTCTTCATATAATCTTCACAAAGGAGGAGGCTGAGCTCAAGGACAACACCCTTGAAAAGCCGCAGAACTGAGATTCAAATCTAGACCTGATTGGTTCAAAAACCCACGCCCTGTCCTCTCTGGACAGCCTGAGGGGATGCCCACGCTGGGTCTCAAAGGACAACATCCAGAATACATGCGGCACCTTCAGAGCAAAGTGACAAAACATATTCTCCCCAAATCTCTCACGGCAATGGCCAGAAAAGCAAACGTGAAGGATGCTGGGGACACACACGGGGCAAGAAGAGCCAGCTGAGCCAATGTCAGCTCTCCTACCCGATTTCCTGCTCTCAGTCAACAAGGCCGGCGGATATTCCAAAATGGCTGCTGTTGCTGAGTTCCAGAAGCGAGGTCTCTCAACTTCCGTATCTGCACGACAGCTTTGTTCTCTAGGCCCTAGTGTCTCAGTTCTGTTTCTTATACTGTAAGGCAGAGAGATCATCAGAAGTGAGTGAGGGAAGCCAATGGGGGAGGGAGGCCCTAGGAAATCCTGAGAACCATGTTCTTCTGGGCCTCAGCTGCCTCCTGCGGGGGCTCCTCGGAGGTGGCAGGGCAGGCACCAGACAGTCAAATCTCTCTAGTTGGCACCAGGACCGCCTTTCTTCGTTAATGGAAAAGGAAGCTGACGGGGTAGAAAGGCGCACATAAGACAGACGCGGGAACGTCAGAAGGGAACGCGGGACATGCCCATCCTGTTCTTTAAGCTGAGTCTTGGTTCAAAGAAAAAAAAAATCTCAGATAGAAGAAGACCCTCAGAAGCCATCGAGGCCAATCACTGAGTTTTAGAAATGAACCCCAGCCCCCACAGCTGGAGATTCTGATTTAGAAGGATACGGGGGTGAGACCTGCTCCCCCCAGCTCTCTAGGTTGTTCCATCCATGTCCACCAAGTTAGTCTGTCTTCCTGACTCCCTCCCTTCCTCTATCAAAATAGATCCGCGGGGCGCCTGGGTGGCACAGCGGTTGGGCGTCTGCCTTCGGCTCAGAGCGTGATCCCGGCGTTATGGGATCGAGCCCCACATCAGGCTCCTCCGCTATGAGCCTGCTTCTTCCTCTCCCACTCCCCCTGCTTGTGTTCCCTCTCTCGCTGGCTGTCTCTATCTCTGTCGAATAAATAAATAAAATCTTTAAAAAAAAAATAGATCCGTGAATGTTTCCTCAATAACCCTACCTCAGTATGAACACCCGTGGAGACAGGGAGCTCACAGCTTTCCCGTCTAAGGCATAGCAAGGCTGCTGCTAGTTCTGGCATTATTGCTTCCAAGAAGACCTTTCTCTTCCTTCTTTCTGCTACCCCATCTCAGTTTACTCAGCACTGTTGGCCTTTAGGGACTGAGGACTCCCTACCCCTTGCAGAAAACAGATGCAACCAGAAAGGCATCTGCCACCACCTCTGGGCTTCTGGAGGAAGGGAGCAGCTGGCTGGGGGTGTAGGGTGCCTCTGCAGCGCTGATCGGGCTCAACTGTGGGGCAGGGGCGACCCCTGGTGGCCACGGAGATTACCGCTGTCAACCCCCCAGCTGGCAGGGGGAGCCGGGAGCCAAGCACTTACTTTGTTCATGATCCAGTCTGCATCTTCAATGGCTCTTTGAATAATCTGCTGGATTCTCTCGGGATTGTCTTCATCTGAATGAACCCAGAAACTCTGGAAGTTCAAGCATAAAAAAACATGACAACGCGAAATGCACGGGACCAGCATCTTCAGAGTACCAGGCACGCTGTGGCCACTTTCCACTCAGCATGGCTCTTAGCCCTCCAGAGACATTAGGATGATCCCACCTACACATGAGGAAACAGAGGCTCGGATGCCCTAACCGGCCACCAGTGCATGGCGCCAGCATTCAAATCCCGGTCCATTCTAACTACACAGCCTGTCCTCCTGCCAGCAGAGCAGCTGCAAACGGAAGACTGGCCCCCAAGTTACCCCAGAAGATGCTGGGCCCGAAGGTTATCAGGCAGCAGGGGCCCAAGGAAACTTCCATCTCTCGGTTTCATTTGCTCCTCCCAGGGAGCTGCCTGCACCAGGCTGCACGATAGGGAGGAACAGGGCCTCCCCGGGCCCATGCTGGAAGGCCAAGCAGAGGGGGGGCCAGGGAGGGGGGCCTGGAAACTCCAGCCAGGCCCGGTGCAGAGCAACGCAGGGCTGCCATTTGCTTTCAACCAGATGTTTGCCCTTGAGAAGGAACGTGAGATTCAGGCTCACTGGTGTGGCACTCAGGGCCCTTCACAAGGGTACCTGGTCCCTCCTCTGCCCAGTCACTCTCGACCCCACAGGCCCTCCTGTCTTTAGGAGCACCTCAAGTGCTCACTCGGAAGTGCTCCCTGACGCCCTCAGACAGCTAGCTGCTCCCTCCTCCATGTTTTCACAGCCTGTCTGTTGCTACCTCTATTTTCTTTCTTTCTTTTTTTTTTTTTTACTTTCCACATTACATTCGTATTCATTTTAGTTATTTATTTTTTATTTGGAAATAATTGCTAACCTACAGAAAAGCTGCAAGAAGATAAACAAATGCCCTACCAGAATCACCAGTGGTAAACATCT
This sequence comes from Ursus maritimus, assembly GCF_017311325.1. NCBI lineage: Eukaryota > Metazoa > Chordata > Mammalia > Carnivora > Ursidae > Ursus > Ursus maritimus. The sequence continues at coordinate 40,692,292 of NW_024424897.1, forward strand.
CACCACATTTGCTTTCTCATTCTCTCTTTATATGGGTTTGTACTCAATTTTCTGGGAGCATTGAGAAGTTGCAGACATCGTGCCCTTGACCCCTAAATGCTTCAGTGTGTTTTAATGAGGAGGTTACATAACCACCGTAGTCAAATTCAGGAAATTCCACATTGATATAACACTATCATCTCATCTAAGCCCATATTCCAATTTCATGAAGGTCTCCATTAATGTCCTTTTTAATCATTGTTTTTTCTGGTCCAGAATCCAATCCACTTATTACATTTAGCGGTCACATCTCTCTAGTCCTCCTGAAAGCAGAGCAGGTCTGCCCTTCTCTGTGCTTCACGACACTGTCATATTGGGTAAGCCGAGGCCAGCTGTGTGCGAGACGGTCCCTCCGTCTGCATTTACCTGAGGTTTTCTCACGAGTAAATTCAGGCTGTGCATTTTTGGCAGGAGTGCCTGTCAGAATGATGCGATGTCCCATACTCTGTGGTATTTATCCGTTCAGCTGCCCTGGCATACTTGAGCCCTGGCACAGAGCTGATGTGCTGGATGACACATCTTCTGTTTTCTGAGCAGAAATCCGAGAGAGGAGCTGAGCTGTGGGTTTTGGTGGCTCTTACCAGACTGCCGCCCTCCCCTCCACCAGCCCCCGAAGGACCATCCCTGTCCCCTGCCCCCAACGGTGAGACAGGCCCCCTATTACGGGAAGCCCCGATCCCGAGTGCAGCGCCCGCTGCTCCCACCTGCCTGACAGCGTGCTTGTAGTGTTCCTGGACGCCCTTGGTCGGCAGCTGCCGGCAGCAACGCAGCAGGTATCGGTAGAGCTGCAGCGGCGTCCGGACCAGCTCCGCCCCTGGTAGCGGGGCCATCCGCGAGACCCTCTGTCCCTGCAAAACACACAGCATTACTTCTAAGGCATCGAGCCAATCCCTGGCCCTGAGCCCCACGTTCCACGGCTCTGTGAGCAGGTCTGACACAACGTGGAGGCCAGGTCCCCTTCGTGCCACACTGCACAGAACCTGGACCCTGAGCTCGGGTGTGGCATTCAGTCCTGCCGAAGTCTCAGGCCAGAGCAGGTCTGCCAGGACCAAAAGCAAGACTGCACAGCCTCCTCCTGGTGCCGTCTTTCTGGAAGCCAACGTGCAGTGGTGGGTGAGGAGGTGTCACGGATGGGCAGAGTACGGGAGATGAGCAGGAAGGCCCTGCACTGGAAGACTGAGAAACCGGCTGACTGCAGGCAACAGAGGCAAGAATGGCCAGAGGTCTGAGCCTCGCCACTCCCAAGTATCATCTTGGACCAGTAGCACTGACATCAACGGAGAGCTTGTTAGAAATAGACTCTCGCCCCAGACCTGCGAGAGAGAACCTGCATTTTAACCAGATGCCCCACAGGCTCCTGCCTGGAGCTCCACCACAGCGTCTTGCCTCGTGTCCCTGCCTTTAGCCTGTTACTCTCCAGTCTCCTCCGTGCTGATGCCAGAATGCACTGGAACCAGTGGCCTGGGCTCATCGCCCAAACCAGCAAGTACCTCACCCCTTGGTCCCTTCGCACAAGCAGCCCCTTTAGCATCAAGGGGATGATGCTCCTTCTCTTCTCCACCAGGAGAGGAACTCACGTTCATCCTTCCAGGTTCAGCTCCGTGTCACTTCCTCTGGGAAGCCCTTCCTGACTGTCCCACCCTGAGGGGCTGCAGTGCCCTGTTCTGGAGCCGTTACAGTGCTTCCCACACTGCTGAGGATTCATCTGCTGCCAGGCCTGTGGAGCCTGGCCCAGGCCCCGGGGCTTCGTGCCCTGTTTGCTGAACTGGACTGAATGGAATCTGTTATCTACTCTGGACAGATCTCCCCTCTCTGACAGAGAAGCTCACAATGTTCCAAACGAAGGAGCTAAAAGACCAAGATTAAGTGATTGGCCTTAGTTTTAAAGTAACATAAAAAGAAGACAGACAACTCCCTCCCCCTCAAAAAAAAAAAAAAAAAGAGAGAGAGAATCAGAATACTAAATCTATCAGAGGTTCTTAAACTAAGAAAGGAAATTCATTAAGTAGCCGGTTTCAGAGGCTCCTTCATTCCATTACCAGCATATTATCTTCCTGGCAACAATAACTGCCTGTCTCCACAGCTAAGTGTGCCAATGCCTCCTGGTACTCTGGGCTCCCGCCATGGTACCGGGGCGGGCAGGTGGCAGTCGGCCCCACAACCCTCTTCCCTTCCGCGAACAGCCCAGGATGTGCGACTGGTGATCCACCTCTCCCCAGGCCTCGGCCCACGGGTCAGGGTGGGACGCGGCTGCAGGTCTGACCAATAGAGCCCCACATCCACGTGGTCGTAGGGCTTGGGTCACAGATGAGCACGTGATGGAAGCTGGCCCAATCAGAACACGCCACTCCAGGTCTGACCTATCAGAGCCTTGCATCCATGTGGTCACAGGGATTGGGTCACAGATGGGCACGTGATGGAAGCTGGCCCAATCAGAACGCATTCACCACCTCTGCAGGGGGGACCGGGAAGGCCTCAGTTCTTTCCCTCTACACTTGCTGCTGAGGGGATTTGCTCCTCTCTCAACGGCGCCATCTTGCCTCCTCTGGAAGTCTGAGACTGAAGCCACACAGCAGCAGGCAGAGCTGTGAGTGTGAGGGAAGGAAGTCTGAAGAATTCGTTTGAACCATACAACCGTCCGCCTGAAGGCAGACCCACCTCTAGACTTTTTAATGACCTGCCCCAATTAATGCCCTTTAACAAAGCAGCTTGGGTTTGTTATTTTGTCACTTGCAACCCAAAGAGCCCTAACTGATGGACAGATCTTGACCACGCAAATTCTGCTTCCACGATGAGGTCTGATGGTTCCAGTTCTAAGGAAGAGTGCAAACAGGGCAAGGCCCTAAGGTTCTCCTGCCACGAATATCACCTGCCAGTCTGACTAGCTGTACTAAAGCCCCCCACCCCCCGCCAAAAAAAGGGGAACCCCATACGATGGGGGCAAAGACCTTCAAGGGCCACCACAGAGGACATACCACCAAAGTCCCCACCTGATGGGCAGACTCCACTGGCAGGCTTCCCCAAACTATATAAAGTGCTAATCAAATATTGTAAAATGCTAGTCGTGTAACAGATGGTTACCATCTGCAGTCTTCAAAATTAACATTTGGAAAGAGCACAACTTTGTTTCAGTAGATAAAAACCCAAGCAATACTTAGAAACCAACCCAGCAAGTATGGGCGGGTGATTATTTTCAGCTCAATTATAATACTTAGTCATTCTCAGTAATAAGTAGCAGAGAATGTATGTGTGGGTCCACTCAGAAGAGTTAAACTAAAAAAAATGTTTTAATTTAATTTAAAGTGTGGGTTTGCAATTAAGGGGCAGTGGACTTCACAGCATCGTTGCTAAAACTGTAGTCAAACTCTGCTGTCCCTAACCACTGCTTGGCGTAGCCTGCTCTTTGTACCTGACCTTAGCCTCTCCTGGGCTCCCTGCTCCTGTGAAGGCACCTCTGTCTTCTCAGGCAACCAAACCAAAACCATCAGCAAGCCAACCTAGACTCCTCTTCCTGCCTCAATCCCATGCCACTGTCTCTAAGTCCTATCCAATTCTACCTCTGAATGCCCCCTCGTATCTGTCCCCTCCTCTCTATTCCCACTGCACATCCTTGCTTCAGGCTCTTATCAGAGCTCCCGTGGACAACAGCCACAATTCCCAGCGCGGCTCCCTATCTTCTAATCTATTCACCACTCCACAGAATCTTTCCGAAACCTAAATCTCAGCATGGCATGTTCCTGCCTAAAACCCCAGATCTGATATCCACCCCTACCCCTGTCACTCATGACAACTTCCCCCGAATGTAGGAAAACTGTGAAATTATTTTAAGCAGTCTATGGGCCAACATCTTTTTATCGTAATGATTTTACATTTATTTTCATGTGTAATGAAAAAAAAATCCCGTAATTTCATAGGTATTGTGGCTTAAACAGTTTTAGAAAGGAATTGGCATAAAATTGATATTTTTAAATGTATCAAGCAAAGAAGAATGCAGCTGAGATGTGGACATGACAAAAATCATGAAAGTGGTACTGACGTTTGGAAAGCACTGGCCTATGGAACAAACTCCACCCTCCTTCCTCCAGGGCCCCTGCCCTGCCCACCCCCCATCCCGTCTCCCACCACTCACCGCAGAGTTCAGGCAAACTGAGCTCTGAGTGGTGCACTCCATGACAGTCTATGTCATGTTCACCTGTTACGGTCTCTGCACCATGACAGAATGCCTGGCATATAGTAGATGCATTAGGGTTCCCCAGAGACACAGAACCAATAGAATACACAGAGGGAATATATATATATGTGTGTTATATTCATATAGGTACGTTACTTATGAGGAATTGGCTCATGTGATTATTGAGGCTAGCAAGTTTGAAATCTCACAGAGCAGATGTCCCAGTTTGAGTCAGTGTCACACCAGGAAGAGCCCATGTCCCAGCCTGAAGGCCATCAGCCAGGAGAATCCTCTCTCACTCGGGGGAGGGTCAGTCTGTTGTTCTATTCAGGACTTCAAGTGCTCGGATGAGGCCCACCCACATTAAGGAGGGCAATCTGCTTTACTCAGTCTCCTGATTTAAACTTTAATCTCATCCGGGGGCACCTGGGTGGCACAGTCGGTTAAGCATCAGACTCTTGGTTTTGGCTCAGGTCATGATCTCAGGTCGTGAGAACGAGCCCCGGGTCAGACTCTGCGTTCAGAGTGGAGTCTGCTTAAAAGACTCCCTCTCCCTCAGCACCCCCACCCCCCTCTCTCAAATAAATAAATCTTTTAAAAAATACATAAATAAATGTTAATCTCATCCAAAAACATCCTCACAAACACACCCAGAATAATGTCTGGCCAAATCTCCAGGCATCCCATGGCCCAGTCAAGCTGATACATAAACGGAACCATGACAGTAGATGTTCAATATTCATGTGTCGAATGAATCCTCCCACTCTTGCCTTCAGTCTGCTTCCTGCAGGTCTCCTGATCCTTCAACACTCAGCTGTTAGGTCTGGCACCTCCTCCTGGAAGCCTTCACTGACCCACCATCCCTGCCACCATGTTCAGTGGGAGACCTATGGGTACCCCAAATAGCCCTTGTGACCCCACATCACTCTAATTCAGGTTTCATCATCTGTTACCTGCGTTACTGGGAGGGTATTTACCTAAAACCCCATATCTGATCATCGCCCCTGCCCCTGTCACTCATGACAACTTTCCCCAAATGTAGTTAAACTGTGAAATTATTTTAAGACCCCTTCCAGCCATCCTCCACATGGCAGCCACAACGCCTTGTCTAATGCCCCACTTAAAATGACAGGATATTGTGAATTATTATCAATTATTAATTTTCTTAGGTAGAACGACAATGTGTTGCATGGGAGAATGTCCTCATTCTTGAGAGATGCAAGTGGAAGGAAGTGTTTAGAGGTGATGTGTCATCACGTCTGCAACTGACTTGCACACGGTCCCACAGAAGGCAACACGAAAAGAGAAAAGATAGGGTGAGAAAGATAAAGCAAATGTGGTGAAATGTTAAGATGGCAGAAATAAGGGTGGACATTGTGCTGTTATTTCAACTTCCCTATATTTTGAAATTTTTTGTAACAAAAAGTTATTTTAGAAAAACCCTTCCCCAGCTTTCCCACTACTTAGGGGATAAAGTCTTAAACTCATGAGGCTGGCACCCACTCCCGAAGCCTTCTGACCCCCCAGATCCATCCCTCATCGCTCCTCCACCTGCCGGGCCCATTGGCACACCACCTGTAGTTCCTTTAGTAATAATAACAGATAATAAGCACTTACGATGATTACTACAGCAGCCTCACTAAGTACAGATCACGTGAGAGGCACTATTCTAAATGACGCGCTTGAATTCACTTATTTTAATCTTCACAATAATGCTACAAGAAGGTACCATTATGCTCTCCTTTTACAGATAAAGAAATGGAGGCGAAAAGAAGGCAAGCAATTTGTCCAGGGTCACAGAGCTCTGAGCACAGAAGTCAGGATTTCCACCTGGGAAGTCTGGCTCCAGAGTCCAGGTGAGAGCTCCTCCTCCTAACGGCACCCCTCTCCCCAATTTCTTTTTAAGGGATGACTTCTTCGCATTGAGCCTGGCCTGCTGAGACTGTCGTCTGGGGCTCCACCCTGCCTGGCCACAAGGAGAACATCAGACCCCGGCGAGGCCAACTGAGTACTCCCCACCTCTGGAAATGGGCTCTCGAGCAGAGTTACAAAGAGCCTGAAAATGGGTTCATGCACCCCAGCAATGGTGTGTCCTGATCAGCCTCTTCCTGCTCTGAACTGTCCTTGTAGCTCTTGGCCTTCTAGAAATGTCTAGACTCCTGCCCAGTTCTCCAGCCTTCTCCCTTGACTCTGTGAGTCCCTAACACTCTTCCAGGAAATTTCTTTTAGTTAAGTCTTCCCGTCCTCTGTTCTCCCCACACAGAACTAGACTCTCTTCCTGATCTATTTGCCCACAGCCTGTTGTGCCTGCTTAGATCAGCGGGAATCGCCCCGGGCTCCGAGTGTTTGCCTCTCCATCCTCCCCGATCAGACGGACGGAACTCCCACAAGGGCAGGGACTGTATCCGGTTCCCCCATCTGTGTTCTCTCAGTGCCAGCGTGGTACAGCCCGGTGCCGAGCACGCTCCTCCATCACTGCTTGCTGGCTGATGACCCGCAGAATCTTCCAGGCCCTGAGCAGTCTCGCCCATCACCTCCGGCAGCAACACCCTCCCTCTCCCGCCCATCTATGCCAAGCCTTTCCGGCCCCCTCAGCTTCCCTCCATCTCACCTGTAGGAACTCCCTGCAGGCAACCGACGCCTCCTGCCTCACTCAGTCTGGAGAGGCCATCGGGCAAGAATATTTTCAAATCCCCTCCTCCATGAAATTCATCCTTGCCCGAGAGCTGACTGATGTGCTAAGTGTGGTGCTAGCCATTTTTACAACCACCCTCTGACAAAAAGCATTATCATCCCATTTTGCAGATGTGGAAACTGAGGCTGATTACGAATACACAACCAGGGAGTGGTGGTGCTGGGATGTGGACTCTGACTCTAACACCAGTGCTCCAACCTCCCTGAGTTCTTGAAGGAAAGGGGCCCCTCCTTTTCCTTGTCTCTGTTAGGCTCTCAGAGCCTCTCTCCTGGATTAATCCAACACCCTTCTGCCATGTCTCATCTTCAGTCCCTCCCTGTGCTCAGCCAGAATGAGCAACGAAAAACACAAATCTCATCTTTGAGCCCCTTGCTTGAGATCCTTTAATGGCACGCACAGCACAAACCCTAAGCTCATCAGCAGGTGGGCATATGTGTGCGTGCAGAGGGGGGAGGGGATCCAAGGCTTTCCCCAGTCAACTGCCAAGCTCTGTCCCATTTGCAACGAATTCCCCGTTCCCTCCACCCTCTTCCAGGCTCAGCCTCCTCTGGGCTTTGTTAGGTCCCTCAACAGAAGGGTGTCAAATGGAACCATTCCTCTCTCCAACACCTTCCAGTCAACTCTCCCGCACCCAGAAGACTGAGTGGAACAGTGAGAGTACATGGGCCCCAGATCATGGCAAGACTGACGTGAGGGTTGGGTAGGACAGCGCACATGCCTGCCTGGCTCATGGCAGCTCAGTCAACAGGAGGCCCTTCCCCACCCCTGGAAAAGCGGCAAAAGGGAAAAGTACCCGTTATGATACCTTTTGGTGCTTCTATCCGAGACAAAAATGGGCTGCCAAAGGGAGCTGCTCGTGCAAATGGACCCTGGGAGAGGGTGTGGATTTCACTGATTTAGTGACCTCTGCAGACATCAGAGAGGAAAAAAATACATCTTCTTTCCTTTGAAATCAAACTAAAGAGCAGGTGAAATTTATTTAGCTTTTCCCAAATCAGAACTGAGCTCTGGTTATTCATGCTGCAGCCTCCAATGAATTAGAAAGTTATAAAAATAGCCAAGGTGGCATGGCTTGACCCATGGTAGGTGCTCCGACAGAGGTGTTAACTGAATGAGCAGAAAGTCATCCAAAGGAGGGAGTCTGTCAAAACCAGAGCGTCGAAGGTGACCTTTTCCCACTCAGGGTAAAAGAAATCTCTTCTCCACATCCCTGGCAGGGAGTCATCCAGCTTTTCTCCCTTAACACGCTCCGTGGCGGGGAACTCACGACCTCCCGAGTGGGGGCGCCCCACTTCATTCAGCCAGAGCTGTCACAGAGACCCTTTGCTTCTGAGCTAAAATCTGCTCTGTAAACTTTACTTGTGGATCTGAGCTCTGCCCTCTGGGGCTCAAGTCTCCCTACCTGACCCCGAGACCACTCTGTCATCATCGTTCAGTCAGTGACTCCAGGCCTGCAGTCATCCTCTTCCAAGAGCCCCATCCTGAAGGTGCTGTCCTCTCCTAATGCCTCCCCATCCCGCTCACGCTCCTCGGGACACACACACACACACCCTCATTATTGGTCTCTCTTAGATGCATCGTCCGATGGGAAAGCCAGTTCTGGATCCTGACCAGCTCCGTGGGTCCTGGAGCTCAGGTGACCATGTCCCCTCCTGTACCTGGCAGTTCAAGGAAGGCCGCCCAGACTGCGTTCTCAGCTTGGCCCCCATGCACTCAGCTCGGAAGAACGTTTTTTCCATGAACTCTTCTTAAAGCTGTTTCCCATCTTGTATTTTATTAGTTTAGTCCAGAGTTGCCATCTGCCACAATCTCTGGGGTATCTGACCCTGTCTGTTATCCAACTCCACTCAATTCAGCACAACAAAAGCACAGAAACAATCCCATCCCACGAACAAATGGGGTCCAAAGAGAGAGACATTGACCCCAGCGAGCTGTGTCAGTCACCCATACAATGCCATTCAGAGCACCTAACATGTGTGTGGCTCTGGGCTCGGCCCCAGGACCAGAGATGGACGGCCGGACATGTTACCGAGCTGTCCTATCTCGAGCTTTCTGCACGGCTGATGCCATGTCTTACGACCCACCGTTCAGGCAGTGATCAGTATGTGCCTGGAAGGTGTTGCGAGCTTCACATGGGTTACCTCGTGTACCCTCACAATAATCTTATGGGGTACCTATCATTAGCCCCATTTGACAGATGACGAAACTGGGGCTCTGCGAGTGTAAGAAACTTGCCAGAGACCATACAGCTATTAGATGGTAAGGCCAGGAATCAAACTGAGGGCCGCTGCCCCGTGCCCCTACCCGCTTCTCCCACCACCTGCTGTCTGTATCTGAGCCATCCACAGAATGCTGCCTGGATCCGGGCTAAGGACCCCACAGAGAACTCTCCTGGGGCTCATTCAGGACCAGGTCCGCATTCATGAAAGCACTTGACTGTGCTATTATCCCATACTTATTTTTCAACCTTCTCCATAAAACTTTGCTCCGTGCTTTTCTGAAACCCAAGGACATCATCTATAGCTTCCCGCTGCATAGAGATGAAAGAAAAAGTCACAAGGCTGATGTCAATTACACAGACAAAGAAAAGGGGGCAGCTAAGGAAATGCTAAAAAAGCTCTTAGGAAACCCAAAGGGGAACGTAACAGAATAAAGGAAAAGGGTGAGAATAAAGCCACAAAGGGAATTTCCTGGGAGCCCAATGATATCACTGGTACAGATGCTGAGAAATAGGCCTACGGCCCCATTTAACCCCCCTGGCTCTTTCCCTACCCTGTGCCCTGACATAGGGCACCTAAAAATAAGTGGGGAAAAGTCATATATTTAAAAAAAGAAAGAAAAGGATGGAACTACAGAACATGACCAGAAATTATGCCCTATCAAACACTGATACAAGGCTAAATTAAGCCTGCGCGGGCCATTCTTTAAATATGCAATTATTTCTCTGGATGGGGAGAGTCGCAATATGGAAGCAGAGTGGTTCTGCTCCCCCAGCTCCAGGGCTCCAGCTTGCACACGCACATTCTCCCAAGCTAGAGTCCATGCTCCTCCAGCCCCTTTCCTTCGTGGTCAAGGCTCTCGAGACCCACCCTCCCCATTCCTCTCACCCTCCCTGTCCTCAGTGCCTGACCCGCTTCATGCACCTGGGCAGCCCCTGGGCTCCCAGCTTTGTAACAATGCCTGGCTCAGACCATCCGAATATCACTCTCTGCAGTCCGACCGAAGGATGCTTCCCAAAAACCCCACCGTGTCACTCCCCTTCTCCAAAACCTCTGTGGAGTGTTCTTTACCCTTCTCAAATCTGCTTCCAACTTCTCTCATCAAACTCACCTCCTGCTGTCTACACTCCCTGCATTCTAGCCACATACTGAACTTAGAGGCTAAGTTCACGGACTTTGGATCAGGCAGTCTACGTTCAAATCCTGGCTCCATCACTGGCCCGCTGTGGGACCTGGGCAAGTTTCTCAATTTCCACCTCAGAGTCAGCTGCACATCTGTCAATGGGACAACTAATAGGATCTCCTGCACAGAGTCCTTGTGAGGGTTAACTAACACTCCTAAACCACTTAGCACGGTGCCCAGCACAGACGAGGCGCTTGGTAACTATCGTTAATCGTATCTCTGAAACTCGCTGTGCTCTTCAACGCCTCTCTTTCTCCTACGCTGGATTCTTCGCCTGCCTCAAGAATTCCTCTTGATCCTTAAAGATTTAGCTCCCACGTCACCTCCTCAAGGCTCACACCCCACGCTGCCCGCAGTCCTCTAATAAGGTCTCACACTGTAATCCTTTCTATAAATGTCTGTTGATTGACCTCCGTTCACCAGAGAGGAAACTAAAGCCAGGAGGACAGTGGCTGTCCTGGAATCACAAAGCCAGCAGGTGGCAGAGCCAGGTCTCAAACTCAGGCCCTGAATCCCTGGCTCTGGATCCTCAGCTCTTGCCCCCACACCTGCTGTCTCAGAAGAGGCCAAGGAGCGCTCTGAACATCCCCACCCTGAGCCAGTTTACCAGTTTCAAGTGAACCTGGCGAGCTAGCCCAGCCAATGCAAACTGGAAAAATCAGACAAAAGGCAAACATGCTGGTCTCAGAGCAAAGCAACCAGCAACGTGAAGTGAGTCATTGTGACATCAGACTGCTTTGTGCCAATGGCTTCCCATACACAGGCCACAACACACCACTGTGGTCTGAGGGCAAAAGAAGGGAACCATTATACATCTGCCGGGTGTCAGAAAGGCTGGGTACTTCACAGGGGCTACTTAACCTACAACCCTATTACTCCCCTTTTACAGAGGATGGAAACTGAGCCTCTGGGTCACACAGAACCAGGTGAGAGTGCAGCTGGGCTTTGAAGCCAGGTCTCTACCCTTCTAACAAGTTCTCTCTACACACACACAGGGCTCATCTCAAAGGACCCTTGAGCTGAAAGCTCCGGATTTATTCTTCTCTCATGCTCTCCCTCCCTCCGCCTTCCCTGAACCAGCTACTCTTCCCGGCACCCACATTGCTCTGCCCCAAAGGAATCCAGGTCTCACTTAAGAGGACTTCCCTGACCACTCTGCAGTCCCTTCTATCTTTCTTCATGGCACTCTTCACCACCTGACATTTAATTATTTGTATTCCCCCACTGGAATGTAAGCTCCATAAAGCAGGGAGTTTATTTATTTTGTTCATGACTGTGTCCCTAGTATAGTATGGTGCCTGATACATGGTAGGCATGTGTGCACGTGTATTGAAATAGTCACTAAGCACCAACAAGGTGCTAGGTACTGGGGTTACAGAAACAAAGAGAAGCAGCCCCTGACCCCACGTACCTTACACATTAACATAAAATTAAAACTATTCAGTTATAACTAATTACTACAAAGCGGGATTCAAGTCCCTGAGAGATTGGCTCATGGGGTCCCTCACCCAGTCAAGGGTCAGAGGTTTCTTGAGAAAAGGACATTAAATCTGAGGTCTGAAGGAGGAAGAGGATTTGGTGAAGGAGTGGCGAAGGCAGAGGGCCGGTTGCATGAAGGCCTAAGGGAGGAAAGGACTGCCAGGCCCACAGAAGGGGGGCGGGGGAGCCAAGGGAGACCGAGAGCAAACAGGATGCTGGCCAGGAAGGCTGGGTCAGATCAGATCCAGAAGGGCCTTGGTTAAGATCAGTCCTAAGGTCCATCAACTGATGAATGGATAAATAAAACATGGTACACCCATAAAATGGAATATTATTTTGTAATAAAAAGAAATGAAGTACTAATACAGGCTACAAAACAGGTAAACCTTGAAAACATTACTCTAAGTGAAAGAAGCCAGTCACAAAAGACCAAATATTGTATGATTCCATTTATAGGAAATGTGCACAATGGGAAAATCCAGAAAGACAACAAGTAGATTAGGGGTTGCCCAGGGCAGGGTGGGGGAATTGGGAGATTGAGAGTGACAGCTAAAGGAGAGGTTTCTTTCGGGGACAACGAGTATGTTCTAAAATTGATTATGAGTACGGATGCACAACTCTGAATACACGAAAAGACATTCGATGGCGCACTTTAAATGAGGGAATTGTAAGCTATGTAAAAAAACAAAATAGTCCTGAAAACTAAGAGGTTTCGGGGCTCAGCGTGACTTGATGTGTTATGCAGAAGCATCAATCAAAACGTGAAGGTTACTCCAGGCCAGCGCGCTCCCGGGGAGCACGCTCGGGCCAGATGGACCGCGAAGGGGCCCCGTCTGCTTTTATAAATGGCCCCGCCGAGGCTGAGCGCGGAGGTGTGTGCCAGACAATGAGCGTTTCGCAGACGCGTCTGGAGTCCCCTGGGCTCCCTGTGGCCCCGCGGCCCTCCCCGCGTCCTGGGGCCTGCTGCACTCCCCCGAGCCGCCCGGCGAGGCCTGCGACGGGCCCGAGCGCGGCCGGGAGCCGCGCGCCAGGACACCCGGGCCTCCGAGGCCACGAGGGCCGACGGGGAGGGGAAGGGGGCGGCGCGGGGCCCCCCGAGGCCTCACACCAGCCCGCCCCGCCGCCCCGGGCGGCTCCGTCCCCCGCCCGCCCGCGTCTCCTCTCCCGCCCTCCGCCGGCGCCGCGCGGCTCACCCGCCTCCACTGGGGAACGTCAACCCCGGACGCGGCGGACGCGGTAGCCACGAGTGCGCCTGCGCCCCGGGAGCGCCGCGGCACCGCCCCCGCCTTGCGGCTGTTCGTCGAGCGCCCTCTGCCGGCCGCATGCGGTGCTGGGGTCTGTTTTATAGGGAAACCCTACAGGCAAGACCGGCTGGGTGCCCCTTGCCTGATCCGACCCCACCCAGATGAAAGAGAAGGCTGTCCCACTAACAGCCTTCTCTCCCTTAAACACCCACTCTTCCTTCTGGCTGTTGCTACCTCGGATATAAGCCCTGAAGGCAGGCTCTCCCCCATGTTCCTGAATATGGATCGCTGCTAAAACATGAGGGGTGTTCAAGATTGGTGAAAAGGCTTGCTGGAGGACTTCCCCTAAACCACTCGCGTTGATGACAGGAATTGTATTTGTAAGGGAATCTGCGTTTTGAGTCATTTCATCAAATTACAGTCCCATAACACCTGTCAAAAGAATAAATATGACAGTAATAG